>NC_053389.1:87243067-87563041 GCF_905171765.1 Bufo bufo | reverse complement strand
CTCGCCTGTCTGCGCTACAGCATAACTTCCGCCTTCCCGCTCACCGCCTCATATACGACGTACCCACCAGGTGGAACTCCACCTTGCATATGCTGGACAGACAGCAGCAGGCCATAGTGGAGTTTCAGCTGCAGCACGCACGGGTCAGTCGCACTGTGGATCAGACACACTTCACCACCAATGACTGGGCCTCCATGCGAGACCTGTTTGCCCTGTTGCGCTGTTTTAGCGTACTCCACCAACATGGCCAGTGGCGATGACGCCGTTATCAGCGTTACAATACCACTTCTATGTCTCCTTGAGAAAACACTTAGGGCGATGATGGAAGAGGAGGTGGCCCAGGAGGAAGAGGAGGAAGAGGGGTCATTTTTAGCACTTTCAGGCCAGTCTCTTCGAAGTGACTCAGAGGGAGGTTTTTTGCAACACCAGAGGCCAGGTACAAATGTGGCCAGACAGGGCCCACTACTGGAGGACGAGGAGGAGGTGGAGGAGGATGAGGATGAAGCATGTTCACAGCGGGGTGGCAACCAAAGCAGCTCGGGCCCATCACTGGTGCGTGGCTGTGGGGAAACACAGGACGATGACGATACGCCTCCCACAGAGGACAGCTTGTCCTTAACTCTGGGCAGCCTGGCACACATGAGCGACTACATGCTGCAGTGCCTGCGCAACGACAGCAGAGTTGCCCACATTTTAACGTGTGCGGACTACTGGGTTGCCACCCTGCTGGATCCCCGGTACAAAGACAATGTGCCCACCTTACTTCCTACACTGGAGCGTGATAGGAAGATGCGCGAGTACAAGCGCACGTTGGTAGACGCGCTACTGAGAGCATTCCCAAATGTCACAGGGGAACCAGTGGAAGCCCAAGGCGAAGGCAGAGGAGGAGCAAGAGGTCGCCAACGCAGCTGTGTCACGGCCAGCTCCTCTGAGGGCAGCGTTAGCATGGCAGAGATGTGGAAAAGTTTTGTCACCACGCCACAGCTAAGTGCACCACTACCTGATACGGAACGTGTTAGCAGGAGGCAACATTTCACTAACATGGTGGAACAGTACCTGTGCACACCCCTCCACGTACTGACTGATGGTTCGTCCCCATTCAACTTCTGGGTCTCCAAATTGTCCACGTGGCCAGAGCTAGCCTTTTATGCCTTGGAGGTGCTGGCCTGCCCGGCGGCCAGCGTTTTGTCTGAACGTGTATTCAGCATGGCAGGGGGCGTCATTACAGACAAACGCAGCCGCCTGTCTACAGCCAATGTGGACAAGCTGACGTTCATAAAAATGAACCAGGCATGGATCCCACAGGACCTGTCCATCCCTTGTGCAGATTAGATATTAACTACCTCCCCTTAATATATTATTCTACTCCAGGGCACTTCCTCATTCAATACTATTTTTAATTTAATTTTACCATTATATTGCGGGGCAACCCAAAGTTGAATGAACCTCTCCTCTGTCTGGGTGCCGGGGCCTAAATGTGTGACAGTGGCCTGTTCCAGTGGTGGGTGACGTGAAGCCTGATTCTCTGCTATGACATGAAGACTGATTCTGCGCTGACATAAGGCCAGATTCTCTGTTACGGGACCTCTCTCCTCTGCCTGAGTGCCTGGGCCTAAATGTGTGACAGTGGCCTGTTCCAGTGGTGGGTGACGTGATGCCTGATTCTCTGCTATGACATGAAGACAGATTCTGTGCTGACATAAGGCCAGATTCTCTGTTACAGGACCTCTCTCCTCTGTCTGGGTGCCGGGGCCTAAATGTGTGACAGTGGCCTGTTCCAGTGGTGGGTGACGTGAAGCCTGATTCTCTGCTATGACATGAAGACTGATTCTGCGCTGACATAAGGCCAGATTTGCTGTTACGGGACCCCTCTCCTCTGCCTGGGTGCCTGGGCCTAAATGTGTGACAGTGGCCTGTTCCAGTGGTGGGTGACGTGATGCCTGATTCTCTGCTATGACATGAAGACAGATTCTGTGCTGACATAAGGCCAGATTCTCTGTTACGGGACCTCTCTCCTCTGTCTGGGTGTCGGGCCCTAAATGTGTGACAGTGGCCTGTTCCAGTGGTGGGTGACGTGAAGCCTGATTCTCTGCTATGACATGAAGACTGATTCTGCGCTGACATAAGGCCAGATTCTCTGTTACGGGACCTCTCTCCTCTGCCTGGGTGCCTGGGCCTAAATGTGTGACAGTGGCCTGTTCCAGTGGTGGGTGACGTGATGCCTGATTCTCTGCTATGACATGAAGACAGATTCTGTGCTGACATAAGGCCAGATTCTCTGCTACGGGACCTCTCTCCTCTGCCTGGGTGCCTGGGCCTAAATGTGTGAAAGTGGCCTGTTCCAGTGGTGGGTGACGTGAAGCCTGATTCTCTGCTATGACATGAAGACTGATTCTGCGCTGACATAAGGCCAGATTCTCTGTTACGGGACCTCTCTCCTCTGCCTGGGTGCCTGGGCCTAAATGTGTGACAGTGGCCTGTTCCAGTGGTGGGTGACGTGAAGCCTGATTCTCTGCTATGACATGAAGACTTATTCTGTGCTGACATAAGGCCAGATGATTCTCTGTTACTGGACCTCTCTCCTCTGCCTGGGTGCCTGGGCCTAAAAGTGTGACAGTGGCCTGTTCCAGTGGTGGGTGACGTGAAGCCTGATTCTGTGCTGACATGAAGCCAGATTCTCTGTTACGCGACCTCTCTCCTCTGCCTGGGTGCCTGGGCCTAAATGTGTGACAGTGGCCTGTTCCAGTGGTGGGTGACGTGAAGCCTGATTCTCTGCTATGACATGAAGACTGATTCTGTGCTGACATGAAGCCAGATTCTCTGCTATGGCATGAAGAGACTGATTCTGTGCTGACATGAAGCCAGATTCTTTGCTATGGCATGAAGAGACTGATTCTCTGCTGACGTGAAGCCAGATTCTCTGCTATGGGACCTCTGTCCAATTGATATTGGGTCATTTTTATTTTTTTAATTTTAATTTTAATTCATTTCCCTATCCACATTTGTTTGCAGGGGATTTACCTACATGTTGCTGCCTTTTGCAGCCCCCTAGCTCTTTCCTGGGCTGTTTTACAGCCTTTTTAGTGCCTAAAAGTTCGGGTCCCCATTGACTTCAATGGGGTTCGGGTTCGGGACGAAGTTCGGGTCGGGTTTGGATCCCGAACCCGAACATTTCCGGGAAGTTCGGCCGAACTTCTCGAACCCGAACATCCAGGTGTTCGCTCAACTCTACTTACTAATTAAAACAGCCATGTACTTGGCTTTCTATGGGTTCCTCAGGCCGGGGGAGTTTACCTTTGCCACTACACCTATAAATTACTTTCGGAAAAGTCAGTTGCGCTGCAGTAGCTCTTGCTATACCCTTACCTTAGAAGCTTGCAAGATGCCCCGGCTGGGGGAACCGGTAGGGGTCTAGTATTTTACCACCGGTAAGTGGCGCAAGGTGAAGGTATTACATGAATGGTTTATAAAAATAAATAAATAAGCCTCAAAAATACGTTGCTTGGTGGTGTCGCAGGTCCCGACGGTGAAGTGGGTACAGTTCACACAGGTAAAAGTGTTTCTTTGGATAGGACCGCGCTACCTCTGGAATCACAGAGAATCCACAATCGAAGCCAGCAAGATATTCACAAGCATGGGGAAGCAAACAGGCCAGTCAAAACCTCTCCTCCTCTCCTTTCCAGGCTTCTATGGAACACCAAAATTGCATCCAATAGTGAAGTACCGTCATGCAAGTCGGAGTAAAAACGGTTTTATTATACTCACAATGCACACGTATAAACAAGCAGTATACAATGGATCAAATCACCCGACCCGGGTTTCGCTCGGTTGAGCTTCGTCAGGGGTGTGCATTGTGAGTATAATAAAACCGTTTTTACTCCGACTTGCATGACGGTACTTCACTATTGGATGCAATTTTGGTGTTCCATAGATTACATGAATGGTTGTAGTTTATCAAGGCTGTTTCCCCCTTGTTTAGGTTCGGGGCTGCACCTTTGAATATTCAAATGTCCCTGTAGTTTATCCGCATATTGTTGGCCAATTCAGGAACTAACCTTTTATTTATTGCAGGTCATTCGTTTCGTATCGGCGCAGCTTCGTCTGCTTCTGAACATAGTGTAATGGTTCATGTCATTTAAAAACTGGGTTGATGGAATTCTACTCACTATACTTGTTATGTTCCAGATCCTCACAGTGAACTGTCACTTTGTGTTTTGGTCATGTAATGTGTCATGGATATACATTTAGCTATATCTATGGTCTGTTATGTTTTTCCCCTTTAGGCTGCCCTTCTACAGCAGTTCCGGCATAATCCTGCTGCTAGTAGGTTGAGTTAGATGGGGTGTGTTCTTACATGAGCCGTCTGAGCACAAATGCCACTTAAGTGAGACAACCCCTTTAAGACCCTTGTGTACATAGATTGGCGGTAATGTAATTGAATGTCTCAGGACCCCTTTTTTCATGATCAGTGGGTGTTCCAGCAGTCAGACCCCCAGCAATCTGATATTTACCACCTATCCTGTAGATAGGATATAGGTCATTAATGTAGGACAACCCTTTTAAATATACTGTAGATTATGTGCAATCTGAGGAGGTTAAGATTTGATAAATTTAATGCCAGATATTTATGCTTTTACATGGTTGTCTCACTTCAGTAAATGGCAATTATCCTGTAGAGAACGTTAAGGCCCCTTTCACACGGGCGAGTATTCCGCGCGGATGTGATGCGTGAATTGAACGCATTGCACCCGCACTGAATCATGACCCATTCATTTCTATGGGGTTGTGCACACGAGCAGTGATTTTCACGCCCCTTTCACACGGGCGAGTATTCCGCGCGGATGTGATGCGTGAGTTGAACGCATTGCACCCGCACTGAAACATGACCCATTCATTTCTATGGGGTTGTGCACACGAGCAGTGATTTTCACGCATCACTTGTGCGTTGCGTGAAAATCGCAGCATGTTCTATATTCTGCGTTGTAACGGATCTCCTAGCACCCCGACCGGGTACCTCCGTTGATAAATGTTCCCAGTGCCTCCCGAGGACTCCAAGCACTCCGCTCGACACCGATACCACCACAGGAACCAGGAAAAGGAACAGCTCTTACAAGAGCTAGGAGTAATAGCGAGGGGAGTATACAAGTATCGCAATCCCCACACACATGAGACGAGGCTCTATGTTGAGAGTAAAACACGAACACTTTATTGAGGGCTACCCGCCCGTATTTATGCAGGTCTCCATCTGGTGTACACGCCCCTAGGGGACCAGAAGGAAGACTGTGACACAGGACAGATACGTAGCACTCAGGAAACACAACAGACACAACACATCCCCACAATGCATCATGGTTTCCTCTTCTCTGCCCTGGAGACACCCGAGGAGCAATTCAATTATCTCTCAGGACAAAGGGAAATCACCAATACACATGTGGGAACAACAGGACAGGAATCACCACCCAAACACACAATGTCACACCCTCACAGCAAACACAGACATTTAACATATTCCCAGATAGCTCAAGTCTGAGTGCATATCATTAGGTGAATAGCACTCAGACAACATGAATACAATAAAATGAGCTATCTGGGTACCCTCACACAACCTACAATACAATACAATTCCACAGACAGATGGTTCTGTCACACACCTCAAAACCCCACATATCCCCATATGGCTTGGATCTGAGCGCTCAGATGCCACAAACACAGTCAAATCGCCATGGGGTTTAAGTTTTGCATGGGCTGATGAGAGGGCCCATAATCCTGGGGCAAGAGGCTGGCAACCAGGCCCCTCCAAAACCCAGTGGCGAGGTTATGTTCGCCACACATCTCCCCCTCCCAGGGAAGACTAACCAGATACCCGACCTCACGCCGGTCGGTACCTGAGTTAGTCTGGCAGCCCACCCACAACCAAATACTGGACCTGTTGAATTTGGTAGCCTGTCTCTGTCCAGTGAGTCCACCAAGGTTATGTTGGTAGCTGGTACTCCCGGTCTCTGTGTTGCTCCCTGGCTTGGAGTGGAGGTTGCTTTGTGGGCAGGGATCAGCGGTACTCTGCCCTGGTGCCAGCGTTTCCATGGAAGAAGCCTGGTTGGAGCCTGGTTGTTGGAGGGGGAGACCGACTGTCTCCCCTTTGGATACCCAGCTCTGCTGCTGGAGGGGGAGACCGACTGTCCCTACCCCCTGTGCTGTAAGTGCAGAGACCACAGTCCCATCTGCACTGTTGTGGGGCTTACTGTCTCCCCCTGGTGCGTTAAGCTGCCGCTGGGGAGAGGGGGTAACAAGCTCCTCTCCCATACATACTTCCAGCCGCTGGGGAGGGCGACAGACCGTCTCCACTCCCAATACAATGTCCTGCTGCTGGGGAAAGGAGACTGGGCTCTCTATTCCCTGCTGGACACTCTGCCGCTGGGGGACAGGACCGACTGTCTCTGCCCCCTGTAACTCCGCCTGCCGCCGGGGAATGGAGACTGGGCTCCCAATTCCCAATAAATCACACGGCCGCTGGGGAATGGAGACTGGGCTCCCAATTCCCTGTAAATCACACTGCCAATAGGGAGAGGGGGTAACAAGCTCCTCTCCCATACATACTTCCAGCCTCTGGGGAGGGAGACCGACTGTTTCCGCTCCCAATACAGTGTCCTGTTGCTGGGGAAAGGAGACTGGGCTCTCTGTTCCCTGTAGGACACTCTGCCGCTGGGGGACAGGACTGACTGTCTCTGCCCCCTGTAACTCAGCCTGCCGCTGGGGAATGGAGACTGGGTTCCCAATTCCCTGCAGGAGCAGTGGAGAGACCTCGGTCCCATCTCCACCGGCCACCTGGGGTTCTTCCCAGTAAACATACACAATATCCTCCCAGCTGAAGGGCTCTGGACATGGGTCTGACACTCTGCTCTCCTGCTGAGCCTTCTCACTGGAGTGGAACAGCTGCTGGTAGCCCTGTTCCAGCTCCATCTCCCGGGTCACCAGGTGGACCAGGTCCTGCTCAATCTCCTGAGTGTCGTCCCAGTCATACCTGCTCTCCCTCCATTCCAAGAGATCACGGAACCGGGCTTGTGTAGGGCTCCCAAACTCCAGCTCTGAAAAAGTCTCCCATAACATGCCAGGACCATCAAACTCCTCTCCCTCCGTCTTGTCATGCTCAGCTGTCCTGGGTCGGTACTGTGCCCCATACCACCAGAGCGCCTGGTATACATCTTCCAGCCACAGCTCCTGCCATGCTAGGAGTTCCAATTCCTTTACCCATTCCTCCCGGGGCTGCTCTCACAGGAAGGGCATCCGCAGGGCTACTCGCTTCTGCAACCGCTGGTCTTCCGTGGGGAGTCTCTCGTCCCGCATATACTCCACAATACCCAGTACCTGGTACCAGATGCCTTTGCGGACTGCATCTCGGTCATCCATGACACCCTCATCGTACTCCACTGCTGTTTCCATTCTGGTGCTGTCAGGGTCGCTGTACTAGGACATGCATTGCCCTCAAATTGTAAAATCCATGGAATGGTGTCACCTGTAGCTGTCCTTCTGGCTGTGGGAACGATCCCGCCGCATGCCACCAATGTAACGGATCTCCTAGCACCCCGACCGGGTACCTCCGTTGATAAATGCTCCCAGTGCCTCCCTAGGACTCCAAGCACTCTGCTCGACACCGATACCACCACAGGAACCAGGAAAAGGAACAGCTCTTACAAGAGCTAGGAGTAATAGCCAGGGGAGTATACACGTATAGCAATCCCACACACATGAGACGAGGCTCTATGTTGAGAATAAAACACGAACACTTTATTGAGGGCTACCCGCCCGTATTTATGCAGGTCCCCATCTGGTGTACACGCCCCTAGGGGACCAGAAGGAAGACTGTGACACAGGACAGATACGTAGCACTCAGGATACACAGACACAACACATCCCCACAATGCATCATGGTTTCCTCTTCTCTGCCCTGGAGACACCCGAGGAGCAATTCAATTATCTCTCAGGACAAAGGGAAATCACCAATACACATGTGGGAACAACAGGACAGGAATCACCACCCAAACACACAATGTCACACCCTCATAGCAAACACAGACATTTAACATATTCCCAGATAGCTCAAGTCTGAGTGCATATCATTAGGTGAATAGCACTCAACAACATGAATACAATAAAATTAGCTATCTGGGTACCCTTACATAACATACAATACAATTCCACAGACAGATGGTTCTGTCACACACCTCAAAACCCCACATATCCCCATATGGCTTGGATCTGAGCGCTCAAATGCCACAAACACAGTCAAATCGCCATGGGGTTTAAGTTTTGCATGGGCTGATGAGAGGGCCCATAATCCTGGGGCAAGAGGCTGGCAACCAGGCCCCTCCAAAACCCAGTGGCGAGGTTATGTTCGCCACATGCTTTTTTCACGCAACGCAGGCTCCATAGAAGTGAATGGGGTTGCGTGAAAATCACAAGCATCCGCAAGCAAGTGCAGATGCGGTGCGATTTTCACGCACGGTTGCTAGGTGACGATCGGGATGGGGACCCAATCATTATTATTTCCCCTTATAACATGGTTATAAGGGAAAATAATAGCATTCTGAATACAGAATGCTAAGTAAAATAGGGCTGGAGGGGTAAAAAATAAAATAAAATTTTTATATATTTTTTTAACCCCTCCAGCCCTATTTTACTATGCATTCTGTATTCAGAATGCTATTATTTTCCCTTATAACCATGTTATAAGGGGAAATAATACAATCTACAGAACACCGATCCCAAGCCCGAACTTCTGTGAAGAAGTTCGGGTTTGGGTACCAAACATGCACGATTTTTCTCACGCGAGTGCAAAACGCATTACATGTTCCCGCAACGCCCGTGTGAAACCAGCCTAATACAAGGCACTTACTAATATATTGTTATTATCCATATTGCTTCCTTTCCATCACATTATACACAGCACGTATCCGTGGTTACGACCACCCCGCAATCCAGCAATGGTGGCCATGCTTACACACTATAGGAAAAGGCTGAAAGTGCGCATTGGCCAACACCTTTACCTATAGTGTGCAAGCACGGCCACCACTGCTGGATTGCAGGGTGGTCAAAACCATGGATACGAGCAGTGTATAATGTTATGGAAAAGAGCCAGTATGGAGAATCAGAATACATTAGTAAGTGCCTTGTATGAACTTTCTCTACATAATAAATGCCATTTGTTTAATGTTGCAGCCCCTTTAAGTGTGCTACACTTAATAGGGTTAGGCAAAAAATGTGTTGGTGTGTGCATTGCATGTTTCCTATGTGTGATAGCAACTGCATGTGTCTTGTTTCTGACTGACTTAAGGGCAGGATATCCATATATGTGTAAGGCTACTTTCACATTTGCAGTAGCAGGGTTGGGCAGGCTATTCCAGTGGGGGAACAGCCTGCCAGTTCCGTGCTTACGCTAGCCCACCGTGCCGCTGGAGGTCCGCTCCGGCCCCATTCACTGTAATCAGTTACACTGGTGGGCCCTAGGTACCCCAGTCCGACACTGATCATCATCACCTTCTTATTCTGTTAAGTCTTCTCCTTGTCCTCCTCTCCATCGTGAGACAAATGTTTGGCCATGAAAAAGCTTTTCTCCACCAGTAGCTTGTCTACGAGCTGAACCCTCTCCTGGCCATGTTGCTGGTAGCGCAGTTGCTACTGTGCCATTGTAGTAGTGCCTTGTTCTCTCACAGGGCGGAGAATCCAAGCTGCCCCCTGTGATTCTGACTGTGTGGCAAACCTCACTTCACGGTGGACACCTGGAGGTCAGGGACAGTACATGCCCACTGAATCAATGGAGATGCAACACCCCAGCAACATAGCCAGGTCCTTCTGAACCCCCCCACCCCACGATATCATCGGGTTGCCCCCCACAGCAGGCACTTATCTGCCTCCTCCACCTCCTCCTCCATGAACACGCTCCTGTACCCAACAGCAGCAGGGCACAGCGTCTCTTCCACTCCTTCCGTGTGTCAAGTCACGCATTGTCATTTGGTGTAGGACCTGATCGGCCTAGGCAAAAATAGCCACGCAGATGAACAAATGATAAAATACATACAGCTGCAAACATCCTGCTGGCTGTCACTACGCCGACTCCAACTGGGCAATATCCAGGAGACTCTTTTCAGCCATTCTCTCGTGGTGAGGAAAGCTCTCCTGGACTTGCAGCATCAGAATGGTCTGCAGCTGTATCGCTTAATCCTCGATGTTCCAACTCTCTTGAATTCAACATTAGGGTCCATTCATACATCGGTGATGTGCGTTTCGCATTTTGCAGACCGCACATTGCCGGCACTTAATAGAAAATGCCTATTCTTGTCCGCAATTGCTGTATAGTTCGGGTTCGTACCGAATTTTGGGGTGTCCGTGACACGGACCCGAACATTTTCGTAAAAGTCTGGGTTCGAGTTCGGTGTTCGGCGCTTTCTTGGCGCTTTTTGAAAGGCTGCAAAGCAGCCAATACACAAGCATCATACTACTTGCCCCAAGAGGCCATCACAGCCATGCCTACTATTGGCATGGCTGTGATTGGCCAGTGCAGCATGTGACCCAGCCTCTATATAAGCTTGGGTCACGTAGCGCTGCACGTCACTCTGCTGATACAAGTGTAGGGAGAGGTTGCAGCTGCGACGTTAGGGCGAGATTAGGCAGTGATTAACTCCTCCAAAAGACTTCATTCAGTGATCGATCTACAGCTGTGGATCATTGAACTGCTGCTATTCAATTGCTCAGTGTTTTTAGGCTGCCCAGAGCGTTTTTCAGTCACTTTTTTCTGGGGTGATCGGCGGCCATTTTGTGGCTTGTGGTGCGCCAGCACAAGCTGCCACCAAGTACATTTAACCATCAATAGTGTGGTTATTTTTTGCTATATCCTACATCAGGGTCAAGCTTTCATCAAGTGCATTTAACCATCAATAGTGTGGTTATTTTTTGGCCATATACTACATCAGGGGCAAGCTGAGCCTGTCACCCAAGTGCATTTAACCATCAATAGTGTGGTTATTTTTTGCTATATCCTACATCAGGGTCAAGCTTTCATCAAGTGCATTTAACCATCAATAGTGTGGTTGTTTTTTGGCCATATACTACATCAGGGGCAAGCTGAGCCTGTCACCCAAGTGCATTTAACCATCAATAGTGTGGTTATTTTTTGCTATATCCTACATCAGGGTCAAGCTTTCATCAAGTGCATTTAACCATCAATAGTGTGGTTATTTTTTGGCCATATACTACATCAGGGGCAAGTTGAGCCTGTCACAAAGTGCATTTGTATTCGGGTCGTCTATGCGTGTGAGACCTACCTACCTACTTCTAAAGCAGTAGAGGTGTGCCGAGACTGCTGTACGGAGGGTAGGCTAAAGGGGCCCACCCCCATAGAGTTGTTGTAATAATGGGATTGGGAGGGTGGGGCAAACGAGCTGACGCTGGTGAGGATAGAGGGGGGAAGGCAGCCTTATAAACGCTAAACCCCGCTTCCCCTCATACAAACACAGCAAATATACATTTGCTTATCACTTGTATTCGGGTCGTCTATGCGTGTGAGACCTACCTACCTACTTCTAAAGCAGTAGAGGTGTGCCGAGACTGCTGTATGGAGGGTAGGCTAAAGGGGCCAAAAATCACAAACATAGGTTAAATGTTATATGTTTATTTATAATTACAAAACTAGATTACTGAAGGCACTAGACATTTCAACCTGCGGGTTTGGTATATACCGGGCATAACAAGCCGATTTCCACCTGCCTAGCTTCTTAATTACATGTACCGGGACATTGTGCTTAGATGCAGCGGAGGCCGCCCCGATGGGCATAGAATGCCCCGTAATCGAGCTGGGGTCGACACCAATGTTCCTCAACAAAATACGGATAAACTTGAGGAAATTTGTGCAACTCAAAGGAGCAGAACCTAACCTAAGGAGAGGGGCCTCACCCGGGGTTTCTTTAATAAACTGTAACCACTCTCGAATGGTTTTCACAGGACACCATTTATTACCAGTAGGAAAGTATTTAACTTTAGTCAGCTGTCCTGGGCGTGTCGTCTTTGTAGAGGTTAGCGTAAGAATGTAACAAGACCCGTCCCAAGAGAGCTGACTCTTCCTCAGATAATTTTTACAGCTCGCGGCGCAGGTGAATTCGCCTGGTCTGAGGAAACCATAGAAAGCCAGATACATGGTTGTCTTTATCAGTAAGCTAGTATATTCACCAAAAGGATATCCTTGCAACATATCAGATAAGGACCTGAACATCTTCCCCGTAAATGGCTGCCGGGAAGGACGGGTGACAGCAGAGCCTTTCTGTATACCCCTCAGTAACATTCTGATAGGATGCGCAGAAAACAATGATGGTAGATGAGGATGCTTCAAATACAAATGATGTTGTATACCGGCCAGATATGACTTAATAGTACTGTAAGACAGCTTCAGGTGTGAGTGGCAAAATGCACCAAATGCCAGTAGATAAGATATATATCCTGCTCCACCTGACGGGTGCGTTCTCTTAAAGTTACAGAATGACGCCCAAGCTTTCTTATACATCCTCAGGGTGTTATCGGACAGTGATCTAGTCATAAGAGACCTAGCAGTGGCAAGGTGAGCCGCTAGTCCATCACCAATTGGTTGAACTCGGGAATGGTTGCCGTTGTGTGGTCTGCCTGTGGAGAGACCTGAAAGAAGAGCGACAGGTTACCCCTAGATAAAGCATCCGCCGCTACGTTAGCTTGCCCCTTAATGTGATCACATATAATATGGAAATTATATTGAAGTGATAACCAAACGAGTCTCCTCACAAATGACATAATCTGAGCAGAGGCTGATCTACCCTTAGTGAGTATCTCTACTAAGGCCTCATTATCTGTCAGGAAGAGCACTGACTGATTCCTCCATAGTGGACCCCACACCCGAGCTGCCGCCACCAGCGGGTATATCTCGAATAATGAGGAACACCTGGTGAAGCCCTCCAACCTGACCACCTCCGCTGGCCATTGATCTGCCATCCACCTATGACCGAAAATAGCTGCAAAGCCTACTAGGGATGAGGCATCCGTATGGACTACTGGAGATTTACTTGAAACTGACGGAACAAATAACGATATGCCGTTCCACTGTGACAGGAACTCATCCCACATAACTAAATCTGCCATCGCATTCTGATCTATGACTACCAGGCTATCTTGATCGTGAGCATGTTTCAAGAGCTTCAACAGTCTAGCGATAAACGACCTGCCTTGTGGAATAATGCGTGTAGCGAAGTTAAGCATACCAAGCAGTGACTGGAGATCTGCTTTGGTGACAGTCCTGACGCGTGCTAACCTATGAACTGCTTCCTTAACTCTAATCAATTTGTCCTGCGGGAGACTAGCTTCCATATTAACGGTGTTTAGGCAAATGCCGAGAAAGGTGATGGTAGTATCAGGACCTTCCACCTTGTGTGGGGCAACGGGGACCCTTAGATCTGTAAACATCGCTTGCAGCACCTGCAGGTCCTGAGGAGCATGGTTCGGGGATTCTATTAACAGAAAGTCATCCAGATAGTGAATTACGTGATTGACCCGGAACAAATCTTGAAGTATCCAATGCAGGGCTATGGCAAACTGTTAAAAATCCAGGGGCTAGATTTAGAACCAAAGGTCAATTTGTTAGCGAAGTAGTACTTATTTGACCACTTAATCCCATACCATTGCCACAACTCTGGTTGGACAGGGAGCAACTTAAAGGCATCAGTAATGTCGGCCTTAGATAGCCAAGCTCCCCTACCCAGACTGAGAATAACCTGGATAGCTTCATCAATGGATGCATATTTCATAGAAAATTCCTCTGAAGGAATTAATGAGTTAAGGCTAGGTACCGGTAAAGAATGTGGAGCTGACAGGTCATAGATTAGCCTCTTTTTATTGCTAAATTTGCCAGTCACTACACCAACTGGGTTAATCCTCCAACAATCAAAGGGAGGTTGATCAAATGGCCCAATGAGATACCCCTTATTGAGCTCGGCCTGAATGAGCTGAGAAACTGCTTCGGGATCCTTCGAGGCTGACAGTAGGTTCCTACATTCATAGTTGGCCTGAGGAAGAGCCAGTAAACCTGTATGGAAACCTGCTGAAAAACCCTTAATGATGAAACGCACCCAGTTGGTATCTGGATGCGAACCTAACAAGGACTGAAGGAGGCTGACATTCACCATGCCTAGTCATGCCGGTTCCTGGTTTCTTTGTGGGCAAGATGCCCGGGGATGGGCTCTAAAACATATGGCACATAAATGCAATAGCCTACATTGGTTGAAATGACAGACCGCGAAATTGAAATTATTACAGATTTGGGATCTGCCCAAATACTTGATGGGTCGCCCCAACTTGTCTACCCCCGAAGTAGCCTTACTGACTGACGGGCCAGGAGTACTACTCGCCTGTGACAGAGCTGGGTTATCACCGACTGAGCACCAGTCCGTCATATGCGAGTATGAATTGCATTTGGAGCAGGCTGAGGCTTTGAGACCGGCAAAGTGTCTACAGAATAATTCTGTATCAATATTAGACCAATCTACCTGACGGGGGTATTGGTCATATTTTGCTCGCCCCTACTACAACTAACTGTTCTTACCTGTTCCGCCCCCACCATATACCAACATACCCAACCATCCCCAAAAAGACTCAGACACCTGTTGGAATATATTGGCCACAGCAGCCGTTTATTAATATAAATACAACATAACATAAACCATAACAATGACTCCTCCTAACGGGGGAGGTCCTTAGAGCCCCACAAATCCCCCAGCTGCTGATCCGGGGTGAGCCATTTTGCCTCCAGCCGTGACCCCCAGCTCGGAAGCACCACAGAATGGCCCCCCCCTCAACAGCTGGGCCACCATGGGAGTCCAGCCCCAACCGTGGGGGCCCTCCCAATGTCCTCCAGCTCCACCGTAACCAACTCCAAGGACCCCCCACCGCCAACGCCACTGTGACAAGACCGATCCCATCTCCCCCTGCACACATTGCCTCGCCCCCCCCCATCCAAACTTAAAAGGGAGGGTGGGAGGGAGCTTTCTCAGGTAACCAAAATGGCTACCGTCCACTGTCCCCCTACTCTATTTAACCCCTACGCTCCTCCCCTCCTGCTCAAACCCACCAATACGACCCCCCTGCATCCACCCCACCCCCTGCTACCCCAATCCTAATCTCCCTGGGGCTCACTAACCAAACCCCCCGTCATGTGGGCCTACCCTTAGGGGCCCCCCTTTCTCCCCCCTTCCAGTCCGGCCATTTCCTGACGGGGGTATTGGTCATATTTTGCTCGCCCCTACTACAACTAACTGTTCTTACCTGTTCCGCCCCCACCATATACCAACATACCCAACCATCCCCAAAAAGACTCAGACACCTGTTGGAATATATTGGCCACAGCAGCCGTTTATTAATATAAATACAACATAACATAAACCATAACAATGACTCCTCCTAACGGGGGAGGTCCTTAGAGCCCCACAAATCCCCCAGCTGCTGATCCGGGGTGAGCCATTTTGCCTCCAGCCGTGACCCCCAGCTCGGAAGCACCACAGAATGGCCCCCCCCTCAACAGCTGGGCCACCATGGGAGTCCAGCCCCAACCGTGGGGGCCCTCCCAATGTCCTCCAGCTCCACCGTAACCAACTCCAAGGACCCCCCACCGCCACCAACGCACAGATTAGACTCCTCAACTCTGTGCGTTCCTCCACATCCTCAGGGCCACCTCAATACCCTCCTGCAGCGCCAGGCTCCACATATCCACCCCTACTGCATTCAGGTGCACCCCATCCGCTCTCCAAAAGGAACCAACCCCGCTCTCCAAGTCCCTATGCCTGACCACCACTGCCCCGTTCCGTGCCATAAACCGCCCAACCGCCCGATTAACTTTAACCCGAGCCTTATTTACTGCCTCCAACGACCTCGCCTCCCTCCAGACTCGCCTCGGTACTATGTCTGACCACACGGTCACCAACCCAGGGAACAATGACCACAACCGCAACATGTCCCATTTTATATCTTTCACCAGCTCCCTGATAGGTCTCGCAGCCAAATCATTTCCACCCGCGTGGATCACCAACACGTCAGGTGCCCTATCCATCCGAGCAAAACGATGCACTTCCGGCAGCACCCCTCTCCAAATCATGCCCCTGCGCCCTATCCATCTTACCACCACCGACGCCCTGTCGAAACCTAGTTGCTGACCGTCCGGCCGAACTGCTGCCCGAACGGCCCCCCAGAAAACATAGGAGTGTCCCAAAATCCACACCAGGGCGGGTGCTGCACCTGAAACGAGAAAAATAATGCAAGAACAACACTGCCAACATAAAGCAAAATATCATCCCCCCCTTTTTTTTTTTTTTTTTTTATAAACGATTCAGCCGAACATATGACCTAAAACGCGTAGATTCCCATCGTCCTATGCGTTTTATGACCTCATCCCCCAAACCCAGCCTTGCTGCTTCAGTGGCTGCACCAATCCTAAACGAATGACTGGAGTACCCCTCCCGATCCAGCCCCAACCCCTGCAAACATTTTGCAAACACTGCCGAAAATTGAAAACGGGACAAATAGGACCCATCCGCGTGAACTAACAGTGGACCTAGCCCCACCTCCACCCGTGAACCATACTCCCGAAGACAGCTGACCGGACACATATCACAATCCTCCACCGCAAACAACACCACCCTATGACCCCGACCCTCCACATCGGTCTTTGATCTACGGATAACGAACTCCACCCTATCCGGAAACAAATCCACATCATCCCTCATCAACCCCCCCGGTCTATACACCGACGGACAAACTAGTTCACCCAAACGAAGCGCCCCAAAGAACGCCAGCGAAAAAGCCAGTCTAAACAAACGGACCTCCTTCACTGAATTACACACACCCCTCAACTGCTCCCCCAATTCCAACAATAACGCAAACGATACCGGCCTCCTGGTGTCCACCCCTGATCGCAGCCTACGCCATCCTTTTAACGCCTGCACCACCAGAAACGACTTAGTAAAATCAAACATCCGTCTCATTTTAAAACCGAAAGCCAGCCCAGCCATACAACCATTAATTTTACTAACTGACCATCCCTCTTCCTTACAATGGCCCAAAAACATCAACAACGCTACCTCCAAATCCTCCATCATAGCCCCCAGATCCACACACCAAGCCTCCCAATGATCCCAAGCTCTGACATACATAGCCCACGTACCGGGCGCCAACGACGCTTGAATGAGCCCATTCACGGTTCCTCCAGCAGATCCCACAGGCAAGCCGGACAAGGTAGGCCCGTAGCTTCCGAGTCCGGAGCCAACTGACGAAAACGATCCCACTGTGAACGAGAGAGGGCGTCAGCAATACAGTTCTCCACCCCCGGGACATGCACCGCCACCACCCAGGCATTAAGCGACAGGCACTCCAACACCAACCGCTGAAGAAGCCGTACCACTAAAGGCGAAGATGCCGACAAACCATTTATAGCCTGCACCACCCCCATGTTATCACAGTGAAAACGAATCTTCCTATTCCGAAAACGGTCCCCCCACAATAACACCGCCACCACAATTGGGAAGAGCTCCAATAACGCCAAATTCCTCACCCAACCGCGCTCAAACCACCCTACCGGCCACTGTCCAGCACACCATTGGCCACCACAAAATGCACCAAAACCGGAACCACCCGCCGCATCTGTAAACAGCTCAAAGTCAAACGAGTCCATCACATCCCCCATAAATAACGAGCGACCGTTATACTTTTCCAAAAATGACAACCACACCTTTAAGTCCGCCCGCAATTCCTTCCCCAGCCGAATGTAGTGACGAGGCGAAACCACACCTGCTGTCGCCCTAGCCAGTCGTCTACAGAAAACCCTTCCCATAGGCATGACCCGGCAAGCAAAATTAAGTTTCCCTAACAATGATTGAAGCTCCCGTAGCTGCAACTTCTTCTTCCTCTGGGCATTCACCAAATTCCCTCTTAAATCCTCTAATTTATCTACTGGCAGTCTACACTCCATCTTTTCGGAATCAATCACAATCCCCAAGAAACTCAATACCGTTACCGGACCCTCCGTTTTTTCCGCCGCCAACGGAACCCCAAACCAACCAAAAAGCGAACGTAACGTTTCCAACAACAAGGAACACACCCGCGAACCCGGGGGGCCTATACACAAAAAATCATCCAGGTAGTGAATCAGAGATGCACAACCTGATGAGTCTATCACAGCCCATTCCAGAAACGAACTGAACGTTTCGAAGTAGGCACATGACAAAGAGCACCCCATGGGCAAGCATCGGTCCACAAAGAAACCCCCCTCCCAAAAACAGCCTAACAAATGGTGACAATCCGGATGTACCGGCAGTAACCTAAACGCCGCTTCAATATCCGTCTTTGCTAGGAGTGCCCCCGCCCCAAATCGCTTCACCCACGCGACCGCTGCATCAAATGACGTATACACCACCGTACAAAGTGCGGGGTCAATACCATCATTGACCGAAGAACCCTTTGGAAAAGACAGGTGATGAATAAGCCGAAACTTATTCACCTCCTTCTTAGGGACCACTCCCAGCGGTGACACTCGCAAATCCGCAAAAGGCGGCTCCTGAAACGGTCCCGCCATCCGACCCAACAACACTTCCTTATTTAGTTTATCCGTCACCACCTCCGAATGCTCCCTAGCCGAACGCAAATTCTTTTTTAACAACACTGCCCCCCCTGGTACAAACGGAATCCTAAACCCCTCCCCAAACCCTGCCTCAAGCAATACCGCCGCTGCCCTATCCGGATACCTAGCGAGAAAAGGCACCATCCTTTCCAGTCTGACCGGCGTCGCCCCCTTTGCTATTGGCGTCCCCTTTCTGCTTCCCGCCCCTAAAGCATCTTGCCACTCCATGGTTCCCCCCACAACCTGAGCATTCGTGTTTAAATTTGCATTTAACCCCGAATCTACAGTTTCCTTCATTAAAGGCAAAGCACAAGCCTCTTGCTGAGGCCGACGCCATGCTTGAAGACCCCCCGCTCCCTCCTTCCCCCCGAAAGGGCTGCCCAGATCTAACAGGTGCCGTCACCCTCAGCCATAAGGCAATATCTTTGTGATCCCACCTTATGTCTGGACGCACCGCTTTTCTCTGCCGGAATTGTTCATCGTAACGCAACCAGGCAACCCCCCCGTAAACCCTATACGCTTCGCCTATAGCATCAAGATAACAAAACAGCGCCGAACAATTTTCCGGCGCCTTCTCCCCAATCACACTCGCCAAAATAGCGAACGCCTGCAACCAGTTAGCAAACGTCCGTGGAATCAACCTGAACCGTCGTTTTTCCTCTTCATCTTTTTTACCCTCGTCCTTTTTTGCCCTATCTAGATTAAACCTCTCCAAGGGGAGCAAAGAAAAAATCTCTACATACTCCCCCTTCCAAATCCGCTCCCGCACCTCCGCCTTCAAATGAGCCCCCAAAGGCCCCTCAAAGCAAACATACACCTCTCCCTTTGCCTTATCGTCCACCCGCACCGTCTCCTCCTCCACCTCAGCCCCCGCCTGCGTCTGCACTGACACCCCCACTCCCGGCAATGCCCGCCGAGGCTCACCCCCCACCCCGAAACCTCCCGACGGACCCTGTACACCCCACGCCTGTAAAGGGGATCCCCCCGCCACCCCCCAACTAGCCATCAATCCCGCCAAACCCCCCAACAATTGCCCTAAACCCCTGCTGACATCCGCCTGCGGGCCACTACCTCCCCCAACCCCCATGCCCTGCATTACCTGCGCTAACGGTCCCCAAGTAATCTCACCTGGCTGCCTGGGTGCTGTGTCCCCATCAGCCGCGATTCCTGACTCCAGACGAACCGTCCCTTGAGGCAGATCTTCGGATCCCGCCGCCAATCCATCTTCATACTGTCCCCTGGAAACACTGGTACCAGGGACGATGCGTCTCTCCACGACTGGATCCTGAGGGGCAGAGCTCTCCTCTTCACTCTGCCTCCTGGCAGAGCTGGGGTCAGCAGCAAGGCAGCACTCTCTAGGGCAATCCGGATCCATCCTGCTGCATCTTCTCTCTTCTCCCTGTCCCCTGGCCAGCCTCAGACCAGGGACGCTAGGGTTAACTGAGGCACGGTGGGCGGAGCTACTGTGGGCGGAGCTACCCCTCACACACTGAACGGAGGGCCTGCTGCTCGTTTCTCCTTCCCTTGCAGCAGCCCCGTATTGCAGCCTATTCCTCCCACGCCGGGCGGTCACCCCCCTGCCAGGAGTTAGGGGGGCCCCCGCCGCACCTGGTCCAGAACCCCCGCCGCTGCCGCTGGATGAAGGAGATGGCCGGGCCCGGCCACCCCTGGGGCTCCGCCTACCAATTGGATTCCTTCCACGTCGGGGCCTTGAAGCAGCTGGCACCGGAGGCGCCCGACGTGAAGGGTCCTGTGAAGGGCTCCGGACACGGCGCTGAGCCCGAGGGGGGGATGAAGAAGGACTAAAGCGCGCCGGCGGCCTTGCCCGCCGCGGCCGTATTAAAGGTGGCTGAGGCAAGACAGGAGCCTCAGCCTCCCCCCTCAGCAACAACCGAACCTGCTCCTGGGCCCATGCCGATCCGTGGACCGCTGCTGCCGCCCGCAGCTCCTGAATCGCCGCTTCCAACTGCTCCATCTCTGCAACAGGTCTGGCCAGCTTTCTCAGGTAACCAAAATGGCTACCGTCCACTGTCCCCCTACTCTATTTAACCCCTACGCTCCTCCCCTCCTGCTCAAACCCACCAATACGACCCCCCTGCATCCACCCCACCCCCTGCTACCCCAATCCTAATCTCCCTGGGGCTCACTAACCAAACCCCCCGTCATGTGGGCCTACCCTTAGGGGCCCCCCTTTCTCCCCCCTTCCAGTCCGGCCATTTCCGTATGTTGGAATTGAGCCAACGCCGCTGCAGCTTTTGCTGAGAAGGAACGGTGATAGTCGTAAAAGGCTGACCCACCATACTTATAAGCAAAATCCACCACCTTGTACATATACAGGTCTAACTCCTCCCTGCGCTGAGGATTAGTTGAACAAACAACATCCCTATATAGGCTGAAAGCTAAAACAAACTCTGGGATGCTGAGTTTCCTGCTCAACCGCACATCTTTGGACCTGAGCACAACCGAAACCTCACCACAGACTATGGTTTTGTTGTCCGGGGCCTCATGTGCTGCTATTAGCAAGGATGCTAAATTAACATCCTTGCCATCAATTATATCCTGCCTAATGTTAGCAGGAATAAAATGGGAAGGTGCTATAGAGGGTGTTAGACCTGACCCACCAGTTATACTATTGCGGGAATTAGAAGATCCCACCGCACTCTGTGCCATCAACCGAGTAGCTGTATTGCCAGCTTCGACCGACTCTAATCTACTTTGAAAGTCCGACATAGATGATGCCATAGAGTTGATGACCGCGTGCAACTGGGTGAGCGAGGTCTGGATCGTAGCCATGGAAACCGTCTCCTGACTCTGGCCTGCCGGATCCGAAGACAGCAATCGAAAAAGTTCCACCTTCCTTGCGGAGGCTGGGAATGGGATGCCTCTTTTGGTCAGCTCTGCCATCAACTTGGGCACTGTCCATGATCTTAACGACTGCCTGGAGTCTCTTGCTGAACCTGATGCCACGCTTGCATGGGAAGATGACGTGTCGCCCACCTCAGATTCTTGAGACATCTTTAACTAAAACATGACATGGTTAATGTAGAACAGAAATCCACCACCTGAATTCACCTGAGCCAAGACGTGCTAAGAACCCTCGTATCCACACACACGTGACTCGTAGCCAGCACACAATTCACCCTACAACCAGCCGATGGCCGAACCTGAATGTGGATACCATAGAACTTATTGTGAAGCACCCAGCGAGTATCGGCTGACCCAGATAGTAACGTGAGGTATGCAATTCGTAACTGTAGTGAGGACAGGACCTGAACCTGTCTGTAGTCGTGACAGGCATATCGAATCGTTGCCTGTAGTCGTGACAGGACTTAATGAGTCTGTAGTCGTGACAGACGTATCGAATCGTTGCCTGTAGTCATGACAGGACTTAATGAGTCTGTAGTCGTGACAGACGTATCGAATCGTTGCCTGTAGTCGTGACAGGACTTAATGAGTCTGTAGTCGTGACAGACGTATCGAATCGTTGCCTGTAGTCGTGACAGGACTTAATGAGTCTGTAGTCGTGACAGACGTATCGAATCGTTGCCTGTAGTTGTGACAGGACTTAATGAGTCTGTAGTCGTGACAGACGTATCGAATCGTTGCCTGTAGTTGTGACAGGCTATAACATAATTGTGGACCTATCAGACATATTCAAGTCCTATGTAAAGCTATATGCTGAAAACATTACATATACACGTGTCTTTTTTATTTATTTTTTTATGCATGAGTTGTGGCAGACTACCACAATAGTACTATACCTGAAGTTGTCTGCTTGTGGATGCCAAAACAGCTATAAGACCGAATACATAAACAGAGTGTTAGCTACTACTGGCTATAACCTCAACCTACCCTAGTCTAAGATAAATCGTAGCTTACATGCCCCGGATGCCTGCGCGTCAGATAAACTCAGCTGCTTCTAATCGCAGAAATCCTTATACGCCAGATAACAAACCGTATATCTAGGAAAATCACAGTAGTGCTATAAGTACTAAAATATATCCCCTTTTTTTTTTTTTTTTTTATATATACATACACATATATATATATATATATATATATATATATATAGACACACCCACACATATACGCCTGACCCCATGTGACTGCCTAATAATAATTATCCTAACTAACAGTACAAATACACATTCAATTTAAGTAAACAATGAATACTAATGCTATAAGGATTTGTATAGTAGCACTACTGACTTTGACCAGTAGATGGGGTGCAAGTACAGTTTAGCCAGCAGAGCACGATAGAGCAGAGAGACGCCGACAATGAAAACAGCAGAAGGTTAGTATGATCGCATGCTGAACACCCCCGTTCTCTCTCCCCTGTGCGCTGGCCATACAGCCCCGATCTTACCGCTATCTTGCAGAAGTAGTAGGGTAGAAAAATGCCAATGAACGCCGAACTTGCTGCTGCTTGTGAAACGATGTACCGATACCAGGAAGTGACGCAGACGTGCACCACCAGCCGCAAACGAGCTGATGCTGGTGAGGATAGAGGGGGGAAGGCAGAGCCTTATAAACGCTAAACCCCGCCTCCCCTCATACAAACACAGCAAATATACATTTGCTTATCACTTAACCATCAATAGTGTGGTTATTTTTTGGCCATATACTACATCAGGGGCAAGTTGAGCCTGTCACCCAGCGCCTAAAAAATAGGCCTCACATTTATATTCATCCAAATCTGTCATTACTGCTTTAGCTGGTCAAGTTATTTAGTGTCCGTCAAAGCACAGTTTTTGTTCTGGGTTGAAATACAATTCCCAATTTTGCAATTCTTAAAATTAGTGGTTTCTGCTGTATCAGGCCAACTTTAAATCTATCCCTAAAAGGGTATATTAGATTCAAGGTGCTGATAGGGTAATTCTCAAGAACTTCACACACACACTACAGTGCAGATCCAGGTCTAATTCTGTGATTAAACGTATACCTGTCACCCAGCGCCTAAATAATAGGCCTCAAATTTATATTCAGCTAAATCTGTCATTACTGGTGTGCCTGTATTAGTGTAATACGGTACCTAAATAGATAGCCAGATAGTGTTAGGTGTCTGTAAAAAAAGGCCTGAATTTTAATTCAATACATTGGCCCGAAAAATATTTTTCTTATTGTGGTGAACGGTAACAATGAGGAAAACATCTGCAGCGTACTCAAGTTGTGTGTAGTAGAGTTTCTGGGTGTAGTAGTGCAATGACACTAACCTGAGACGGCTGACTCTCTGCAAGGGCAGGTATAGGTAGAAATAGTTTGTGACGCCAGTGCCAAGTAAACGGTGGCACGCCGTTTGCGGATGCAGGAATCAATTGAGGAAACGTAGTATTAAAACAGAACTCCAACTTTAGTAGTTTTCAAGCAGAGACAATATTGGAATCGCAGTTCCTTGGCATACAGTCGATTTTGCAATTCGGTCGATGCAGGCAATTCAGTTACAGCAAAGTGATTACAGAGTGTTGAACACAGGACTTGCAGCACAGGAGCTTGCACTCTAATTCTGTCTGATCCTGGAATATAGCATATCTTCACCAAGGCCCATTAACCTAGTTCTGGCTTTATATCCTTGGCTATAGCTTTAATCAGTACCTCCTCTGTCTTTCTGAGTACCTCTTGCTTTCCTGATCTTTGCCTCTGTCTCTCTCAGCTTCTGGAAACTTCCTCAGGCTCTTGAGCTAACATATTCCTGTTTCTGCATATGGGAATTCAGGAGGGAATCTTCTCCTGGACAGCAGGCTTCAGGCCTGGACTTGTCTCTGACATTGTCTAATCTCCAACTGTAGATTACAGACACTAGACTCCGTCTGCCTTGCACTTCCCTGACTGGGCCTTATATAAACTAGGGCTCCCTAGCTCCCTCTATTGACTAGAAGCTGGAATGACACCCCTAGCAGGCCTGTACATGCAAGTTTCACAGTAACAGGGAAATACATAACATTACATTACATGACAATTTATAAAACTGACATATACCAACTTCCCCATAAATAAGGGGGGACGACAGCACACCAAGTGACACTTTGGTAGTGACGGGTATTACAGTCCCCGTACACTACATACCCCACTGCTTTAAGCTGAGTACGACCTCGTACTCCATCATGGGTCGCCCAACTGGAATCTCTACCTGAAATAGAAAATAGAGACATGCAGGCATACATACATGTAATTCATCTGCATTTACATTTACATCAGGTCCAATTGGCAAAAGTGAAGGGTAGTGACAAGGGGCGTCGTTCTCTTCTCTCAGGATAGTGAATGGAACGGGGGCGCTGACCTGGCACAGCGTAACATTATAACCAGGATAGTCCATGACAATGAATAAGTCCATGATAGAACAGCAAAATGGATAAAACAGTATAAAAGTTCTTGGAGGCTCAAAGAACAAACATGAGTCCGTACCCAGGTTATTTCTTATTAATCACAGAGGCTCTCATGCGGTGGAGTCCATCTCTGGGCACATTACTTTTAAAAGAATAAGAATCTCAGAGGCTCAGGTACTTTTGAGTCTGTCTCCGGGCACGGTTCCTTAGTATGAAGTTGCACAATAAAAGGACAGCAAAGACAAGTGCTGTAATACCCCTGATCAACCTGAAAAGGGGGTGAAGGGTAAAAGGTGCAACTAAAGGAACAGGCACAACTTGGCGTGGGGTAACAAAAGCAGGCAGGAGATCCTGGAAACAAACGTGGCCTTGCTGACTTTGTGATTTCAGTGGTCAACACCTACCACTGAGCCGTGGACAAACTGGCAGCCGCAACAAAGGACCAAAAACGTAGGACTCCTGTCCTGGAAGGGTTAACATCAAACTTCTGCAGTGAAATAAATCAAAGGCCTAGCAGGCTGATTACAGTGGCATATCATAACCACTTGGCTCCGCTGGCAGGTATCGTCTGTAGTATTATTCTACAGGAGGGTGTGCCCACATAACAGTGTCAGGGGGCAGCTGTAGAGTAAAGGGGCCCCTAATAGGTATTGGCCCATTAGGCCTAGGGGTGAACCCTCTGGTGGACCGTGCCGGTCCTTGCATGATCACTGCAGGGTGTAATGCGCTTGGCACCGCCGCAGCAAGCGGTCCGGTGCTCTGGGTGCAGCAGTTTACGGCAATCGCGGGTCCGGTCTGGGGCACTGACGGAGCGGTGGCAACAGAAGGTGGTCTACGGGTGGTGACAGGCACCCTTACCTCATCCTTCCTCGGCGGTGTCCGGATCCTGGCGGTGTGTATCTTGCGTAACTCTCGCAACTTCTCCTCCAGCCGGACGATCTGCTCACCGATGCTCTCTGTGTCGGAGTCGCTGTCATCTGCTGGCGCCGCCGGCGCAGGTACAGTCACCGATGGCGCGGACTCTGCCTCTGCAGGTTCTGGCGATGCGTCTGGTCTCCGACCCCTCCGGATGTTTTCAAAGGTAGCACTAAGTCCTTTTAACTGTTCCAGCTCTGATATGGTCTTCTCCCGACGAGGCAGCTCGGGGGAAGGATAGGGGCTCACCCATTTCTCCAACACGGTTGGCTGCCAGAAGACATTAGGCCCAATGAAGGAGCTCCGCTCCTGAAAGGCGTGATGGGCCGGCTCTGGAGAGCGTTCCGGTTCCCGCTCGCAGCCAGAGTAGTCTTCTCCTTCTTCTGCCTCCCAGTCCTCAGATGCACGCTTGGGACGGGTCACAGCAGTCGCATAAGGGCCTCGTAGGCTCTCGGCAGGGGTGTACTCCACTTCCTCTCCCTCGCGGAGGCTGTGCTGGTACGAAGGGAGGTCGTCTCTTTTGACAGACCTTCGATTTACATAGAGGTCTCTGCCAGTTAGATAGTCCTGGATAAACCCGTAGCCACGGGATTTGTCAAATGACAGCACCACTCCCTTTCTCCTTTCCAGGCGGGGTTGGGTGTGCGTATGCTTCTCATGTATTGTCTTAGTTAGTTCTTCATAGAGGATTTTAGTCTTTGTATTCCGCTTTATAGCGGCCTCCCGGATCTCCGCCATCAGGGAGGACCATTTGAAAGATGGTTGGAAAAAGTCCCTCCACGAGCCATAGCAGGGCTCGGGTTCTTTCTCCCTTGGGCGGCAGGCGGGTTGCTCCGGTCCCGGAGAGTAGGCCGGTGGAGCCTCTTCTGGCTCTACACCGATGTCAGTCATCTTTGCAATTTCAGGTGCGGACGCTGCAGTAACACTCTGCTCGCTTTCCAACATGCTCGATCCTTCTGAGGAGAGCGATAGGGTCGCGTCAATTAGAGTAGCCAGCTCCTCCCACTGCACTGGGAGGCCGCCCCCCAGGTATTCCAGTATATGGAAGGCAGTGTTCATGCTGGCAGACATGCAAATATCCAGATAAGCCGTGGCGCCTGACCTTGACCTTCTTCCCGCTTTTTCCTCAGAAAGGCGCCAATTTTTCCCGCCTTTTCGGGATGAAGGTGACGCAGCAGTAAATTCAGCAAGCCCGGCAGCCATCTTTGGGTATAAACGCTGTCTATTCACTGACAGCAAGCAGGAATGTAAAAAGTCCACAAAACCACACTCCAATGCGGCGATTTTCTTCCTCTGGATAGCGCAATACTGCACAGCGCTTTTTAGAGGTTTTTGGTACACTTTGAGTATGATTTTCAGTCCACAAAGTCCACTTGAATAAAACAGGTAAATTGTCACTTTGGTCACAGGGCAACTGTATAAGGCACAAAGTTCACGCTTCTTGCACTAGAAAGCGTGCGTATCCTGTTCGTGACGCCAAAAGAGAGGTGCAGCGTACTCAAGTTGTGTGTAGTAGAGTTTCTGGGTGTAGTAGTGCAATGACACTAACCTGAGACGGCTGACTCTCTGCAAGGGCAGGTATAGGTAGAAATAGTTCGTGACGCCAGTGCCAAGTAAACGGTGGCACGCCGTTTGCGGATGCAGGAATCAATTGAAAGGAAACGTAGTATTAAAACAGAACTCCAACTTTAGTAGTTTTCAAGCAGAGACAATATTGGAATCGCAGTTCCTTGGCATACAGTCGATTTTGCAATTCGGTCGATGCAGGCAATTCAGTTACAGCAAAGTGATTACAGAGTGTTGAACACAGGACTTGCAGCACAGGAGCTTGCACTCTAATTCTGTCTGATCCTGGAATATAGCATATCTTCACCAAGGCCCATTGACCTAGTTCTGGCTTTATATCCTTGGCTATAGCTTTAATAAGTACCTCCTCTGTCTTTCTGAGTACCTCTTGCTTTCCTGATCTTTGCCTCTGTCTCTCTCAGCTTCTGGAAACTTCCTCAGGCTCTTGAGCTAACATATTCCTGTTTCTGCATATGGGAATTCAGGAGGGAATCTTCTCCTGGACAGCAGGCTTCAGGCCTGGACTTGTCTCTGACATTGTCTAATCTCCAACTGTAGATTACAGACACTAGACTCCGTCTGCCTTGCACTTCCCTGACTGGGCCTTATATAAACTAGGGCTCCCTAGCTCCCTCTAGCGACTAGAAGCTGGAATGACACCCCTGCAGGCCTGTACATGCAAGTTTCACAGTAACAGGGAAATACATAACATTACATTACATGACAATTTATAAAACTGACATATACCAACTTCAGCACAAGGGGGGACGACAGCACACCAAGTGACACTTTGGTAGTGACGGGTATTACAGTCCCCGTACACTACACATCTAGTAAGGGACGCGGACGCGGACATGGTCGTGGTGGTGTTAGTGGACCCCCTGGTGCTGGGAGAGGACGTGGCCGTTCTGCCACAGCCACACGTCCTAGTGTACCAACTACCTCAGGTCCCAGTTGCCGCCAGAATTTACAGCCATATTTGGTGGGGCCCAATGCAGTTCTAAGGATGGTAAGGCCTGAGCAGGTACAGGCATTAGTCAATTGGGTGGCCGACAGTGCATCCAGCACGTTCACATTATCTCCCACCCAGTCTTCTGCAGAAAGCGCACAGATGGCGCATGAAAACCAAGCCCATCAGTCTGTCACATCACCCCCATGCATATCAGGGAAACTGTCTGAGCCTCAAGTTATGCAGCAGTCTCTTATGCTGTTTGAAGACTCTGCTGGCTGAGTTTCCCAAGGGCATCCACCTAGCCCTTCCCCAGCGGTGGAAGACATAGAATGCACTAACGCACAACCACTTATGTTTTCTGATGATGAGGACATGGGAATACCACCTCAGCCCCTTCTCTGATGATGACGAAACACAGGTGCCAACTGCTGCGTCTTTCTGCAGTGTGCAGACTGAACAGGAGGTCAGGGATCAAGACTGGGTGGAAGACGATTCAGGGGACGATGAGGTCCTAGACCCCACATGGAATGAAGGTCGTGCCATTGACTTTCACAGTTCGGAGGAAGAGGCAGTGGTGAGACCGAGCCAACAGCGTAGCAAAAGACAAAGAGGGAGCAGTGGGCAAAATCAGAACACCCGCCGCCAAGAGACTCCGCCTGCTACTGACCACCGGCATCTTGGACCGAGCACCCCAAAGGCAGCTTCAAGGAGTTCCCTGGCATGGCACTTCTTCAAACAATGTGCTGACGACAAGACCCGAGTGGTTTGCACGCTGTGCCATCAGAGCCTGAAGCGAGGCATTAACGTTCTGAACCTTAGCACAACCTGCATGACCAGGCACCTGCATGCAAAGCATGAACTGCAGTGGAGTAAACACCTAAAAACAAGGAAGTCACTCAGGCTCCCCCTGCTACCTCTTCTGCTGCTGCCGCCTCGGCCTCTTCTGCTGCTGCTGCCTCCGCCTCGGTCTCTTCCTCTGCCTCTGGAGGAACGTTGGCACCTGCCGCCCAGCAAACATGGGATGTACCACCAACACCACCACCTGCGTCACCAAGCATCTCAACCATGTCACACGGCAGCGTTCAGCTCTCCATCTCACAAACATTTGAGAGAAAGCGTAAATTCCCACCTAGCCACCCTCGATCCCTGGCCCTGAATGCCAGCATTTCTAAACTACTGGCTTATGAAATGCTGTCATTTAGGCTGGTGGACACAGACAGCTTCAAACAGCTCATGTCGCTTGCTGTCCCACAGTATGTTGTTCCCAGCCGGCATTACTTCTCCAAGACAGCCGTGCCTTCCCTGCACAACCAAGTATCCGATAAAATCAAGTGTGCACTGCGCAACGCCATCTGTGGCAAGGTCCACCTAACCACAGATACGTGGACCAGTAAGCACGGCCAGGGACGCTATATCTCCCTAACTGCACACTGGGTAAATCTAGTGGCGGCTGGGCCCCAGGCGGAGAGCTGTTTGGTGCACGTCCTTCCGCCACCAAGGATCGCAGGGCAACATTCTTTGCTCCTGTCTCCTCCTCCTCCTACTCAGCTTCCTCCTCCTCTTCTTCCACCTGCTCATCCAGTCAGCCACACACCTTCACCACCAACTTCAGCACAGCCCGGGGTAAACGTCATATGAAACTTATATGTTTGGGGCACAGGCCCCACACCGCACAGGAGTTGTGGGGGGGTATAGAACAACAGACCGACGAGTAGTTGCTGCCGGTGAGCCTCAAGCCCGGCCTGGTGGTGTGCGATAATGGGCGAAATCTCGTTGCAGCTCTGGGACTAGCCGGTTTGACGCACATCCCTTGCCTGGCGCATGTGCTGAATTTGGTGGTGCAGAAGTTCATTCACAAGTACCCCGACATGTCAGAGTTGCTGCATAAAGTGCGGGCCGTCTGTTCGCGCTTCCGGCGTTCACATCCTGCCGCTGCTCGCCTGTCTGCGCTACAGCGTAACTTCGGCCTTCCCGCTCACCGCCTCATATGCGACGTGCTCACCAGATGGAACTCCACCTTGCACATGCTGGACAGACTGTGCGAGCAGCAGCAGGCCATAGTGGAGTTTCAGCTGCAGCACGCACGGGTCAGTCGCACTGCGGAACAGCACCACTTCACCACCAATGACTGGGCCTCCATGCGAGACCTGTGTGCCCTGTTGCGCTGTTTCGAGTACTCCACCAACATGGCCAGTGGCGATGACGCCGTTATCAGCGTTACAATACCACTTCTATGTCTCCTTGAGAAAACACTTAGGGCGATGATGGAAGAGGAGGTGGCCCAGGAGGAGGAGGAGGAAGAGGGGTCATTTTTAGCACTTTCAGGCCAGTCTCTTCGAAGTGACTCAGAAGGAGGTTTTTTGCAACAGCAGAGGCCAGGTACAAATGTGGCCAGACAGGGCCCACTACTGGAGGACGAGGAGGACGAGGATGAGGAGGAGGTGGAGGAGGATGAGGATGAAGCATGTTCACAGCGGGCTGGCACCCAACGCAGCTCGGGCCCATCACTGGTGCGTGGCTGGGGGAAAACGCAGGACAATGACGATACGCCTCCCACAGAGGACAGCTTGTCCTTACCTCTGGGCAGCCTGGCACACATGAGCGACTACATGCTGCAGTGCCTGCGCAACGACAGCAGAGTTGCCCACATTTTAACGTGTGCGGACTACTGGGTTGCCACCCTGCTGGATCCACGGTACAAAGACAATGTGCCCACCTTACTTCATGCACTGGAGCGTGATAGTAAGATGCGCGAGTACAAGCGCACGTTGGTAGACGCGCTACTGAGAGCATTCCCAAATGTCACAGGGGAACAAGTGGAAGCCCAAGGCGAAGGCAGAGGAGGAGCAAGAGGTCGCCAACGCAGCTGTGTCACGGCCAGCTCCTCTGAGGGCAGGGTTAGCATGGCAGAGATGTGGAAAAGTTTTGTCACCACGCCACAGCTAACTGCACCACCACCTGATACGGAACGTTTTAGCAGGAGGCAACATTTCACTAACATGGTGGAACAGTACGTGTGCACACCGCTCCACGTACTGACTGATGGTTCGGCCCCATTCAACTTCTGGGTCTCCAAATTGTCCACGTGGCCAGAGCTAGCCTTTTGTGCCTTGGAGGTGCTGGCCTGCCCGGCGGCCAGCGTTTTGTCTGAACGTGCATTCAGCACGGCAGGGGGCGTCATTACAGACAAACGCAGCCGTCTGTCTACAGCCAATGTGGACAAGCTGACGTTCATAAAAATGAACCAGGCATGGATCCCACAGGACCTGTCCATCCCTTGTGCAGATTAGACATTAACTACCTCCCCTTAACAATATATTATTGTACTCCAGGGCACTTCCTCATTCAATCGTATTTTTATTTTCATTTTACCATGAATAAGTTGAATGAACCTCTCCTCTGTCTGGGTGCCGGGGCCTAAAAATATCTGACAGTGGCCTGTTCCAGTGGTGGGTGACATGAAGCCTGATTCTCTGCTATGACATGAAGACAGATTCTCTGCTGACATGAAGCCTGAATCTCTGTTATGGGACCTCTCTCCTCTGCCTGGGTGCCTGGGCCTAAATATGTGACAATGGACTGTTCCAGTGGTGGGTGACGTGAAGCCTGATTCTCTGCTATGACATGAAGACTGATTCTCTGCTGACATGAAGCCTGAATCTCTGTTATGGGACCTCTCTCCTCTGCCTGGGTGCCGGGGCCTAAAAATATCTGACAGTGGCCTGTTCCAGTGGTGGGTGACATGAAGCCTGATTCTCTGCTATCACATGAAGACTGATTCTCTGCTGACATGAAGCCTGAATCTCTGTGTCACGGCTGAGGATGGGGAAAATCCTCAGCCGTGCGATGCCCGATGATGTTATGGCTGCTCGGCCAGGACAACAGGATTAGGGAGCAGGTCACCTCCTAAAGCGTCCCTAACCTGACCCTAACTCCTAGCTGCATGGGCCGACCTTTAAGGTAGGAGGACCCATGCTCCGGAACCTCGGATCCCTAACTCACCCTCCGATCGGTCCCTGGGCTAGGAGTCAAGGTAAGACGGCCTGTTCCTACTGGACACGGAGGAACAGGGGTCTCACTGGCCAAGCTGCAAGGAAAAGGGGAACACAAACAGACTTACGGATATGGCAGGTGAACTATCCGAGTTCCACCTACCTGCCACAGCCTTGCTGACTGGATCCCTGTGCAAACAGGAATCCAGATCCATAAGCTGCACTAAACAACATAGGAAAATCCCAACAGACCATCACATAGACATCACACATAAAGATGAACATAAACTTAATGTGACATAATATTTATGAACCACAAGGGTGGCTCTCACTGGCAGTTGGTAAACACAGGAGGCTGCTCCAGCTAAGCATGGCTGAAGCAACCCACAGACATATGCTAACAGTGAGGCTTTATAGGCCAAGAAGCCACACCCAGCAGTCAGACACACCCAGTGAGTCACACACACACACTGGGAAGGGAGTTAACCCTTCCAGCACCAGGGAAGGGAAACACAAACTCAAACAGACAGGATCCAACTGAAGAACACACTGTGGCTGTTGCCGCAGGCAACGACATGCGTGGCAAGCATGTCCTGGGAGTCAGCCCGGAGGCCGGGACACTGCCACCACATGTACACACTACAACCAAACGTTGTCACGGGCAACCACAGTGAAGGGAAGATGTAAGTGCACACCACACATAAGACAGAGTGCACACAGACATACATATCACACGAAACCGCATGCTTAACATAGCAAGCTGCCACGTACATACTGTTGCCAGCGGAAACCACAGGTGAGGCAAATACCACAGCCCTCACCTGTGATTGACAACCAAACTAAACCGCTGACAACCGCATGCGGTTCAGGAGTCACGGTCATAGCCATGGCCGTGACACTCTGTTATGGGACCTCTCTCCTCTGTCTGGGTGCCGGGGCCTAAAAATATCTGACAGTGGCCTGTTCCAGTGGTGGGTGACATGAAGCCTGATTCTCTGCTATGACATGAAGACTGATTCTCTGCTGACATGAAGCCTGAATCTCTGTTATGGGACCTCTCTCCTCTGTCTGGGTGCCTGGGCCTAAATATGTGACAGTGGCCTGTTCCAGTGGTGGGTGACGTGAAGCATGATTCTCTGCTATGACATGAAGACTGATTCTCTGCTGACCTAAAGTCTGATTCTCTGCTATGGGACCTCTCTCCAATTGATATTGGTTAATTTTTATTTTTATTCATTTCCCTATCCACATTTGTTTGTAGGGGATTTAACTACATTTTGCTGCCTTTTGCAGCCCTCTAGCCCTTTACTGGGCTGTTTTACAGCCCTTTTAGTGCCGAAAAGTTCGGGTCCCCATTGACTTCAATGGGGTTCGGGTTCGGGACGAAGTTCGGGTCGGGTTCGGATCCCGAACCCGAACATTTCCGGGAAGTTCGGCCGAACTTCTCGAACCCGAACATCCAGGTGTTCGCTCAACTCTAGACATGTTATATTTTTTTCGGGAACGGAATTGCTGATCCGGAATTGCGGGTCTGCAATTTTGGATCCGGGCTGCACATTGTGCTGCCCCATAGAAGTGAATGGGTCCGCAATTCCGTTCCGCGAAATTGCGGACGTGAATGGACCCTTATGCATATTAGAGTGTCAGTATGAGCATTGAAAAGCAGTGAACGATTTGGTCAAACACCAGCCCACCTCAGCAGGGAGTATGTGTTGTTTCCACATGCGGTTCATGCAGCTGCCCCTCATCTTCCCTCTTATAAGTATCTTAGAACAGACGCTGATGCACATGCAATAGGTGGTGGCGGAGAAGGAAGAAGGAAGAAGAGGAGGATTTCGACAAAGTTGCCCTTCTCTGCCCCTGCAGAGTCACTCCCCTCTTGCCGCCACAAGAAGCAGAAGCCACAGCAGCCAGTTCAGTCTCATCAACACAGGTTTTTTCACATGGTGCGCAAGGCTGCGGCCAATCAGCAAGCTGAGACCTCCCGTCTCAGCACCCAGGTTCAGGTCTTCATATACTGTGGCCTGTCTACAACACATACCCTGTTCCCTGACCACATGGATTTCAGGGCTGGCAAATTGGAACAGGCAAGGTACGCTTTATTTTCTTTGTTTCTTGCTCAGTGTCATCTCTGAGAGGGTTTTCAGCACCGTGGGGTACATGGTGACACCAAAATGGACCAAACTGTCCTCTGCCAGTGTCCAAAATATCACTTTTCTCAAAATGAACCAAGTCTGGTTTCGGTAGGATTTCCAGACCCCTCCGGCTCAGGCTCATGAATACATCTGCATACCTCCCAACCATCCCAGATCCGGCGTGATAGTCCCAGATTTCAGTGGCTGTCCTGCTTTCCCATTACAGGGGAAGTATGTCCCACCTTTCTGGCAGCTGTTCTGCTTCCATCCATAGGAAGGAGAGAAAGTTGCCTGTATTATGATGAAGCAGAGAGCAGACATTGGCCATTGGCTCCCTGCTCCATTATTGCTCCCCCTGCCTGCTCTCCACACATCTTGTCTGTGCAGCTCCGCCTCCTCCACACCAGAGCAGCCGATGTCCTGCTGCTGCTGCTAGGAACAAGGTAAGTATGTGGTGTTTATTTTTTTTTACTTTCTCTGAGGGGCAGATAACTGGGCATATTACTGGGGGCACAGCTGAACATATTACTGGGGGCACATAACTGGAAATATTACTGGGGGCACAGCTGGACATATTACTGGGGGCACAGCTGAAAATATTACTGGGGGCACAGCTGGACATATTACTGGGGGCACAGCTGGACATATTATTGGGGGCACAGCTGGACATATTACTGGGGGCACAGCTGGACATATTACTGGGGGCACAGCTAGACATATTACTGGGGGCACATCTGGGTATATTACTGGGGGCCATACTGGGACATATTGCTGGGGCACAGCTAGACATATTACTGGGGGCACAGCTGGGCATATTATTGGGGGCTCAGCTGGCCATATTATTGGGGGGAACAGCTGAGCATATTACTGTTGGCACAGCTGGACATATTATTAGGGCAGAGATGGGCAAATTATTGGGGGCACAGCTGGGCAAATTATTGGGGGCACAGCTGGGCATATTACTGGGGCACAGCTGGGCATATTACTGGGGCACAGCTGGGCATATTACTGGGGCACAGCTGGGCATATTACTGGGGGCACATAACTGGGCATGTTACTGGGGAAAATAACTGGGCATATTACGGGGGCACAGCTAGGCATATTACTGGGGGCACAGCTGGGCATATTACTGGGGGCACATAACTGGGCATGTTACTGGGGGGGAAATAACTGGGCATATTATGGGGGCACAGTTGGGCATGTTACTGGGGGCACAGCTGGGCATGTTACTGGGGGCACAGCTGGGAATAATACTGGGGGAACAGCTGGGCATAAGGGGGCACAGCTGGGCATAATACTGGGGGCACATAACAGGGCATATTACTAGGAGCACATCTGGGCATATTAATGGGGGCACATAACAGGGCATATTACTGGGAGCACATGTCACGGCCATGGCTATGACCGTGACTCCTCAACCGCATGCGGTTGTCAGCGGTTTAGTTTGATTGTCAATCACAGGTGAGGGCTGTGGTATTTGCCTCACCTGTGGTTGCCGCTGGCAACGGTATGTATGTGGCAGCATAGCACTCTGAGCTGTATTGTGGCAGCTTGCCATGTTGTGCATGCGGTTGCACCTAGCAATCTTTCTGTTAGGTGTGTGTGTATGTATGTCTGTGTACACTCTGTGTTTTGTGTGGTGTGCACTTACATCTTCCCCTCACTGTAGTTGCCCGTGGCAACGTTTGGTCGTTGTGTGTACATGTGTTGGCAGTGTCCCGGCCTTCGGGCTGACTCCCCGGACATGAGTGCCACCCATGTCGTTGCCTGCGGCAACAGCCACAGTGTGTGTGTTGTTTGGACACTTCTCCTTTTAAGTGTGTGTTTCCCTTCTTTGGTGCTGGAAGGGTTAACTCCCTTCCCAGTGTGTTTGTGTTTCACTGGGTGTGGCTTCTTGGCCTATATAGCCTCACTGTTTTCCCAGGGCTGCAGGTTGCTTCAGCCATGCTTAGCTGTAGTAGCCTCCTGTGTTTTATACCTGCCAGTGAGAGCCACCCCTGTGGTCATAACCATAATGTCACATTTAAGTTTATGTCTAGTTATGTGTGATGTCTATTTGATGTTTCCTTGTGATTTTGTGCAGCTATGGATCTGGGTCCCTGTGTGGGGATGCGTTGTGATCTGCACCCTGCCACCACAGGGATCCAGTCAGCAAGGCTGTGGCAGGTAGGTGGAACTCCTTGTTCACCTGCCATATCCATAGAGCTGTTTATGTTCCCCCTTTTCCAGCAGCTTGGCCATTGAGACTCCTGCTCCTCCGTGCCTAGGAGGAGTGGGTTGTCTTACCCTGCTCCTTAGCCCAGGGACCGGACGGAGGGTAAGTCAGGGCTCCTAGGTTCCTGCGCATGGGTCCTCCTACCTTTAAGGTCGGCCCATGCAGATAGGAGTTAGGGTCAGGTTAGGGATGCTGTAGGAGGGGACCTGCTCCCTAATCCTGTCTTCCTGGCTGAGCAGCCTAACATCATCTACCATCGCACGGCTGAGGATTTCCCCCATCCTCAGCCGTGACAGCACATCTGGGCATATTAATGGAGGCACATAATAGGGCATATTACTGTGGAAACAGCTGGGCATAATTCTGTGAGGGGACACATAACTGGGAATATTACTGGGGGCATAGCTGGGCATACTTCTGTGAGGGGGCACAATGTGGGCATAAATACTGTTCGGTGGCATGGAGGGGGAATAATTACTATGTGGGGGCATTAAATGGACTGGTTGGGATTAGGTGCATACTTATTTTTTGGGTGGAGTTAGAGGCGTGGCTTAATGCGGGAAAAATCTGGGCACGGCACGCTTTACGCGCCGCACAATGTGTCCATCTTTGTTCATTTGGAAAGTTGGGAGGTATGCATCTGGCCTTGCTGAGAGTGCCTCATCTTGCCACTGTTGCTGTCTGTCTGCCGTCCTTCCTACCATCATGTTGCCTTCCTACTATCATGTACTGTATGCCACTGCCTCCACCATACCACTGCTGCGGCCAGCCTGCAATCATGTTCCATATGGATGCTGCTGCTGCCTCCTAACTACCATTATCTTCTGTAAGAGTGCTGCTGCCTCCATCATGTCACTGCTGCTGCCTGACTACCATCATTTTCTGTAAGGTTGCTGCTGCCTATCTGCATTCATCTGCACCCATGTGCAGGTAGCTTAAAGGGAACCTGTCACCAGGATTTTGTGTATAGAGCTGAGGACATGGGTTGCTAGATGGCCGCTAGCACATCTGTAATACCCAGTCCCCATAGCTCTTTGTGCTTTTATTGTGTAAAAAAACTGATTTGATACATATGCAAATTAACCTGAGATGAGTTAGAGCTTGAAAATATGACTCTTCTCTGGTCTCACAAGTAAGATATGACTCTTATTTTAATTTGCATATGTATCAAATCTTTTTTTTTTACACAATAAAAGCACACAAAGCTATGTGGACTGAATATTGCGGATGTGCTAGCGGCCATCTAGCAACCCATGTCCTCAGCTCTATACACAAAATCCCGGTGACAGGTTCCCTTTAAATATTCCATACAATGCATTGGGAAGCTGAAAAAAAGGATTATTGCGTTAGAATTGGAAGGTTGGTTTATTGGTTTTTGTATTTACAGCATACATTGTGCAGTAAAAGTGGTATGTTACCTTTAGGGCTCATGCACACAACCATGGTTTTTACCTGCATCAGATCATTTTTTCAAATGCGGATCCATTTACTTTAATGGGGATGCAAAAGATGTGGACAGCACACCCATATGCTGTCTGCATCTGTAAATTTATTTCGTGGCCCTGCAAAAAAAAGAATCAAGCATGTCCTATTCTTGTCTGTTTTCTGTTGCCTTTTGTCAGTTTTCTCAGTCAGTATCCGTGTTTTCCAGATCCGTAATCTGCGAACCGCAAAAAATGGCTACAGCTGTGTGCATGACCCTTATTCTGTAAGTCATTACAATTATAGGCATAAGATATTTGTTACATTTTTTATATTTTGTTTAGCATTTTTCATATTCTGAGACCCATGCATTATATTTCTGTCTACTTTACAGAGCTGTGTGAGTTTTCTTTGTTTGTGGAGTAGGCTGTAGTATTTATTGATATAATTTTGAGTATGTATGACTTTATGATCACTTTTTATGCATTCATATTTTAGTAAGCATTCACTATATGGGACAAAATCTTTTATATTCTGATAGTTTTGGCATTGACCCAGCAAGTGTTTAATTTTTGTTTATTTTTAGTTGTAAACTGCAGAAAATTCTGCGATTTTAATATATATTTTTTGTCTTTTTAAAAACTTTGTTTCACTTTTTTATTCTTTATCTTTAGTCCCCCTAGTGGACTTTAACATGCGATCATTAGATTGTTATACCATAATAGTACTCCAATAATACTCCAGTAGTGCCGCAGAACTTAATAGGAACTCTACTATGGTAGGCCTTGGAGCCTTTCAGGCTGCCATAGCAACGGAACATCTCTCGCAATCTCAGCATGGTGCGGAGAAGGGTTTGGTCACTGGAGGGAACCACCATCCTCCAAATGTCCTCTCAGATGCTGTCGTTGCAAATGACGATGACATATAAGGGGTTACATGTCTATACACAAACACCATTCATTCATTCCTACTTCTAAATTCATAGAAATATAGCTATTAGGGATGAGTGGATGTTCAGGTTCACTGAGTTCAGCCGAACTTCGGGTCAAAGTTCGGGTTCGGGACCCGAACTCGAACCCGAACGTCATTGAAGTCAATGGGGACCCAAACTTTGATGCAATAAAATGGGTGTAAAATAGTTGTAGTAAGGGCTAGAGGGCTGCAAAATTGGGGTAAGAGCAGGACAATTGCCCTGCAAACAAATGTGGATAGGGCAATGACTTAAAATAACATAAAATAGAAAAAAAAATAAAAAATATAATCTTGAACTAGGAGGCGGAGGTCAAAGTGGAGTAGGTGGTTGAGGAGGCGGTGGACGTGGTGGTGTAGGTCAAAGCTGCGGTGGAGGAGGTAGCCAACGCTGTTTTTGTTGTTTTTTTTTCCCTTTATTTATTTTATTTATTTATTTATTGTATAAATTTGGGAAGGCACAAAAAACATTGGGAAATGGAAAAGAGAACGAAAAGAAAAAGTGTGCTGGAGTATAACAATGGCTGGGTGTGGTCGCTATACAAACCGGATTCCAAAAAAGTTGGGACACTAAGCAAATTGTGAATAAAAACTGAATGCAATGATGTGGAGATGGCAAATGTCAATATTTTATTTGTAATAGAACGTAGATGACAGATCAAACGTTTATTCCGAGTAAATGTATCATTTTAAAGGAAAAATACGTTGATCCCAATTTTCACGGTGTCAACAAATCCCCAAAAAGTTGGGACAAGTAGCAATAAGAGGCTGGAAAAAGTAAATTTGAGCATAACGAAGAGCTGGAAGACCAATTAACACTAATTAGGTGAATTGGCAACATGATTGGGTATAAAAAGAGCTTCTCAGAGTGGCAGTGTCTCTCAGAAGCCAAGATGGGTAGAGGATCACCAATTCCCACAATGTTGCGCAGAAAGATAGTGGAGCATTATCAGAAAGGTGTTACCCAGCGAAAAATTGCAAAGACTTTGCATCTATCATCATCAACTGTGCATAACATCATCCGAAGATTCAGAGAATCTGGAACAATCTCTGTGCGTAAGGGTCAAGGCCGTAAAACCATACTGGATGCCCGTGATCTCCGGGCCCTTAAACGACACTGCACCACAAACAGGAATGCTACTGTAAAGGAAATCACAGAATGGGCTCAGGAATACTTCCAGAAACCATTGTCAGTGAACACAATCCACCGTGCCATCCGCCGTTGCCAGCTGAAACTCTACAGTGCAAAGAAGAAGCCATTTCTAAGCAAGATCCACAAGCTCAGGCGTTTTCACTGGGCCAGGGATCATTTAAAATGGAGTGTGGCAAAATGGAAGACTGTTCTGTGGTCAGACGAGTCACGATTCGAAGTTCTTTTTGGAAATCTGGGACGCCATGTCATCCGGACCAAAGAGGACAAGGACAACCCAAGTTGTTATCAACGCTCAGTTCAGAAGCCTGCATCTCTGATGGTATGGGGTTGCATGAGTGCATGTGGCATGGGCAGCTTGAATGTCTGGAAAGGCACCATCAATGCAGAAAAATATATTCAGGTTCTAGAACAACATATGCTCCCATCCAGACGTCATCTCTTTCAGGGAAGACCCTGCATTTTTCAACAAGATAATGCCAGACCACATTTTGCATCAATCACAACATCATGGCTGCGTAGGAGAAGGATCCGGGTACTGAAATGGCCAGTCTGCAGTCCAGATCTTTCACCTATAGAGAACATTTGGCGCATCATAAAGAGGAAGGTGAAACAAAGAAGGCCCAAGACGATTGAACAGTTAGAGGCCTGTATTAGACAAGAATGGGCGAGCATTCCTATTTCTAAACTTGACAAACTGGTCTCATCGGTCCCCAGACGTCTCTTGAGTGTTGTAAGAAGAAGGGGAGATGCCACACAGTGGTGAAAATGGCCTTGTCCCAACTTTTTTGGGATTTGTTGACACCATGAAATTCTGATTCAACATATTTTTCCCTTAAAATGGTACATTTTCTCAGTTTAAACTTTTGTTCCGTGATTTATGTTCTATTCTGAATAAAATATTAGAAGTTGGCACCTCCACATCATTGCATTCAGTTTTTATTCACGATTTGTATAGTGTCCCAACTTTTTTGGAATCCGGTTTGTATTTGTCTACTCAGCACATATGCAGTACAGGTCTACCTCACACCAAAAATGGGTATATGTCACCCACCAATCTAACATATAGATTAAAGGGTTTCTACAATCAGAATTACTGTTATATAGCTGACTGACATTAGCGATGTGCTAATGTCAGCACTACATAACAGTATGTTTTTTACATTTCTCCCTGCAGCCGTTCTGATAAAAAAGGCACTTTTATAATATTCTAATGAGCCTCTAGGTGCTATGTGGGTGTAGATTCAGCACGTAGAGGCTCCGTCTACTCACGCTTTATCCCACCCAGGTCCCCTGTTCTGCCCGCCTTGCTCCTCTTGATTGATGTCACGGTTCGCAGAATCGCTGATGAAATCCTGTGCCTGCGCCGATCATTTCTGTATACAGCGCAGGAGCAGATAGTGAATGATGCGTTCCTGGTGCCGGATTCCTCACTGCGCCTGCGCCGACTACATCACAGTGAGGAAGCCGGCACCAGGAGAGCGGCCTTCACTCACTGCGCCTGCGCCGTATACAGAAGTGAACGGCGCGGGATTTCGTCAGCGATGCTGCGAACCGTGACATCAATCACGAGGAGCGAGGCGGGCAGAACAGGGGACCTGGGCGGGATAAAGCGTGAGTAGACGGAGCCTCTAGGTGCTGATTCTACGCCCACATAGCACCTAGAGGCTCATTAGCATATTATAAAAGTGCTATATTTTATCAGAACGGCTGCAGGGAGAAATGTAAAAAACATACTGTTATGTAGTGCTGACATTAGCACATCGCTAATCTCAGTCAGCTATATAACAGTAATTCTGATGGTTGAAACCCTTTAACTATATTAATTCCCCTGTCACGTATGAAGTGCACGTACCAAAAATGGGTATATGACACCCACCGAACTAACAGACAGATTAACTATATTCATTTCACTGTCACGTATAAAGTGCACGTGTACCTCATACCAAAAATGGCTATATGTAACCCACCTGACAGATTAACTATTATATTTTTGTGTCAGGGGTACAAAGATGGTGCATTGCACCCACAAAAATAAAAATAAAATCACTATAGGTTACCCACAGAATTAACAGCCTGAATAATTATTATATTTCTGTGTCAGGAGTGCAAAGATGGTGCACCCACAAAAAATCACTATAGGTCGCTCACAGAATTAACAGCCCGATTTAAGGGTACTTTCACATTAGTGGCAGCGGAGTCTGGCAGGCTGTTCTGGCGGGTGAACAGCCTGTAGGATCCGTCCTGCCGCTAGTTCACGTGTGCCCCTGGACTGCCGCTCCGTCCCCATTGACTATAGGCATAGCTGTGATGGCTTCTAAGTGACCACCGCTTAAAAGCTTGTTCCTTGGTTGCTCTGCAACCTTTCAACAAGCTTTAATAAATGCCCCAACACCAAACTCGAACCCGAACTTTTGTGGCAAAGTTCGGATGGGTACGGACCCAAACTTGGCAGTTCAGGTTCGCTCAACACTAATAGCTATATATCTCACTAAATAGGGGAAAGGGTTGTCTTGGGGGTGTTACATCGCATATGTATCTCTGGGGTTATATGTGAGGGTCTATTTTCTATCTAGGAGAGGAAGGGGGTTAACAAGAGCTAATTGCAATACATCCATTCCTGAGAGATAAAGGTGCTTGGTCAGCTGTTGTCCATCCACAGAAAGGAAAGAAAGTCCTCCTGAAAAGTTAAAAATCTGTGGGATAACCCCTTAAAGGGACACGTTAGAAAGGGGTATTTTTACCCCTTAGGGACGCATGACGTACCGGTACGGCATGTTTCCCGAGTCCTTAAGGACCCATGACGTACCGGTACGTCATGGGTTTAAACCGCGATTGCGGCGTGTCGGGGGTTAATCGGAACAGAATGCCCGCTGAAATCATTCAGCGGGCATCCTGTCAAAACGCCGGGGGGGGGGGGTCATATGACCCCCCCCCCCCCTTCGGCGATCGCCGCAAACCGCAGGTCAATTCAGACCTGCGGTTTGCGGCTTTACCTGCGGTTGCGGCGGTGTCATCGGGTCCCCATGCAGCTGTGGGGAGGGACCCGATGGCATGGAAGACAGCACGATGTCTAAGGAAGAGGATGTCTAAGGAAGCCCCCTGGATCTCACAGGCCCCGGAAGCTGTATGAGTATCACACACAGTATTACTCATACAGCCAATGCATTCCAATACAGAAGTATTGGAATGCATTGTAAAGGAATATACCCCCCAAAGTTCAAGTCCCAAAGGGGGAAAAAAATAAAGTGGGAAAAAAAGTGGAAAAAATAAAGTTTTCCCCCAAAAAAATTTAAAGTTTCAAGTAAAAATAAACAAAAACGTAATTTTCCCCAAATAAAGTAAAAAAAAAATTGGTAAAAAATAGGGGGGAAAAAAAGTATACATATTAGGTATCGCCGCGTCCGTATGGACCGGCTCTATAAACTATCACATGACCTAACCCCTCAGATGAACACCGTAAAAAATAAAAAATAAAAACTGTGCTAAACATTTTTTTGTCACCTTACATCACAAAAAGTACAACAGCAAGTGATCAAAAAGGCATTTGCCCACCGAATAGTACCAATCTAACCGTCACCTCATCCCACAAAAAATGAGCCCCTACCTGAGACAATCGCCCAAAAAAAAAAAAAACTATGGCTCAGAATATGGAGACACTAAAACAAAAAATTTTTTCGTTTGAAAAAACCTGTTATTGTGTAAAACTTACATAAATAAAAAAAAGTATACATATTTGGTATCGCCGCGTTCGTATCAACCCGCTCTATAAAAATATCACATAACCTAACCTTTCAGATGAACACCGTAAAAAATGTAAAATAAAAACAGTGCTAAATAAACCATTTTTTGTCACCTTACATCACAAAAAGTGTAAAAGCAAGCGATCAAAAAGTCACACGCACCCCAAAATAGTGCCAATAAAACCGTCATCTCATCCCGCAAAAATCGTACCCTACCCAAGGTAATCTCCCAAAAACTGAAAAAATTATGGCTCTCAGACTATGGAAACACTAAAACATGATTTTTTTTGCTTCAAAAATGAAATCATTGTGTAAAACTTACATAAATAAAAAAAAAAGTGTACATATTGGGTATCGACGCATCCGTGACAACCTGATCTATAAAAATATCACATGATCTAACCTGTCAGATGAATGTTGTAAATAACAAAAAATAAAAACAGTGCCAAAACAGCTATTTCTTGTTATCTTGCCTCACAAAAAGTGTAATATAGAGCAACCAAAAATCATATGTACCCTAAACTAGTACCAACAATACTGCCACCCTATCCCGTAGTTTCTAAAATGGGGCCACTTTTTTGGAGTTTCTACTCTAGGGGTGCATCAGGGGGGCTTCAAATGGGACATGGTGTCAAAAAAACTAGTCCAGCAAAACCTGCCTTCCAAAAACCGTATGGCATTCCTTTCCTTCTGCGCCCTGCCGTGTGCCCGTACAGCGGTTTACGACCATGTATGAGGTGTTTCTGTAAACTACAGAATCAGGGCCATAAATATTGAGTTTGGTTTGGCTGTTAACCCTTGCTTTGTAACTGGAAAAAAAATTATTAAAATGGAAAATCTGCCAAAAAAGTGAAATTTTGAAATTGTATCTCTATTTTCCATGAATTCTTGTGGAACACCTAAAAGGTTAACAAAGTTTTAAAATCAGTTTTGAATACCTCGAGGGGTGTAGTTTCTAGAATGGGGTCATTTTTGGGTGGTTTCTATTATGTAAGCCTCGCAAAGTGACTTCAGACCTGAACTGGTCCCTAAAAATAGGGTTTTTGAACATTTCTGAAAAATTTCAAGATTTGCTTCTAAACTTCTAAGCCTTGTAACCTCCCCAAAAAATAAAATATCATTCCCATAATGATCCAAACATGAAGTAGACATATGGGGAATGTAAAGTAATAACTTTTTTTGGAGGTATTACTATGTATTATAGAAGTAGAGAAATTGAAACTTGGAAATTTGCAAATTTTTCCAAATTTTTGGTAAATATGGTATTTTTTATGCAAAAAAATTAACTTTTTTGACCCAATTTTAACAGTGTCATGAAGTACAATATGTGACGAAAAAACAATCTAAGAACGGCCTGGGTAAGTAAAGCGTTTTAAAGTTATCAGCACTTAAAGAGACACTGGTCAGATTTGCAAAAAATGGCCAAGTCCTTAAGGTGAAATAGGGCTGAGTCCTTAAGGGGTTAAAAAAAAAACTCAGTAGATATAAGAAACAATTTTAGGTTTTTGGACTTCTTTATCACAGTTCGGCAGTACTATACCATTGAAAATGAAATGCAAGATACTTTCCTTCTGTAGACAAACCATTGTCAGTTTACTTCTGCTGTGAGGAAAATATGTTTTCTGTTAGTATAATAGTAGATTGTAGAATTAGGACAACAGTATGGCAACTCTATTGGATAGACCTAGATACAGATGCCCAAAGAATAGCATTGAACTTATTAGTATAATATGTGATGCTCAAATTGAGTAATTCATCCTGCTTTCCTCTCTTGTCGCAGTGATGGTCTGACAGAGTCAAGAGAGGCTGCTTGTTGTGAAAAAATTCCCAACAAAGACGTAAAGAGTCGGGGCAGGAAGTAGAACACATGGAGTGACTTTAAAAATTATATCCAGAAAGCCATCCACCTGTGTTTTGGAAAATAATACCTAGAATATTCACATATAGACTGTTAAGGCTACTTTCACCCTGGCGTTTTGGCTTTCCGTTCGTGAGATCCGTTCAGGACTCTCACAGGACTCTCCAAAATAGATCAGTTTTGCCCTAATGCATTCTGAATGAAAAAGGATCCGTTCAGAATGCATCACTTTGCCTCCATTCCGTCTCCATTCCGCTTTGGAGGCCGACACCAAAGCGCTGCTTGCAGCGTTTTGGTGTCCGTCTGACGAAACTGAGCCAAACGGATCCGTTCTGACACACAATGTAAGTCACTGGGGACGGATCCGTTTTCTTTGACGCAATCTGGCACAATAGAAAACGGATCCGTCCTCCATTGACTTTCAATGGTGTTCAAGATGGATCCGTCTTGGCTATGTTAAAAATAATACAAACGGATCTGTTCTGAACGTATGCAGACTGTTGTATTATCTGAACGGATCCGTCTGTGCAGATCCATGATGGATCCGCACCAAACGCGAGTGTGAAAGTAGCCTAATATGCGATTTGAAAATGTTCTATAAACAGAAAAAAAAGTCATCGCTCCTCAGCTTCTTTGATCTTTGTTTACCTGTCGATTAACCAATGATTGGCTTCAGAGGTCATATGTGTATGCAGGAACGTCACCATTGCATCCAGGTAAACAAAGACAGGATGGAGGCAGTATGTGACTTCTACCATGGATGGAGAGCACTGTCACAATGCCCTGGTAATGTGACATCACTGTACATCAGTCGCATGGATTAGTAGCGTCTCAGCCCCATTCAAATCAATGAGGCTGAGCTGCAATACCAAGCACTGCCACTATAAGATTTTACAGGTTTTAGAAGAGGGGAAAAAAAAAATATATTTTTTATTAGACTGCAGATCAGACCCATATATCAAAGACCCCCATGTCAGACCTCAGCTCAGACCCCCATACCACATCAGACCTCCGATCAGAACCCCCATATCAGAGATCCATCAGAAATAAAATAAAATAAATTCACTTACCTCTCCTGCTCCGCTGCTACTCTCCAGGTCCAGCAATCTCTCCTGCAGTCACACTCCCTGATCTTCTCTGGGCTTACAGCGGATGCAGCCTCAGGTCATAGCGCGCACACTACTTTCTGGCGATGTACGCAGTCAGGACACAGCAGCGCAGCCCAGAAGAGACCAAGGAGGAAGGGGAGTACAGCGCTTCACTGACTGCTCCCCGCGACTCCTGCATACTAGTGAGCTCTTCCATAATGAAGCACTCACTAGTATTCGCTTTATAAGATGCAGATACATTTTCACTGACAAGTTGGGTGAAAAAAGTGCATCCTATAAAGCAGAAAATATGCTATAAATTTGGTATCGCCAAGATTGTACTGACCCGAATAAGGCTACTTTCACACCAGCATTTTTGCTGGATCCGTCATGGATCAGTAAAAACACTTGTCATGATAATACAACCGTCTGCATCTGTTATGAACGGATCCAGTTATATTATCTTTAAAATAGCCAAGACGGATCCGTCATGAACTCCATTGAAAGTAAATCTGTCACCACAGATTTTCATATTTTTGAGGGATTACTTGGAATGATCTCATTTCAAGGGCAAACAAAGGGAAGTGATTTGTTAAGCGGTATATTGGAATTATGTGCCAAGATGGATCTAGATTTAAGTAAGCTAGTGGGAATTATTTCTGATGGAGCTCCAGCCATGATAGGCTCCAAAAGTGGTATGGTTTCTCTGTTAAGGCAAAATCTTGGAGAGAACAAGCACCAACTGATTCAGTTTCATTGCATCATCCACAAACAATCTCTGTGTGGGAAAAGAGCTTGATTTAAAAATGTAATGAAAGTTGTTGTCAGCATTGTCAACTTCATAAAATCGCGAGGACTTAACCATCGGCAGTTTAAATCTTTTCTAGAAGCGATTGATGCTGAATATCAGGACCTTTTTTTTTTTATACAGAAGTAAGGTGGATGAGCCGGGGGAAAACCTTGCAACGTTTTTTGAATTGTTAGAAGAAATAAAATTATTTCTTGTTCGGAAGGATAAAATAGTTGAAGAACTACAAGATGACAAGAGGCTGTGTGACCTTGCCTTCTTGGTAGATATCACACAACATCTGAATGCAGTGAATGCGAAACTACAAGGGAAAAATCAGTTTGTTAGTAATCTTTGTAACTATATCTTTGCATTTTAATCCAAGCAAAAATTGTTCCAATCTCACCTTGAAAATGGCAATCTTGTGCATTTCCCAGCATGTAGACAAAAATTTGTCAGTGGCGCAAACATGTCTGAGTGTTGCAAAACTTGCACATCTCCAGTCCATATTTGAGCACCGCTTCACTAATTTTAAAAATAAGAAAAAGGGTTTTGAAATGTTTGCAGACCCATTTTCAGTTATTCCTGATGAAACACCCCCAGAATTCCAACTGGAACTTATTGATCTACAGTCATGTGACAGTCTACGAACAAGTTTAAGGAAGGGGATTTACTTAACTTCTATAAATGTGTGCCAGGAGATGAATATCCAAAATTGGGTGAAAGAGCAGCTTTTTATGCCTGCCTGTTTGGGTCAACATACTCTTGCTGTCACATCTGTGACAGGTCTTAGAAGGTCTGAAAGATTATCTACCCATTAGTGATCTAACAGCCTCTTTCGGTTCCACTTTGTCTGTGTGTTGCTGGTATGTCCACACCTCCTGTTCAGGTGTGGATCATGTGACCTTTACCTCGCCCTATTTAGTCTGACTTTTCCCATCACTCCTTGCTTGGGATAGCTTCATTTGGTCTTGGAAGAGCTGGAGTGTGGTTCGTGTTGAAGTCCTGTTCATCCTTCATCCGCTTGTCGTGTTTTGTATTCCCCCCCCCCCCCCGGTTGTTTACTAGACCTCAGTAAGACGCTAGTTCCTTCACCAGGGAAGGAACAGGTGGTCTCTTGCAGTACGCAGCCCTGCAGGGTATTGCGATGGTGAGGTCACGGTTAATAGGCAAACGAGGGTTGCTCTTGGTTACTCACAGTTTATAGAAAGACCCTGGGCAGGCGTACAGCAGTGATGGAGAGGCTGGCACAGAAGTCCTCTGGGGCACTCTCAATGTATAGAGACCAGGCCGGTGGTAGGTGAGGTGCCCTGGGTGTTGCAGGTTTAATGTGCCGGTGGCAAGGTCCCTTTATAATAGGAATAATTGAGGAACACAATCTTGTGGTTAACCAAAACTTCCTTTTACTGGAAACAATTAACTATTTACAGTCTTTTGTTCAGTTCCATAGGTCAGCAGCAGTCACAAGCAGGCTTATACAAATGGCAGGCACAATGTTCTTGCAAGATACTCAGAGGGTTAACACACTTACAGATCAGGCTGCACTTTTCTTCAGAAATCCTGTCTGTCTTTATCCCAAGGCCCGTACGCCCTATTGTTGGCTTTATCCTTGGTTAGGAAAACTTCCTCAGGTATATGTCCTTGCTTTCAAATAAATCCTTCTGCCCTTCAGCTCTCTTGTCTAGCTGGAATACTGTCTCTGCTCTGCTCTGTTATGGGAACTTTGTTTCTCTCAGGAGGCAGACCCTTCTCCTGGTTGGGCAACTAGAAGCCTGGACTGTCTAGCTGCATGTCAGAACCTGGCCTTCAGCTTCTGCCTGGCTAAAGTGCCCACTCTGAACTGACTCTACACAGCTCTGACTTCTCTCTCTCTTGTCTGGACCTGGCTATTTATACTAGGGGTCCCCTAGCTCCCTCTACTGTCTAGGAAGAGGAATTACCCCTAATAGGCCTGGTAACCAGGAAATACACATAAATAACATGAATAAAATGACATTATACATTAAAATGACATAAAATACAATGCCACTGTTCCACATGAGGTGGAGAAAAACGTGGCCCAATTGACCCTTGTGTAGTGCCCACCTTTACCTAGTGGGACACTACACTCTGCCCTGTCATTATCTTTAGGGCATCTGAGGGTCACCAGGGTTTTTTAGGTTCCCGTGTATGGGTATCTCTACCATCGAGAGGTGCCCATGCGGATAGGAGTTAGGGCCAGGAGCAGGGATTTATAGGTGGTGACTAGAGTTGAGCGAACATCTGGATGTTCGGGTTCGAGAAGTTCGGCCGAACTTCCTGGAAATGTTCGGGTTCAGGATCCGAACTCGACCCGAACTTCGCCCCGAACCCGAACCCTATTGAAGTCAATGGGGACCCGAACTTTTCGGCACTAAAAAGGCTGTAAAACAGCCCAGGAAAGGGCTAGAGGGCTGCAAAAGGCAGCAAAATGTAGTTAAATCCCCTGCAAACAAATGGGGATAGGGAAATGAATAAAAATAAAAATAAAATAAATAAAAATTAACCAATATCAATTGGAGAGAGGTCCCATAGCAGAGAATCAGGCTTCATGTCAGCAGAGAATCAGTCTTCATGTCATAGCAGAGAATCAGGCTTCACGTCACCCAAAACTGGAACAGTCCATTGTCAGATATTTAGGCCCCGGCACCCAGGCAGAGGAGAGAGGTCCAATAGCAGAGAATCTGGCTTCATGTCAGCAGAGAATCAGTCTTCATGTCATAGCAGAGAATCAGGCTTCATGTCATAGCAGAGAATCAGGCTTCACGTCACCCACCACTGGAACAGTCCATTGTCAGATATTTAGGCCCAGGCCCCCAAGCAGAGGAGAGAGGTCCCATATCAGAGAATCTGGCTTCATGTCAGCAGAGAATCAGTCTTCATGTCATAGCAGAGAATCAGGCTTCACGTCACCCACCACTGGAACAGTCCATTGTCAGATATTTAGGCCCAGGCACCCAGGCAGAGGAGAGAGGTCCCATAGCAGAGAATCTGGCTTCATGTCAGCAGAGAATCAGTCTTCATGTCATAGCAGAGAATCATTCTTCACGTCACCCAACATTGGAACAGTCCATTGTCATATAATTTAGGCCCCGGCGCCCAGACAGAGGAAAGAGGTCCCATAAACGGGATTCAGGCTTCATGTCAGCGACTCAGCAGAGAATCAGTCTTCATGTCATAGCAGAGAATCAGTCTTCATGTCATAGCAGAGAATCAGGCTTCACGTCACCCACCACTGGAACAGTCCATTGTCAGATATTTAGGCCCAGGCACCCAGGCAGAGGAGAGAGGTCCCATAGCAGAGAATCTGGCTTCATGTCAGCAGAGAATCAGTCTTCATGTCATAGCAGAGAATCATTCTTCACGTCACCCAACATTGGAACAGTCCATTGTCATATAATTTAGGCCCCGGCGCCCAGACAGAGGAAAGAGGTCCCATAAACGGGATTCAGGCTTCATGTCAGCGACTCAGCAGAGAATCAGTCTTCATGTCATAGCAGAGAATCAGGCTTCATGTCACCCACCACTGGAACAGGCCACTGTCAGATATTTTTAGGCCCCCGGCACCCAGACAGAGGAGAGGTTCATTCAACTTTGGGTTGTCCCGCAATATAATGGTAAAATGAAAATAAAAATAGGATTGAATGAGGAAGTGCCCTGGAGTACAATAATATATGGTTAAGGGGAGGTAGTTAATGTCTAATCTGCACAATGGATGGACAGGTCCTGTGGGATCCATGCCTGGTTCATTTTTATGAACGTCAGCTTGTCCACATTGGCTGTAGACAGGCGGCTGCGTTTGTCTGTAATGACGCCCCCTGCCGTGCTGAATACACGTTCAGACAAAACGCTGGCCGCCGGGCAGGCCAGCACCTCCAAGGCATAAAAGGCTAGCTCTGGCCACGTGGACAATTTGGAGACCCAGAAGTTGAATGGGGCCGAACCATAAGTCAGTACGTGGAGGGGTGTGCACACGTACTGTTCCACCATGTTAGTGAAATGTTGCCTCCTGCTAACACGTTCCGTATCAGGTGGTGGTGCAGTTAGCTGTGGCGTGGTGACAAAATTTTTCCACATCTCTGCCATGCTAACCCTGCCCTCAGAGGAGCTGGCCGTGACACAGCTGCGTTGGCGACCTCTTGCTCCTCCTCTGCCTTCGCCTTAGGCTTCCACTTGTTCCCCTGTGACATTTGGGAATGCTCTCAGTAGCGCGTCTACCAACGCGCGCTTGTACTCGCGCATCTTCCTATCACGCTCCAGTGCAGGAAGTAAGGTGGGCACATTGTCTTTGTACCGTGGATCCAGCAGGGTGGCAACCCAGTAGTTCGCACACGTTAAAATGTGGGCAACTCTGCTGTCGTTGCGCAGGCACTGCAGCATGTAGTCGCTCATGTGTGCCAGGCTGCCCAGAGGTAAGGACAAGCTGTCCTCTGTGGGAGGCGTATCGTCATCGTCCTGCGTTTCCCCCCAGACACGCACCAGTGATGGGCCCGAGCTGCGTTGGGTGCCACCCCGCTGTGAACATGCTTCATCCTCATCCTCCTCCACCTCCTCCTTATCCTCGTCCTCCAGTAGTGGGCCCTGTCTGGCCACATTTGTACCTGGCCTCTGCTGTTGCAAAAAAATATAGGTGTGATATATAGACCACCTGGTCAAGTTAAAGAACTAGATGATCTACTAGTTGAAGAAATAGCTAAAATGACAATGAAAGGAGAAGTTATCATTATGGGAGATTTCAATCTTCCAGATATAAACTGGAAAACCAAAATAGCAAGTTCTACCAGGAGTACAGATATTCTAAATTCCCTACTGGGGTTATCTCTACAACAAGTGGTTGAGGAGCCAACCCGGAGGGAGGCCATTTTGGATTTGGTATTCACAAATGGGGATTCGGTATATGATGTCATTGTAGGCGAAACCTTGGGATCTAGTGATCACCAGTCAGTGTGGTTTAATATAAGAACTGTGAAAGAGTCCCACCACACAAAAACAAAAGTTTTAGATTTTAGAAAAACAGACTTTTCAAAAATGAAATTAGTCATAAATGAGTCCTTATCAGACTGGAACGGATTACATGGAGTCCAGGAGAAATGGGACTACTTAAAAGGTGCATTATTGAAGGCAACAGAAAATTGCATTAGACTTGTCAGTAAAAGCAAAAAAAGGAAGAGACCACTGTGGTACTCAGCAGAAGTGGCCCAAATCATTAAAAATAAAAAGCTAGCATTTTGTAATTATAAAAAAAACCAGAGCAATGAAGATAAGGAAATCTACAAGATTAGGCAGAGAGAGGCCAAGCAAGTTATAAGAACTTCAAAAGCGCAGGCAGAAGAAAAACTAGCTCAGTCTATGAAAAAAGGGGATAAGACATTCTTCAGATATATAAATGAAAAAAGGAAATTAAAACAAGGAATAACTAAATTAAAAACAAAGGACGGAAGGTATGTAGAAGAGAATAAAGGGCTAGCCGACTGCCTTAATGAATACTTCTGTTCAGTTTTTACAAAAGAAAAAGGAGAAGGACCTCCACTAGAAAGGATGACTAATAAATCGTTTGATGCATGTATCTTTACAGAGGAAGATGTTCTAAGTTTGCTGTCTAAGGTGAAGACAAATAAGTCACAGGGGCCTAATGAGATACACCCAAAATTATTAAAAGAGCTTAGTGGTGAGCTGGCAAAACCGTTAACAGATTTATTTAACCAATCATTAGTAACAGGAGTCGTCCCGGAAGATTGGAAATTGGCAAATGTCGTGCCCATTCACAAGAAAGGTAGTAGGGAGGAATTGAGCAACTATAGACCAGTGAGTCTGACATCAATAGTAGGCAAATTAATGGAAACCCTATTAAAGGATAGGATTGTGGAACATCTAAAATCCCATGGATTGCAAGATGAAAAACAACATGGGTTTACTTCAGGGAGATCATGTCAAACAAATCTTATAGATTTTTTTGACTGGGTGACTAAAATAATAGACGGTGGAGGTGCAGTAGACATCGCATATCTAGATTTTAGTAAGGCTTTTGACACTGTCCCACATAGAAGACTTATCAATAAACTGCAGTCATTAAGCATGGACTCCCATATTGTTGAGTGGATTAGGCAGTGGCTGAGTGACAGACAACAGAGGGTTGTAGTCAATGGAGAACATTCAAAACAAGGTCATGTTACCAGTGGGGTTCCACAGGGATCTGTACTGGGACCAATTTTGTTTAATATCTTCATAAGTGATAGTATAAATAATGGAAGTGGGGCACACTTTAAAAGTATAGGGATCTTTATTAACATATAACGCTATTAATAACAATACAATGTGGTATCAGCATATATAAAAAACAGCAGATAAATACTATAACCGATATTAAGATGATGGATTTTTGATTTAAAAGCCACAATCAATACAAAATAAAAGTGAATGAATATAAATATAGAATAAAAATATATTAAATCAGGCAATATAATTTGATATAAATATGGATCCCAATAAATGTGTTGTTGAATTCAAATGTTCAGTGGTGATCATACAAATTTTCAGTGATGATCATACAAATAATTCACTGATCGTACTTGGTATATAGTGCCGTATTTTGCGGTAATATAAGTAATCCTCTCCTGCAGACAGTCCTTAATCACAACTGTTATCGATAGTCAATGTCCTGAGCGTATGCAGCCTAAAAAATTTGTTAAACAGTAGTCAGGCTGTTCATACGCACAGCGGCGACCCGCTGCATTTACTATGAAAAGCGATCGCTTGGAAGAGATGTGCAAGGTCTTACCCGAGGGTTTTGAGGTCCTGGATAATGGGCTCTCGACTCGGCGTGTCTGTCCTGACTCTGGTCTCAAGAGCTGGTGTCCAGATTCGAATTTTGGCGCCAGTGAAGTTTGTTTGCTACACGTGGTGTAAACCTGGCGTATAGTAGCGTTGAATCACTTTGGCAATTCGCTGGTTTAGACGACAATCTTCCAGACTTCCTCGGTCTTGCACGATCTCTCTTCTTGGTGGGGGGATTAATACCAGACGCGTTTCGGGGATTTACAAGAGTGACCCCTTCCTCAGGGTGTTTGTACTGTCTGGCCATTGTAGAACCTCAGGAAACATGACAGGTGCTCAGAAAGTCAGAGCTGCTTCAAAAAGCGGAAATTCACATTTTTGTACCATAGTTTGTAAACGCTATAACTTTTACCCAAACCATTTTTTTTTACCCAAACATTTTTTTTTTTATCAAAGACATGTAGAACAATAAATTTAGAGAAAAATTTATATATGGATGTCGTTTTTTTTTTGCAAAATTTTACAACTGAAAGTGAAAAATTTCATTTTTTTGCAAACAAATCGTTAAATTTTGATTAATAACAAAAAAAGTAAAAATGTCAGCAGCAATGAAATACCACCAAATGAAAGCTCTATTAGTGAGAAGAAAAGGAGGTAAAATTCATTTGGGTGGTTAGTTGCATGACCGAGCAATAAACGGTGAAAGTAGGGTAGGTCAGAAGTGTAAAAAGTGGCCTGGTCATTAAGGGTGTTTAAGCTAGGGGTGCTGAAGTAGTTAAAATCAATGGTTATGTGGGCTATGCACATGTGACATATGAAAGATGCGTATTTCACACTTCCATGTCCTTAATGACAACTATAGTTGACAAAGGCTCTGGATGGGCCAAAATGCATTCTATGTAACAACCAATGTTGTGATAAAAGCATATTGAAGAAAGCGAGGGCCAGGATTATCTGCTCTCAAAAGACTGGCAATGCATGCGTTCCATGTGCACCACCACAAGCCTGAGTTCCAACAGGATCTTCTTCTCATGATGACATCCATAACAAGGTGGTCAGTAGTTTGTCCGTGAAGGATCCGTGTTTGGTCCGTGGCTTTTGGCCTCTATGTGTCATCCGTATTCCACATTCATTGTAGGCTGAAAATTAGTTTCCAGAACATCTCCTACTAGTGGTCTGTGAAGACCGCTGACAGAACATGGATGCCATTCATGGTCAGTGGTTTTCATAGATCCATGGACCGGTGGGAAAACTACTCATGTGTAAATAAGCACATTAAAGTCAGTGGGTAAGTGTGCTGTCCATGGAGAACACAAACAGCACATGTGTGTAATTCACTGATGTGCGATTTCTGGGGTTGCATATATATAGTTTTGGGATGTTAGGTCTCAGCTCAGTTGTGGCTAGTTGCAGAATGGACCGAAGATTCTCATTAGTAAGTCTGCTCCTAAATTTTGATAATGTTCATAATGGAAAATGCCTGCTCGCAAGTGTCACGGATGTAGTAGGGGAGAACACCAAAAGACAATCAAGAAGGAAGGGGAAAGACACTAGGCCTCACCGCTAGGGAAGGAAAATGGTCACCACTAGGTATGAGCAAACCCGAACTGTATAGTAGCTTTCTTGGCGCTTTTTGAAAGGCTGCAAAGCAGCCAATCAACAAGCGTCATACTACTTGCCCCAAGAGGCCATCACAGCCATGCCTACTATTAGCATGGCTGTGATTGGCCAGTGCAGCATGTGACCCAGCCTCTATATAAGCTTGGGTCACGTAGCGCTGCACGTCACTCTGCTGTTACAAGTGTAGGGAGAGGTTGCAGCTGCAACGTTAGGGCGAGATTAGGCAGTGATTAACTCCTCCAAAACACTTAAGACAGTGATCGATCTACAGCTGTGGATCATTGAACTGCTGCTATTCAATTGCTCACTGTTTTTAGGCTGCCCAGAGCGTTTTTCAGTCACTTTTTTTCTGGGGTGATCCGCGGCCATTTTGTGGCTTGTGGTGCGCCAGCACAAGCTGCCACCAAGTCCATTTAACCATCAATAGTGTGGTTATTTTTTTGCTATATCCTACATCAGGGGAAAGCTGTCACCAAGTCCATTTAACCATCAATAGTGTGGTTATTTTTTGGCTATATCCTACATCAAGGGCAAGCTGCCACCAAGTCCATTTAACCATCAATAGTGTGGTTATTTTTTTGGCTATATCCTACATCAGGGGCAAGCTGCCACCAAGTCCATTTAACCATCAATAGTGTGGTTATTTTAATCTATCCCTAAAAGGATATATCAGATTCAAGGTGATGATAGGGTCATTCTCAATAACTTCACACACACGCTACTGTGCATATCCAAGTCTAATTCTGTCCGTAAACGTATACCTGTCACCCAGCGCCTAAATACTAGGCCTACAATTTATTCAGCTAAATCTGTCGTTACTGTTGTGCCTGTATTAGTGTAATACGGTACCTAAATAGATAGCCAGATAGTGTTAGGTGCCTGTAAGAAAAGGCCTGAATTTGAATTCAATACATTGGGCCAAATAATTTTTTTCTTATTGTGGTGAACGGTAACAATGAGGAAAACATCTAGTAAGGGACGCAGACGCGGACATGGTCGTGGTGGTGTTAGTGGACCCTCTGGTGCTGGGAGAGGACGTGGCCGTTCTGCCACAGCCACACGTCCTAGTGAACCAACTACCTCAGGTCCCAGTAGCCAGCAGAATTTACAGCAATATTTCGTGGGGCCCAATGCCATTCTAAGGATGGTAAGGCCTGAGCAGGTACAGGCATTAGTCAATTGGGTGGCCGACAGTGCATCCAGCACGTTCACATTATCTCCCACCCAGTCTTCTGCAGAAAGCGCACAGATGGCGCATGAAAACCAAGCCCATCAGTCTGTCACATCACCCCCATGCATATCAGGGAAACTGTCTGAGCCTCAAGTTATGCAGCAGTCTTTTATGCTGTTTGAAGACTCTGCTGGCAGGGTTTCCCAAGGGCATCCACCTAGCCCTTCCCCAGGGGTGCAAGAGATAGAATGCACTAACGCACAACCACTTATGTTTCCTAATGATGAGGACATGGGAATACCACCTCAGCACGTCTCTGATGATGACGAAACACAGGTGCCAACTGCTGTGTCTTTCTGCAGTGTGCAGACTGAACAGGAGGTCAGGAAGGAAGACTGGGTGGAAGACGATGCAGGGGATGATGAGGTCCTAGACCCCACATGGAATGAAGGTCGTGCCACTGACTTTCAGAATTCGGAGGAAGAGGCAGTGGTGAGACCGTGCCAACAGCGTAGCAAAAGAGGGAGCAATGGGCAAAAGCAGAACACCCGCCACCAAGAGAGTCCATCTGCTACTGGCCACCGCCATCTGGGACCGAGCACCCCAAAGGCAGCTTCAAGGAGTTCCCTGGCGTGGCAGTTCTTCAAACAATGTGCTGACAAGACCCGAGTGGTTTGCACGCTGTGCCATCAGAGCCTGAAGCGAGGCATTAACGTTCTGAACCTTAGCACAACCTGCATGACCAGGCACCTGCATGCAAAGCATGAACTGCAGTGGAGTAAACATCTTAAAAACAAGGAAGTCACTCAGGCTCCCCCTGCTACCTCTTCTGCTGCTGCCGCCTCGGCCTCTTCTGCTGCTGCTGCCGCCGCCTCGGCCTCTTCCTCCGCCTCTGGAGGAACGTTGGCACCTGCCGCCCAGCAAACATGGGATGTACCACCAACACCACCACCTGCGTCACCAAGCATATCAACCATGTCACACGGCAGCGTTCAGCTCTCCATCTCACAAACATTTGAGAGAAAGCGTAAATTCCCACCTAGCCACCCTCGATCCCTGGCCCTGAATGCCAGCATTTCTAAACTACTGGCCTATGAAATGCTATCATTCAGGCTGGTGGACACAGACAGCTTCAAACAGCTCATGTCACTTGCTGTCCCACAGTATGTTGTTCCCAGCCGGCACTACTTCTCCAAGAGAGCCGTGCCTTCCCTGCACAACCAAGTATCCGATAAAATCAAGTGTGCACTGCGCAACGCCATCTGTGGCAAGGTCCACCTAACCACAGATACGTGGACCAGTAAGCACGGCCAGGGACGATATATCTCCCTAACTGCACACTGGGTAAATGTAGTGGTGGCTGGGCTCCAGGCGAAGAGCTGTTTGGCGCACGTCCTTCCGCCGCCAAGGATCGCAGGGCAACATTCTTTGCCTCCTGTCGCCTCCTCCTCCTACTCGGCTTCCTCCTCCTCTTCTTCCACCTGCTCATCCAGTCAGCCATACACCTTCACCACCAACTTCAGCACAGCCCGGGGTAAACGTCAGCAGGCCATTCTGAAACTCATATGTTTGGGGGACAGGCCCCACACCGCACAGGGGTTGTGCCCGGGTATAGAACAACAGACCGACGAGTGGTTGCTGCCGGTGAGCCTCAAGCCCGGCCTGGTGGTGTGCGATAATGGGCGAAATCTCGTTGCAGCTCTGGGACTAGCCGGTTTGACGCACATCCCTTGCCTGGCGCATGTGCTGAATTTGGTGGTGCAGAAGTTCATTCACAACTACCCCGACATGTCAGAGCTGCTGCATAAAGTGCGGGCCGTCTGTTTGCGCTTCCGGTGTTCACATCCTGCCGCTGCTCGCCTGTCTGCGCTACAGCGTAACTTCGGCCTTCCCGCTCACCGCCTCATATGCGACGTGCCCACCAGGTGGAACTCCACCTTGCACATGCTGGACAGACTGTGCGAGCAGCAGCAGGCCATAGTGGAGTTTCAGCTGCAGCACGCACGGGTCAGTCGCACTGCGGAACAGCCCCACTTCCCCACCAATGACTGGGCCTCCATGCGAGACCTGTGTGCCCTGTTGCGCTGTTTCGAGTACTCCACCAACATGGCCAGTGGCGATGACGCCGTTATCAGCGTTACAATACCACTTCTATGTCTCCTTGAGAAAACACTTAGGGCGATGATGGAGAGGAGGTGGCCCAGGAGGAGGAGGAGGAGGAGGAGGAGGAAGAGGGGTCATTTTTAGCACTTTCAGGCCAGTCTCTTCGAAGTGACTCAGAGAAACATAGAAACATAGAATGTGTCGGCAGATAAGAACCATTTGGCCCATCTAGTCTGCCCAATATATCTGAATCCTATAAATAGTCCCTGGCCCTATCTTATATGAAGGATAGCCTTATGCCTATCCCATGCATGCTTAAACCCCTTCACTGTATTTGCAGCTACCACTTCTGCAGGAAGGCTATTCCATGCATCCACTACTCTCTCAGTAAAGTAATACTTCCTTATATTACTTTTAAACCTTTGCCCCTCTAATTTAAAACTGTGTCCTCTTGTGGTAGTTTTTCTTCTTTTAAATATGCTCTCCTCCTTTACCGAGTTGATTCCTTTTATGTATTTAAAAGTTTCTATCATATCCCCTCTGTCTCTTCTTTCTTCCAAGCTATAGATGTTAAGGTCCTTTAACCTTTCCTGGTAAGTTTTATCCTGCAATCCATGTACTAGTTTAGTAGCTCTTCTCTGAACTCTCTCTAGAGTATCTATATCCAGCATGGGTATATGTAAAAAGACACCCCAAAACACATTGCCCAACTTCTCCTGAGTACGGGGATACCAGATGTGTGACACTTTTTTTGCAGCCTAGGTGGGCAAAGGGGCCCACATTCCAAAAAGCACCTTTCAGATTTCACCGGCCATTTTTTACAGATTTTGATTTCAAACCACTTCTCACGCATTCGGCCCCTAAAATGCCAGGGCAGTATAATTACCCCACAAGTGACCCCATTTTGGAAAGAAGACACCCCAAGGTATTTCGTGATGGGCATAGTGAGTTCATGGAAGTTTTTATTTTTTGTCACAAGTTAGTGGAATATGAGACTTTGTAAGAAAAAAGAAAAAAGAAAAAAAAAATCATTTTCCGCTAACTTGTGACAAAAAATAAAAAAATTCTAGGAACTCGCCATGCCCCTCACGGAATACCTTGGGGTGTCTTCTTTCCAAAATGGGGTCACTTGTGGGGTAGTTATACTGCCCTGGCATTCTAGGGGCCCTAATGTGTGGTAAGTAGGTAAATGACCTGTGAAATCCGAAAGGTGCTCTTTGGAATGTGGGCCCCTTTGCCCACCTAGGCTGCAAAAAAGTGTCACACATGTGGTATCGCCGTATTCAGGAGAAGTTGGGCAATGTGTTTTGGGGTGTATTTTTACATATACCCATGCTGGGTGAGATAAATATCTCGGCAAAAGACAACTTTTCCCATTTTTTATACAAAGTTGGCATTTGACCAAGATATTTATCTCACCCAGCATGGGTATATGTAAAATGACACCCCAAAACACATTGCCCAACTTCTCCTGAGTACGGCGATACCAGATGTGTGACACTTTTTTGCAGCCTAGATGCGCAAAGGGGCCCACATTCCTTTTATGAGGGCATTTTTTAGACATTTGGATCCCAGACTTCTTCTAACGCTTTAGGGCCACTAAAATGCCAGGGCAGTATAAATACCCCACATGTGACCCCATTTTGGAAAGAAGACACCCCAAGGTATTCAATGAGGGGCATGGCGAGTTCATAGAATTTTTTTTTTTTTTGGCACAAGTTAGCGGAAATTGATTTTTTTTTTTTTCTCACAAAGTCTCCCTTTCCGCTAACTTGGGACAAAAATTTCAATCTTTCATGGACTCAATATGCCCCTCAGCGAATACCTTGGGGTGTCTTCTTTCCGAAATGGGGTCACATGTGGGGTATTTATACTGCCCTGGCATTCTAGGGGCCCTAAAGCGTGAGAAGAAGTCTGGAATATAAATGTCAAAAAATTTTTACGCATTTGGATTCCGTGAGGGGTATGGTGAGTTCATGTGAGATTTTATTTTTTGACACAAGTTAGTGGAATATGAGACTTTGTAAGAAAAAAATAATAATTTCCGCTAACTTGGGCCAAAAAAAATGTCTGAATGGAGCCTTACAGGGGGGGTGATCAATGACAGGGGGGTGATCAGGGAGTCTATATGTGGTGATCACCCCCCTGTAAGGCTCCATTCAGACGTCTATGTGTTTTGCGGATCCGATCCATGTATCCGTGGATCCGTAAAAATCATACGGACATCTGAATGCAGCCTTACAGGGGGGTGATCAATGACAGCGGGGTGATCAGGGAGTCTATATGGGGTGATCACCCCCTGTCATTGATCACCCCCCTGTAAGGCTCCATTCAGATGTCCGTATGTGTTTTGCGGATCCGATCCATGTATCAGTGGATCCGTAAAAATTATACGGACGTCCGAATGGAGCCTTACAGGGGGGTGATCAATGACAGGGGGGTGATCAATGACAGGGGGGTGATCAGGGAGTCTATATGGGGTGATCAGTGGTTCATAAGGGGTTAATAAGTGACAGGGGGGGGTGTAGTGTAGTGTAGTGGTGTTTGGTGCTACTTTACTGAGCTACCTGTGTCCTCTGGTGGTCGATCCAAACAAAAGGGACCACCACAGGACCAGGTAGCAGGTATATTAGACGCTGTTATCAAAACAGTGTCTAATATACCTGTTAGGGGTTAAAAAAATCGCATCTCCAGACTGCCAGCGAACGATCGCCGCTGGCAGGCTGGAGATCCACTCTCTTACCTTCCGATCCTGTGAACGCGCGCGCCTGTGTGCACGCGTTCACAGGAAATCTCGGCTCACGCGAGATGACGCGTATATGCGTCGCTGAGCGCAGGGTTGCCGCCTCTGGACCGCAATCCTGCGTTAGGCGGTCCGGAGGCGGTTAATTTGTCAATTCACACAGCCTTGTTTTTTCACCGAGGCTGGCTTTACACAGTTTTTGTTGAATTTTTGTATTTTTTTTTTTTCTTGCATTGCTGTGTTTTTGCTGAATAAATACCAGCTGCGTAAGCTGGCTGAAAGTCTATGGAAATTTTTGAATAAAGGACACGCATTTTATTTCAACTGGAAAATGTTTTTGAAACACAGCATTTTGTATAAGTTCTCTGCAGGGAAAAATACCTCAAAAATGTATCTCAGACATTTTTGTTCAACATTGAATGTTAATGTTCAATTTTATTTTATTAGAGTTTCTTAACTAAAAATTTGCTGAAATCAACACCCAGTTGCTTTTATATTTTCAGTCCTAAAGTAGATTTTTACTAATCTCTAATTAAGATTTATGTAGTACTGTACAGTGCAGTATATCTTATTTAACTGTTACTGGTATGTAAACCTTGTTCTGTTTATTGTGAGCAGAATACATAAATAAACTGCATAACAAAGCATATATTTGTACTCCCAATCCTGTTATGAGGACTATTACGTTCTATCCTTTTAGTAGGCCTCTGTGCCATTCAAAACATGCAGTGGTGCATGCAAATTGTAGTATGAATTAATTGGCAATCCAATGGCGGGTTTACACAGCCTGATTGTAGGTTATCAGGTACGAATGTTACTATAAATGCTTGTTCCTGATAATCGGCCTATGCCGATTGGGTGAATTGATCTGTCATGCAGCACATTAAGGCCTCATGCACACGACCGTTGTTTTATTCCGTGTCCGTTGTTCCGTTTTTCGTGCTTTTCTGCGGATCCATTGACTTTTAATGGGTCCGTTGAAAACTCGGCTAATGCACCGGTTATCATCCGCGTCCGTGATCCGTGGTTCCAGTCCGTCAAAAAAATATAACCTGTCCTATTTTTTTCACAGAAAACGGTTCGCGGACCCATTAAAGTCAATGGGACCGTGAAAAAAACGCGGAGGCACACAAGATTGTCATCCGCGTCCGCGTCCGTTTTTTTCCTATCATTTGCATGGCAAACTTGACTTAGACTTTTTTTTTACTTTCCTTCATGTCTGGTGATCCTCCAAAAATAAAGGAAGACACACGGAAACAAAAACAGAACAACGGAACCCCATTTTGCGGAACGGAACACAACAACGGTCGTGTGCATGAGGCCCCAATCTGCAAACAAAGCTCTGCTGTCCAGAAACAATGAATCTGTAGGCCTCATGCACACGACCGTTGTTGTGTAGAAAATGAATGGGTCAAGATTCAGTGCGGGTGCAATGCGTTCAACTCGCGCATCGCATCCGCGCAGAATACTCGCCCGTGTAAAAGGGGCCTTACAGTTTAAGCAGCTAAAAAAAAAATTGTGGCCCCAGGAGGCAGAACAATGTGACAATGCAGACCTCAGACCAAAATAGGTTGTGCACCCCTGATCTAATCCCTACTTCCACAAGTAGTTAAACTTTTTTCATGTGAACTTCTTGGAGCTCAAAGAAACTATGGTTATCAGCATGTGAAAAACTGTCAGAACATTGAGGTCGGATTTGCTATGCTAAACTCATGATAAATGTATCCAGTCAGACAATCAACACCGCAGTCATGCTTTATTCAGAGAATTTACAAGTGACATTCAAATAAAGTGATTTTAAAAGCTTTCCTTCTTCTCTCGTAGGACTGAAGTCAAACATTCAAACATTGTGTAGCCTTATCCTTGGATCCCTGGCGGCTAGAGCTCCACAGAAAGTTCAAATAAATTATTTGGCATGTGTTTTGGGTCATTATTAGAGTTGAGCGGACACCTGGATGTTCGGGTTTGACGAGTTCGGCCAAACTTGAAAAAAAAGTTCGGGTTCGGGACCCGAACTTGACCCCGAACCCGGACCCCATTGAAGTCAATGGGGACCCGAACTTTTGGGCGCTAAAATAGTCCTGGAAAGGGGTAGAAGGCTGCAAAAGGCATAAGAATGTGTTTAAGAGCATGGCAACTGTTCTGCAAACAAATGTGGATAGGGAAATGACTTAAAATAACAAACTACAGAAAAATTAAAAATAACAATCTGGATCTAGGAGTAGGAGGTTGAGGAGGAGGTTGATGGGTGGATGGGGCGGTGTAGGTTGACGTGGCGGTGTAGGTGGAAGCGGCGGTGAAGGAGGATTAGGTAGCCAACACTGATTTGTGTTATTTTTTATTTTTAAATTGGGGTATCCCCCAAAATATTGGGACATATAACAAAATAAAACAAAGAATAAGTGCACTTGAGTACAAGAATGGATGGTATAAATGTCTATTCTGCACAAGGTACGGACAAGTCCTGTGGGATCCATGCCTGGTTCATTTTAATAAACGTAAGCTTGTCCACATTGGCTGCGGCCTGTGATAATGCTCTCTGCCGTGCTAAACACACGTTCACACTATACACTGGCTGCAGGGCAGGTCAGCACCTCCAAGGCTGACAAAGCTTTTCCACATTTGGGCCAAGCTAACCCTGCCTTCTCAGGTGCTGGCGGTGCCCCAGCTGCGTTGGCGACCTCTTCCTTCGCCTTGTGCTTCCACTGTGCCCCCGCTGTCAGGTGGGAATGCCATCATCAGCGTGCGCTTGTAGTCGCGCATCTTCCAATCAGTAACCAATGTTTTCACTAAATTTTGTTCCCTGTCAGCAATGCAGAGCAGGGGTTCATTCACGGCAAAAGGGGGTTCATGTCACCCAGCAATAGAACAGAGGATTTTGAGAGAACGAGGCCCATGTCACCCAGGCACAGCAAGGGTTCATTCACAGCAAAAGGTGGTTCATGTCACCCAGCAATAGAACAGAGGATTTTGAGAGAACATGGTTCCTCCTCCATCTCCTCCTCCTCCTCATCCTCCAGAACTGTGCCCTGTACCTTGGGAATGACTGGCCGGAAACCCTACAAAATGATCCCTCTTCCTCCTCCTCCATCATCGCCAGGAGCGTTTTTTCAAGGAGGCATAGAAGTGGGATAGTAACGCTGAGAACGGCTTTATCGGCACTGGCCATGTTGGTGGAGTACTCGAAACAGCGCAACAAGGAACACAGGTCTCGCATGGAGGCCCAGTCATTGGTGGTGAAGTGGTGCTGTTCCGCCGAGCAACTCACCCGTGCGTGCTGCATCTGAAACTCCACTATCGCCTGCTGCTGCTCCCACAGTCTGGCCAGCATGTGCACGGTGGAGTTCCACCTTGTGGGCACGTCGCATATGAGGCGGTGAGCGGGAAGGCCGAAGTTACGCTGCATCGCTGACAGGCGAGCAGCAACAGGGTGAGAACGCCAAAAGCGCGCACAGACGGCCTACACTTTATGCAGCAGCTCTGACATGTCGGGGTAATTTTTAAGGAATCTCTGCACCACCAATTTCAGCACATGCGCCAGGCAAGGGATGTGCGTCAAACCGGCTAGTTCCAGAGCTGCTATGAGATTTCGCCCATTATTGCACACCACCAGGCCGGGCTTGAGGCTGACTGGCAAAAACCACTCATCGGTCTGTTGTTCAAAGCCCGTCCTCAGCTCCTGCGCGGTGTGGGGTTTGTCCCCCAAACAGATAAGTTTTAAAACTGCCTGCTGTCATTTACCCCTGGCTGAACGGAAGTTGGTGGTGAAGGTGTTACGCTGACCGGATGAGGATCTGGTAGAGGATGAGGAAGCAGAGTAGGAGGAGGAAGCAACAGGAGGCAAACTGAAGCACCCTGCATTCCTCGGTGGTGGAAGGACATGCGCCAAACTGCTATTCGCCTCAGGCCCAGCCGCCACTGCATTTACCCAGTGTGCTGTTATGGAGATATAACGGCCCTGACCGTGCTTACTGGTCCACGTATCCGTAGTCAGGTGCACCTTTCCACAGATGGCGTTGCGCAGTGCACACCTGATTTTGTCCCCTACTTGGTTGTGAAGGGAAGGGATGGCTCGCCTTGAAAAGTAGTGGCGGCTAGGCACGACTTACTGTGGGACAGCCACCGCCATTAGGCCTTTAAAACTATCCGTCTCCACCAGACGGAATGTCAGCATTTCAAAGGCAAGTAATTTAGAAATGCTGGCATTCAGGGCTAGGGATCACGGGTGGGTAGGGGGGTACTTCCTCTTCCTCTCCAACGTTTGGGATATGGAGAGCTGAACGCTTCATTGTGACATTGTGGAGATGCTTGGTGACCCAGGTTCTAGTGTTGCTGGCAGATCCTCTGTTTGTGGGGTGCCAGGTGGCACTGTCACTCCAGAGGTGGATGAAGAGGCCGCGCGGGCAGGAGAAGAGGAAGCAGGAGGAGCCAGAGACCTTTCTTGGTTTTTGAGGTGTCTACTCCACTGCAGCTCGTGCTTTGCACTTAAATGCCTGATCATGCAGGTTGTGCTCAGGTTGAGAACGTTTATGCCTCGATTCAGGCTCTGATTGCACAGCGTGCAAACCACTCGTGTCTTGTCGTCAGCACATTGTCTAAAGAACTGCCACGCCAGGGAACTCCTTGGAGCTGGCTTTGGTGTGCTCGGTCCCTTGCTGCGGTGGGCAGTATGAGGAGTACTGTTTAAAGGATGGCCGCTCCGCTTTTGCACCCTGCTCCCTCTTCTTCTGTGCTGGTGGCTCTGTGCGACCACCGCCTCTTCCTCCGAACTACATAGGTCACTCGCATGACCTTGATTCCATGTGGGGTCGAGGACCTCATCGTCCTCCACATCATCTTCCACACAGTCTTCACCCCTGCCTTCCTTGTCGGTCTGCACACTTTCGAAAGCCCCAGCAGTTGGCACCTGTGTTTCGTCATCATCCGAGACATGCTGCAATGGTCCTCCCATGTACTCATCTTGAAAGATAAGTGGTTGGGCATCGGTGCACTCAATCTCTTCCACTTCTGGGGCAGGGATAGGTGGATGGCCCTGGGAAACCCTGCTAACAGAGTCATCAAAAAGCAGAAGAGACTGCTGCATGACTTGGGGCTCAGACTGCTTGGCTGATTTGCAAGGGGGTGAGGTGAAAGACTGATGGACATTGGCTGCAGGTGCCAACTGTGGTCTTTCAGCAGGAGACTGGGTGGGAGACAATGTGAAGGAACTGGATCCACTGTCAGCAACCCAATCTACTATCGCCTGTACTTGTTCAGTCCTCACCATTCGTAAAGCAGCATTAGGCCCGACCAAATACTGCTGCAGGTTTTGTCGCCTACTCGCACCTGAGGAAGGGGTTTCACTTGTGCGTGTAGCTGGCACAGATCGACCACGTCCTCTCCCTGCAACAGGAGCTCCACCAGCAGCACCACGACCTGGGCCACGTCTTTTATTTGACACTCTCCTCATATTTTTTAAATTTAGGATCTTGCCCTAAATGGGTGTTTAATTAATAGTAGAATAGAACGACAGTATGTAAAGGGTGTATCTCACACGGCCTTAACCAGACTAGGCCTCAATAAAAGATTTTTTTGACCAAAATGGCTGTATTTCAAATGCCAAATTCAAAGCCCTGTATGTAGAGGTAGTATCTCAGAGGGCCTGAACCTCTGTAGGCCTGCAGTAAATATATCTTTGCACAAAATGGCTGTATTTCAAATGGCTGTACTTCAAATGCCTAATTCAATCCTCTGTATGTATAGGGGGGATCACACACGCCTTGAATCAGTGTAGGCCTGAAGTAAAGATTTCTTTGCACAAAATGGCTGTATTTCAAATGCCTGAATCAAACCACTGTATGTAGAGGGGGTATCTCACAGGGCCTGAACCTCTGTAGGCCTGAATTCAATATTGGTGCACCAAATGGCGGTATTTAAAATCTCTGAATGTAACCCAGACATCCCAACCTGCAAAAACTCATTTCAGGGAGGATTTATTTATTTTTTTCTTTCACAAACTTTTTATTACATTTTCCAAACATATGCAGTATCTGCACACTTTGCTCTATGGTTGTCACGGCTGAGGATGGGGCAAATCCTCAGCCGTGCGGTGACGGAAGATGTCCAGTCGCTACTCGCCAGGAACACAGAATCAGGGAGCAGGTCACCTCCTGTTGCGTCCCTAACGCTGACCCTGTCTCCTACCTGCATGGGCCGACCTTGATGGTAGGAGGACCCATGCGCAGGAACCTCGGATCCCTGACTTACCCTCCGACCGGTCCCTGGGCTAAGGAGCAGAGTAAGACAACCCACTCCTCCTAGGCACGGAGGAGCAGGAGTCTCACTGGCCAAGCAGCATGAAGAAGGGGGTACATAAACAGGACTATGGATAAGACAGGTGAACCAAACAGTTCCACACAAACCTGTCTCAGCCTTGCTGACTGGAACCCGTGCTAAGGAATGGCTGTCCACACAGACAAAGGTAAACAGCACACACATGAAGACACACAGGGACCAGGACATCCATAGCTGCACAAAAACCAAAGACACAAGACATCAACAACACATCACGGTATTAGAACTTATGACCGGAAGGGTGGCCCTTACAAGAAGATGGAAATCACAGGAGGCTGCAACAGCAAAGCATGACTGAAGCAACCTCCTGAGCCATGCCAAAGTGAGAGGCTTTATAGGCCTAAGAGGCCACACCCAACGGTCAGACACACCCAGTGACATCACACACACTGGGAAGGGAGTTAACCCTTCCAGCACCACAGGAAAGGGAAAACACCAACTTAAAGGGAAAGTGTCCAACACAACAAACACACTGTGGTTGTTGCCGCAGGCAACGACATGGGTGGCAACCGTGTCCTGGGAGTCGGCCCCAAGGCCGGGACACTGCCACCACATGTACACAACGACAAACGTTGCCACGGGCAACCACAGTGCAGGAAAGGTGTCCGTACACACCACACAATACACAGAGTGCACACAGACTAACAACAGTGCATACATACACGCACACAAACTCCAAAGGGACCGCACACATACCTGTTGTCCGTGGCAACCGCACTTGAGGCAAACAACATCAAGCCTCAAGCTGCGGTTGAAACAACAACCCAAACCGCGGGCAACTGTATGCGGCTCCCAAGGTGTCACGGCAAAAACCGTGGCCGTGACAATGGTGTGGAGGACTGGGCTCATTACCCTGCCCCAAATTATCATATATAATTATCATGTATAGGATTAAAGGGATTCTGTCACCACCTATAAGCCCTGTGAGCTAAACATATGCTCATGTCCAGGGTAGCATTCTGATTTCTAAGGTGGCCTTATAAAAGCTATTTGTGGCTTTATTCTGCGGAAAAACAGGTTTTACTAACCTGTCAATCATTGAATTAAGGTGCCCAAGCAGGGGAGGTCTGTGGATGCATGGTGCCCGTCCGCACGCATCGCCGTTCGTGCCCAGCGTCGCCTTCTACTCCTCAGTGCCGCCTCCCCCTCTCCCTCCCTCCCCCTTCTCCTCCTGCTTTGAGATCCCGCGCGTGCGCACAGGCTCAGCCTGATGCGCCGTTGCGGACTGCTGGCATTGGCTTTTTCTTGCGCTGTGCGCACGCGCCGAGAAGGGGACACTGCTACAGGTTGCCGGAAAGGTTTACTGCGAGTAAACTAGAGATGGGAAGTTCGGATCTTTCACATGAATCGGTTTATTTGAATCAGTTCATTCAAATGAACCGATTCATGAATCGAATCTTCGTTTCATTCGCTGAGCTGACAAGAAGCAAGTGAACTGAAGCTTAGGTTGCGCAATGCGCAATGCGCATGCGCGGATACTTAGATTCACTTGCTGACTCGCTGAGTCGGCTCTTGGTCTGAGTCAGGAAGTTTATTCTTTAAAACCCTGTGTGTAATTATCTAACCCACTTTAGAAAAAAAAGCATCCAGAGGATAGATCATCAGTTAAATGAAAGTGCAGAACCCCTTTAACCTTATCAGTGCTGCAGCCTGGTCATCAGCCTCAGTGTAAACTGTTCTATTGACTCACAATTCTTTTAAGGCCTCATGCACACGGCCGTGTTCCGCGGCCGAGAGCGGTCCGTGATAACCCGGCCGGGATTCCTTCTGACAGCAGGAGCGCACGGCGTCATTGGTTGCTATGACGCCGTGCGCTTCATGCCGCCACTGCTGTACAGTGATACACTGGTATGATCTATACCAGTGTATCACTGTACTGCAGCGGCGGCATGGAGCACACGGCGTCATAGCAACCAATGACGCCGTGCGCTCCTGCTGTCAGAAGGAATCCCGGCCGGGTTACCACGGACCACTCTCGGCTGCGGAACATGGCCGCATGCATGAGGCCTAACTCAAAGAATCAAATGAGTCTCTAACTAAGTCGGATCTTTAGACTCATTCCATTCTTAGACTCCCTCCTGTACAGTGTGTGACTCAGAGCTGCTTGCCTGAGCTCTGATTGGTTGCAGGCCGGGGTGGGCGGAGAGGGGAGGGGCTGGCTTCCACTATAGGATCAGATTACGCTCCTCCCTCCCTGCTGCCAGCGTCTCTCTGCTCTGCTATCTGACTGAGCGGCTTCACACGGATCGGCTCAGTCAGATGAATCGACTCCTCCGGTTCAGTGAACTGAATCCATTCAAAAGAACGATTCATTCATGAACCGGACATAACTGGTGTAAACCTTTCCGGGATGTATTGTTTCACATGCGGGCATCAGGGAGCCGCTATCTAATAGCAGGAGACTCCCTGAACGTCCGGGAGACTTGAGATCCCTGGTAACCCAAATGTATTAAGGGTGTATCTCACAATGACATCTGCATCAAAGTCTGCCAACTAAGTTTTTGGAGCCCAAACGAGTGTTTGTTTAACAACTGAATTTGACAGCAGTATATAAGCCTGTAATTTCACACGTGCTGATGCTGCAAGGCCTGAAAATAGTGTTTTTTGTCAAAAAAGTGTGTTTTTCAAACCCCAGAAAAAGATGGTGTATTTCTAGCTTAAATTGGACACTGACTAATCCAGATGTTGTAGATTGCCCAAAAAGTTTTTTTTTGCTAACAGAATATGAATGCTGTATATATTAAACTTGAATTTAACACTTGCAGATCTGGAAAATACTGTTGTTTTTTTTTTTAAAAGTGTGTTTTTAAAACCCCAGAAAATGATGGGTGTATTTCTAGCTTAAATTGGACACTGACTAATCCAGATGTTGTAGATTGCCCCAAAAAAATGGTGATTTGCAATGTCCCAAAAGCTCAGATGCAGTGCTGGTGCACTGAGCATGCATAAAATGGCCGCCGCCGACACCCACCTAACTAACAGAATTCTAAAAGTTTTTTTTTTTTTTGGTCAATGGCCTCAGGGCAGGCTAAAACGATAGTGTCCTGCACCCACACAACTATTTGTCTGTAGATCGCTGAGTTAGATTCTCTCCAATTCTCTCCCTGAAATTACAAGTCCAGCTGCAGCCTCTCCCTACACTTGTATCAGCAGAGTGACGTGCAGCGCTACGTGACTCCAGCTTATACAGAGGCTGGGTCACATGCTGCTCTGGCCAATCACAGCCATGCCATTAGTAGGCATGGCTGTGATGGCATCTTGGGGCAAGTAGTATGACGCTTGTTGATTGGATGCTGTGCAGCTTTTCAAAAAGCGCCAAGAAAGCGCCGAACACCGATCCCGAACTTTTACGGAAATAATTGGGTCCGGGGTCCAAAATTCCTAAAGTTCAGGTTCGCTCAACCCTAGTCATTATCCTGTTGGAGGACCCATAACTAGTGTTGATCGAGCACCGTAGTGCTCGGGTGCTCAGGGGCTTGGGTCGAACCCATCTGGATGTTCAGGTGCTCGACCGAGCACCTGACTATAATGGAAGTCAGTGGGAGAACCCAAGCATTAAACCAGGTACACCCTGCTCTGAAAAGGGGAGGGTTCCTGGTTCATTGGAAAATATCAGAAATTGATGGAAACACCACCGAAATGGTTCGGGAACTACATGGGGAGGATGTCTGGATGCATCTTGTACTCGCAGGTCGCTGCTGGGAACGATGTTGTCCGAATAGTACGCCACTTTTACAGAGTGACAATAATACGCACAAAACCAAAGAAGGAAAATATGTTAAGAAACATTCTCTCCTGTATATTTGCTTGTACATAAAGTGCTGCCAAAAATTACAAGGCAGAGGCACTCCGATACAACCTGTATATCACATAAAGGAGGGCCTCATTCACATTGTGGTACAGTTGTTCAGGTAGTGGGACTCCTACACTCATAAATCCTATGCACTAAGGGAAATGGCTGCCAAAAAATTACAAGGAACCGGCACTCACATAAAGGAGGGCATCATACACACCCTTGAAAAATTATTATTGATGACCCTTAAAAACATTTGGAGCAAGGGTCTGCTGCTGTTTTGGTGACTCTAGATAAACTGGGGACGATCGCATGCCCCGTGACGGCGACGATCCATTCGGATGTCTGCCCTATCAACTTTCCATGTTATTTTCAGCCCAAACCATGTAGACCATGGGAATCATGGTTCAAATCCGGAGAGGGAGCCTGAGAAACAGCTACAGCTACCACATCCAAGCAGGGCAGCATGCGCACAAATTACCTAATAGGTATAATTAGGTGAGGTCCTGCAGGTGAGCTGACCCTGTAAAAGATTGTAGGTAAAGGCCTGCTGGTAAGCTGACCCTGTAAAACATTATATGCAAGGGCATGCAGGTGAGCTGACCCTGTAAAAGATTGTAGGTAAAGGCCTGCAGGTGAGCTGACCCTGCAAAACATTATATGCAAGGGCATGCAGGTGAGCTGACCCTGTAAAAGATTGTAGGTAAAGGCCTGCAGGTGAGCTGACCCTGCAAAACATTATATGCGAGGGCCTGCAGGTGAGCTGACGCTGTAAAAGATTGTAGGTGAAGGCCTGCTGGTGAGCTAACCCTCTAAAAAATTATATGTGAGGGCCTGCAGCCGAGCTGACCCTCTAAAAAAACTATATGCGAGGGCCAGTGGCTTACCGCCCATATAGGCAGACCTCGCAGCTGCTATGGGGCCCGTGGCAGTAGGGGGGGCCCAGAGCGCATGGAAGGCCCCGCCCCCTATATCTGTATTATAGTTATATTGAGCATTGATGTGGCCCACTTGTCTACCATCCCGGGCCCTGCTTTCCCTCTGTTCAGGTAGGTGTGCGGGCCCCTTCATCCTCCCTCCCCTGAGGGGTTAAGGATAATTTAAAAAAACTCACCTCATCCACATGATCGCGCAGCCAGCATCCTCTTCTTTCTTCTTTCTGCAGGACCTGCTAAAGGACCTGCGATGACGTCATCACACTCACCATGTGGTGAGCGCAGTGACATCACCGCAGGTCCTGATGAACGAAGATAGAAGGTCCTTCTATCTTCATTCAGCAGGACCTGCGTTGACGTCACAGCGCTTACCACGTGGTAAGCGCGATGAAGTCATTGCAGGCCCTGCAGAAAGAAGAAAAAAAGAGGATGCCGGCTGCATGATTAAGTAGATGAGGTGAGTTTTTTTTATTATTTTTAACTATTACTAATTAAAATGTGGCTAGCTGCCAAAAGTGAATATAGAGGTGCCACCTCGTTAAAAATCCCTATACCCTCCTTTGAGGCTGGCTACAGATAAACTGATTCCCTAACTCGCGTCCTGCTCAACGCGTTTCTCTGCTGGACGTAAGCCAGCAGTTCCTCAGGAGTCAAGCTCGGGGAAAAGAGCACTAAATAAAACAATAATGGATGCTGCTTACCTTCAGGCCCTCACCTCCAATGTTTCATATGGTCTGCTCAGCTGTAGGCCCTCACTACAAAGTTTTTTTTATTTTTTATTATTTATTTTAGTTTTACAAAATAATATCAAGTATACATATGAGGTATCGCCGCGTCCATAAGAACCTGAACTATAAAAATACCACATGACCTAACCCCTCAGATGAACACTAAATAAAAACCGTGTAAAAAATTGCTTTTTTTACACAGATTTTATTTTATTATTTTGACTGTGTTCATCTGAGGGGCTAGGTCATGTGTTATTTTAATAGAGCAGATTCTTATGGACGCGGCAATACCTAATATGTCTACTTAAATTTATTTAGGTTTTACACTATAATATCCTTTTTTAAACCAAAAAAACTAAACATTTTAGTATCTCTATAGTCTGAGAGTCAGTTTTTTTTTCCGATTGCCGATTGTCTTAGGTAGGGGCTAATTTTTTGTGGGATGAGAGGACGGTTTTATTGGCACTACTTTGGGGTGCATAGGATTTTTTGATCGCTTGCCATTACACGTTTTGTGATGTAAGGTGACAAAAATAAGCCATTTTCCCAAAAATTTTAATTCTGAAATTTCATCTCCATTTGCCAATAACTCTTGTGGAACACCTAAAGGGTTAACAAAGTTTGTAAAATCAGTTTTGAATACCTTGTGGGGTGTAGTTTCCAAAATTGTGTCATTTTGGTTGGTTTCTATTATGTAAGCCTCACAAAGTGACTTCAGACCTGAACTGGTCCTTAAAAAGTGGGTTTTGGAAAATTTCAGAAAAATTTCAAGATCTGCTTCTAAACATCTAAGCCTTGTAATGTCCCCAAAAAATAAAATGGCATTCCCAAAATGATCAAAACATGAAGTAGACATATGGGGAATGTAAATTAATAACTATTTTTGAAGGTATTACTATGTATTATAGAAGTAGAGAAATTTAAACTTGGACATTTGCTAATTTTTCTAAATTTTTGGTAAATTTGGTATTTTTTTATAAATAAAAATGAATTTTTTTTACTCCATTTTACCAGTGTCATGCAATACAATATGTGACGAAAAAACAATCTCAAAATGGCCTGGATAAGTAAAAGCGTTTTAAAGTTATCATCACCACTTAGGCCCCTTTCACACGGGCGAGTATTCCGCGCGGATGCGATGCGTGAGGTGAACGCATTGCACCCGCACTGAATACCGACCCATTCATTTCTATGGCGCCGTGCACATGAGCGGTGATTTTCACGCATCACTTATGCGTTGCGTGAAAATCGCAGCATGCTCTATATTCTGCGTTTTTCACGCAACGCAGGCCCCATAGAAGTGAATGGGGTTGCGTGAAAATCGCAAGCATCCGCAAGCAAGTGCGGATGCGGTGCGATTTTCACGCATGGTTGCTAGGTGACAGTCTATTCACTGTATTATTTTCCCTTATAACATGGTTATAAGGGAAAATAATAGCATTCTGAATACAGAATGCTTAGTAGGTGATCAATTGAGGGTTAAAAAAAATTAAAAAATTAACTCACCTTCTCCTCTTGTTCGCGTAGCTCCCGGTCTATTCTTTACTTCTCAAAAGATGAACTATCGGCTAGGACCTGTGGTGACGTCAGATCACATGCTCCAATCACATGGTCCATCACCACGGTGATGTACCATGTGATTGGAGCATGTGATCTGACGTCACCAAAGGTCCATTAGCCCATAGGTCATTAAAGAAGTAAAGAAGAGACCGGGAGCTACGCGAACAAGAGGAGAAGGTGAGTTAATTTTTTTATTTTTTTTTAACCCTCAATTGATCACCTACTAAGCATTCTGTATTCAGAATGCTATTATTTTCCCCTATAACCATGTTATAAGGGAAAATAATACAATCTACAGAACACCTAACCCAAGCCCGAACTTCTGTGAAGAAGTTCGGGTTTGGGTACCAAACATGCGTGATTTTTCTCACGAGAGTGCAAAACGCATTAGAATGTTTTGCGCTCGCGCGGAAAAATCGCGGGTGTTCCCGCAACGCACCCGCACATTTTCCCGCAACGCCCGTGTGAAAGAGGCCTTAAAGTGACACTGGTCAGATTTGCAAAAAATGGCCTGGTCCTTAAGGTGAAAATGAGCCCGATCCTTAAGGGGTTAAGGACTATTGTGTGTGGTGGCAGCAATTTAATTGTGCAAAGTAGTACTCACATATTTTTTTTTTATACTTTGCGAAATAGCGATTCTTTTGCTATATAGAAGGTGTCTGCAGTGAGTTGTGACATCTGTGCAGCAATACCTTCTGTGTGTCAGGGGGCAGAGATAGGAAGAATATTAGTGACATTTTTTTTTTCCCATAATCCACATTTTTGCTCTCAACGGTGTAATTCGTGAATTGTGTGATCTGCGCTTCAATACCTTGTGTGGTTGTCAGGCCCAGATATAAGGAAAACATTTTAAATACAGAAAACAATTTTTCTCCCATAATCTATCCACATTTTTGCTGTCAACGGTGTAATCCGTGAATTGTGTAATCTGAGTTTCAATACCTTGTGTGGTTGTCAGGCCCATATATATGGAAAAATGTAAAATACAGAAGAAAAATTCTCCCATAATCTGTCCACATTTTTGCTGTCAACTGTGTAATCTGTGAATTGTGTGATCTGCTCTGTAACACCTTGTGTGGTTGTCAGGCCCAGATATAGTGAAAAATATAAATATTAACTACATCAGAAAACAGTGTCTGTACCGCGGATTCCAATAATCTGGGCCAAAAATAGTATCCATATTCTGTGGTGTTCTGTGACATATACAGTATGCCATCCAAAAACTGTTTTAGCATAAATTTTAATAATCTGGGCCTAATCTAGTGTCCATAGTGTGTGGCTTTCTGTGACATATAGTGTCCTGCATCTGAAAACTGTTTCTTCAGGGCAAATTCCAATAATCTGGGCCTAATATAGTGTCCATATTCTGTGTGTTTCTGTGACATATACTGTCCTGCATCAGAAACGGACTGAAAAACTATCTGCGCCACATCTAGTGACAAAACCATTAATATGAAGAAGGAGAGGACTAAGGGATGGGGAAGTGGGTGTGATGCTGATGGTGAACGCAGTGGTCGTGGACCTGGGCGCAAGGAAACTGTGCCTGCTGCCAGTGCACCAGAAAAAAAAAACAACCTCCACCGTACCCAGCTTCATGTCCAACTTAGCTGGGCGGCGCAGGACAACACTGTCCAAGTCGGACCAGTGCGAACAGTGGGTCGGTTGGATTGCTGAAGATAATGCTTCCAGTCGGTTAAGCACCACCCTCTCTTCCACCAAGTCCAGTCTCTGTAGCCAAGAGTCTGGTCAACCGTATCTTCACTCTGATCATCCTGCCTCCCACCATGGAGAGGCTTGCCAAGCGAGTGATCCCACACTCTGATATTCCGAGGAGCTCTTTCCAGCGCCACTACTACATTTGGCCCTCGCGCCCAGCACGCTTGAAGAGGGACCTGAGATATTGTGCCCTGATTCCCAACCTCTTGAGCCTTCAGTCTCAAGAAGATGACGGTGGTGACCGGCAATCATTCGTTCACGAGGTGGATGATGATGAGACACAGTTGTTAATTACTAAGGTTGTGGTTAGGTCAAGTCAGGAGGATGAGCAGAGTGAGGAAGTGGAAGAGGAGGTGGTTGACGATGAGGTCACTGACCCAACATGGGAAGGTGAAAAGCCAAGCGAGGACAGCAGTACAGAAGGGGAGGGATCCACAGCACCGCAACAGGCTGGAAGAGGCAGTGGGGTTGCAAAAGGGAGAAGTTTATAATCTGTACTGAGTGTGCCTTATTGTATTTAGTTTAAGATTTAACTTTTAATTTTTTATCCATAAAATAAATGAGACTGTGGAATATAGTAAATTCCTGCGCTAATTAGGGAAAGAAGGATAGGTTCTATATTGATAGGGTATAGGCCTGCTAGAGAGCCTGTAGGGGGTGTATGATGTATATAGAGGATGGGCCTAAATGGACCAGTAACTTTCCCTATATACTAACCCTACTTGGCCTAGTCTGGTCAGTGGAAGAGCCTCACTGGCTGTAGTCGGGGCACTCATCCTTAGAAGGACGACCCCCAGCCTCTGGAACCTCGGGCCTAGATTATATGTCTCTATGCTCTTACCTCCCTAATAGGTGTGATCTGTGTCCTCCTCCGACGCGTTTCACCAGGTAGGAACCTGGCTCTTCAGGGAGAAAAAAGGAAATGTTCGGGCGCCTGGAGCAGTGGCTGTGCGCCTATTAGGATCAAGCGGCAGTGGCAAAGTGGTAATGCAGTCGCTTCTCTATCGGTCAGACTGTGGGCTGCGCATTGAATAGTTTCCCTCCCCCCCAGTTACCTGTCAGATCGTGGCGGGGATACGTTCAGCCAGGTGCCGCCTACTCACTTCGGCGGTCTCGCTGCCCTCCGCTGCTAAACGGAAATGACATAGTACTGGGGAGTGGCTAGTTGTCATGTGGATCTCACACCGCGTCCCCGGCCAGCTCTCTGTGTTGTAAGATGCTGGTTAGCGCTGACTATATGTCATCTTGGGCTAGATGAGATTAAAAAGAGGGAATTAGCAATATCACAGTTAAACATTGTATCATCCCTAACTATTCTCGATCTTGTGACGTATTTTAGGACAATATAATGTCTCCATTAGCATATTACCCAGGGTAATTAAACCCTCGCATAGAGGAACACTTCAAATGGATAGACATAGACCTGACTACCATACAGTTATCTATTCAAATATAGAAATATAGAGTTGACAGGATCATTCAAAATTATGTTGTTTTTATATAGTACAGGGCAGAGAATGAATATGGAGGTATACAGAGTCCATATGTTTATGCATATATACATGTACATATATGTGCTAAATGCCACCACATACATACATGTATACACTTCACATATCATAGGAAAGGTTTATAGGAAAGATATTCATTTAGACGATTTGGTGTAACCAATTTTTATTTTATAGATCCACCTTGTTTCAGCCCTCAAGATCATTTTGTCCCAGTCTCCTCCCCTCCTGGGCTTAGGCACTTGTTGGATGCCTATGAATTTGAGGCAGGCAGTATTTCCGCCATGGCAGAGGTTGATATGACGTGCCACTGATGTATCTTTGTTATTTTCAATATCATTATAATGGTCTCTAATCCGTCGCCTGAATTCTCTTTTTGTTTTCCCTACATAGTCAAGGGGGCAGGAGCATTGTGCCAGATACACTACACCCATAGTTAGACAGTTCACATAGTCACGGATGACATATTCTCTGCCTGTATGTGAACACGTGAAGGTCTTGGTCTTAAGTATCTGGCTACATGCCCTGCATCTCCCACACTTGTAGGTACCCGTAGGTTTCCTTGACAGCCAATTGCCAGGATTAGTGGGAGGCTGCTAGTGGCTGTTAACTAGTCTGTCTTTGAGACTTCTTCCCTTTCTGTAAGTAATCATAGGGTATGGCCCTATCATATCCTCCAGATCTGGGTCTGTTTTAAGGATATCCCAGTGCTTTGAGAGTACCCTTCTGACCTCCTGATGGGCATCATCAAAGGTCCCTATGATACGAGTCGTGTTTGAGGGTATGATAAGCTCCAACCTCTTTTTCTTTGCTCCTCATACCAAAGAAAAAGAGGTTGGAGCCTATCATACCCTCAAACACGACTCGTATCATAGGGACCTTTGATGATGCCCATCAGGAGGTCAGAAGGGTACTCTCAGATACTTAAGACCAAGACCTTCACATGTTCACATACAGGCAGAGAATATGTCATCCGTGACTATGTGAACTGTCTAACTATGGGTGTAGTGTATCTGGCACAATGCTCCTGCCCCCTTGACTATGTAGGGAAAACAAAAAGAGAATTCAGGCGACGGATTAGAGACCATTATAATGATATTGAAAATAACAAAGATACATCAGTGGCACGTCATATCAACCTCTGCCATGGCGGAAATACTGCCTGCCTCAAATTCATAGGCATCCAACAAGTGCCTAAGCCCAGGAGGGGAGGAGACTGGGACAAAATGATCTTGAGGGCTGAAACAAGGTGGATCTATAAAATGAAATTGGTTACACCAAATGGTCTAAATGAATATCTTTCCTATAAACCTTTCCTATGATATGTGAAGTGTATACATGTATGTATGTGGTGGCATTTAGCACATATATGTACATGTATATATGCATAAACATATGAACTCTGTTTACCTCCATATTCATTCTCTGCCCTGTACTATATAAAAACAACATAATTTTGAATGATCCTGTCAACTCTATATTTCTATATTTGAATAGATAACTGTATGGTAGTCAGGTCTATGTCTATCCATTTGACGTGTTCCTCTATGCGAGGGTTTAATTACCCTGGGTAATATGCTAATGGAGACATTATATTGTCCTAAAATACGTCACAAGATCGAGAATAGTTAGGGATGATACAATGTTTAACTGTGTTATTGCTAATTCCCTCTTTTTAATCTCATCTAGCCCAAGATGACATATAGTCAGCGCTAACCAGCATCTTACAACACAGAGAGCCGGCCGGGGACGCGGTGTGAGATCCCCATGACAACTAGCCACTCCCCAGTACTATGTCATTTCCGTTTAGCAGCGGAGGGCAGCGAGACCGCCGAAGTGAGTAGGCGGCACCTGGCTGAACGTATCCCCGCCACGATCTGACAGGTAACTGGGGGGGAGGGAAACTATTCAATGCGCAGCCCACAGTCTGACCGATAGGTCAATCTGAATAGAGGTGGAGCGGGACGCACATAAAGAGACGCGACTGCATTACCACTTTGCCACTGCCGCTTGATCCTAATAGGTGCACAGCCACTGCTCCAGGCGCCCGAACATTTTCTTTTTTCTCCCTGAAGAGCCAGGTTCCTACCTGGTGAAACGCGTCGGAGGAGGACACAGATCACACCTATTAGGGAGGTAAGAGCATAGGGACATATAATCTAGGCCCGAGGTTCCTGAGGCTGGGGGTCGTCCTTCTAAGGACGAGTGCCCCGACTACAGCCAGTGAGGCTCTTCCACTGACCAGACTAGGCCAAGTAGGGTTAGTATATAGGGAAAGTTACTGGTCCATTTAGGCCCATCCTCTATATACATCATACACCCCCTACAGGCTCTCTAGCAGGCCTATACCCTATCAATATAGAACCTATCCTTCTTTCCCTAATTAGCGCAGGAATTTACTATATTCCACAGTCTCATTTATTTTATGGATAAAAAATTAAAAGTTAAATCTTAAACTAAATACAATAAGGCACACTCAGTACAGATTATAAACATTTTGAGACTACTGAGGATTTTCTATGAGAGGGTCTACCTATACTTAGACACCAATCATAAACGTATTAAAAGGGAGAAGTTGGCTCACAAACAGGCCCGCATCCGTTACACCGTGTACCCCTATGCGTAAATCTGCTTTGGAGGTGCTGACCTGCCCTGCCGCCAGCATTTTGTCTGAGCGTTTATTGAGTGCTGCTGGTGGCATTATAACAGATAAGTGTATCCGCCTGTCACCTGAAAATGCTGACAGGTTGACTCATATAAAAATGAACAAGGCCTGGATTGACCATGACTTCTCGACTCCACCAGAGGAATGATAATGAACATAAAGGCACTTTACATGTGTTGTTTTTAATGTAGTTAATAGACTGTATTCCCATGCATCCCTTCCACCACAAACAAGGGTATATGGTTGAATCTTCCTTTTCTCATCCTCCTCCTCCTCTTCCGTCATATAAACATGCATTGCTTATTCGTCAATTGTCACATATAATGCCCTCGCATATATGGCCTTCGAATAAAAATGTTTACAGGGTCCGCTCACAAGCAGGCCCTCACATCTAATTTTTTACAGGGTCCGCTCAACTGCAGGCCCGCAACTCAATGTGAATGAGGCCCTCCTTTATGTGATATACAGGTTGTATCGGAGTGCCTCTTTCTTGAAATTTTTTGCAGCACTTGCACTTTATATACAAGCAAATATACAGGAAAGAATGTTTTCAAATTTTTTTCCTATAAAATCGATTTTTTACTTTGGTTTTGTGCGTAAAACCTTAGATTGTAGGCCTGGTGATCAATTTAAGCCCTTTTAAGCTGCATCAGCAGAAGCATGGTGATACAAATGAGTGGCAAGGTGACATGGTGTGGATATGGCAGCATGAGGAGGCCACCTAGTGGCACAATGACTGAGTCTGGATAAAAGACTGAGGCCTCTTTCACACGAGCGTGTCCGAAAAAGATCCGGATGCGTTGCGGCAAACCCACGCGAGTAGGTACCGAATTGCAGTCAGTTTTGACTGCGATTGCGTTCCGTTGTTCAGTTTTTATCATGCGGGTGCAATGCGTTTTGCACACGCGTGATAAAAAACTGAATGTGGTACCCAGACCCGAATTTCTTCACAGAAGTTCAGGTTTGGGCTCAAGGTTGTGTAGATTGTATTATTTCCCCTTATAACATGGTTATAAGGGAAAATAATAGCATTCTGAATACAGAATGCATAGTAAAATAGGGCTGGAGGGGTTAAAAAAAAATATTAAAAAATATTTAACTCACCTTAATCCACTTGTTCACGCAGCCAGCATCTCTTCTGTCTTGTTCTGTGAGGAATAGGACCTTTGATGACGTCACTACGCTCATCACATGGTCTGTCACATGATCTTTTACCATGGTGATGGATCATGTGACGGACCATGTGATGAATGTAGTGACGTCATCAAAAGGTCCTATTCCTCACAGAACAAGACAGAAGAGATGCCGGCTGCGCGAACAAGTGGATTAAGGCGAGTTAAATTATTATTATTATTTTTTTAACCCCTCCATCCCTATTGTACTATGCATTCTGTATTCAGAATGCTATTATTTTCCCTTATAACCATGTTGTAAGGGAAAATAATAAAGATCGGGCCCCCATCCCGATCGTCTCCTAGCAACCATGCGTGAAAATCGCACCGCATCCGCACTTGGTTGCGGATGCTTGCGATTTTCCCGCAGCCCCATTCACTTTTATGGGGCCTGCGTTGCGTGAAAAACGCACAAAATAGAGCTTGCTGCGATTTTCACACAACGCACAAGTGTGCACAGCCCCATAGAATTAAATGCAGTGGCGTAGGGATCGCCATAGCAGCCATAGCAATGGCTATGGGGCCCTACGCCACTGGGGGCCCGCCGCGACTGAGGATTAAAAAATAAATAAAAAAATGTGGCGAGTGGGCCAGGCGTGGCGCTGTGATAGGGGCAGGGCTCCAGATGGTCTCTCCCTCCCCCTGTGCTGCTGCCGCCGCGGCCAATAAGAAGAGGGACAGGCAGGGCCGGGGGAGGGGCTGTGGCCACTGCGCCACCAATGAAGATAACTGAGCTGTTAATACAAATACAGGAGGCGGGAGCCGGAATCAAATAGCGGCACCCGACCTCTATGACAGGGAGCTGCGATCAGCGGCAGTTAACCCCTCAGGTGCCGCTCCCTGTCATAGAGGTCGGGTGCCGCTATTTGATTCCGGCACCCGCCTCCTGCATTTGTATTAACAGCTCAGTTATCTGCAGAGTGCCCCCCCCCAGTATAATAAACATTGAGTGCGGCCCCCCCCCCCAGTATAATAAACATTGAGTGCGGCCCCCCCCCCAGTATAATAAACATTGAGTGTGCCCCCCCAGTATAATAAACATTGAGTTCGGCCCACCCCCCCCAGTATAATAAACATAAACATTGGTGGGCAGTGCCAATGAGGGTTAAAAAAAATTTTCTAAAATTAACTCACCTCCTCCAATTGATCGCGTAGCTGCTGTCGGTCTCCTGTACTTTCTTCAGGACCTGTGGTGACGTCACTGAGCTCCAGCCTCCATCACATGGTCCATTACCATGGTGATGGATCATGTGATGTATCATGTGATGAGCTCAGTGACATCACCACAGGTCCTTTGACAGGTCCTGAAGAAAAGAAAGTACAGGAGACCGGCTGCTACGCGATCAATTGGAGGTGGTGAGTTAATTTTTATTTATTTTTTTAACCCTCATTGGCACTGCCCACCAATGTTTATATGTTTATTATACTAGGGGGGGGGGGCGCACTGCGCCACCAATGTTTATTATACTGGGGTGTTGGGGGGGGCGCACTGCACCACCAATGTTTATATGTTTATTATACTAGGGAGGGGGGGTGCACTGCGCCACCAATGTTTATTATGTTGGGGGGGGCGCACTGTGCCACCAATGTTTATATGTTTATTATACTAGGGAGGGGGGGGTGCACTGCACCACCAATGTTTATTATGTTGGGGGGGGGGGGGGGGCACACACCACACTATTAAATAATGCAGCTGCGCCTGCCAGGCTTGAGCAGGTATATGTGTGAATAGGGAAGATGCTGAGATCTGGCTGTACCTCAAAGTGAGGTACAGCCAGATCTCAGCATCTTCCCTAATCCATATTCAGACATATACCTGCTCAAGCCTGGGAGGCGCAGCTGCATTAATTAAAGGGATTCTGTCAGATTTAACCCCTCTAACCTAAGCATATGCTCATGTCCAGACTAATAAGAAGAAACCTAAGCTGGCCTTATTAAACCTCACTGTGGCTCGATTTGCCCAAAAAAATGTTTTTTATAACCTGTCAATCACTTACTTAAGGTGCCCAGGGGGAGGTCCGTTAATACAGGGTGCCTGACCACACCCCTTGCCGTCTGGGACGGGGAGGATTGCGGAGGCGGCGCTGAGCTGTAGAAGGCGGCACTGAAGACAGGGAAGGCGGCAACGGACAGCAAGGGGTGCGGCCGGGCACCCTGTATTAACGGACCTCACCTTGGGCACCTTAAGTAAGTGATTGACAGGTTATAAAAACCAGTTTTTTGGGCAAATAGAGCCACAGTGAGGTTTAATAAGGCCAGCTTAGGATTCTTCTTATTAGTCTGGACATGAGCATATGTTTAGGTTAGAGGGGTTAAATCTGACAGAATCCCTTTAATAGTGTGGTGATGTTGGGGTAGGAGGTCCGATAGGTATGTGGGGGTAGGAGATCCGGGAGGGGGGGCCCATAATTTTTTTTTGCTATGGGGCCCAGTCATTTCTAGCTACGCACCTGATTAAATGGGTCCGGATTCAGTGCGGGTGCAATGCGTTCAACTCACGCATTGCACCCGCACGGAAAACTCACCCATGTGAAAGGGGCCTAAGGCCACAGATTGTTTAGAAAGATGCAGACGGAAACAATCTTTGGAGTTGTATCACGGTCACCTGCTGATTAATGCAGACCAGGGGCGTAGCTATAGGGGAAGCAGGGGAAGCTGCAGCTTTGGGGCCCTGACCCAGAAGGGGCCCATCCAGGAGGAGGACGACTAAAGGATTTGGTCAGGGCCCCCTCAACAGTATTACACAATGAAATTATATACAGTGACAGTATAGACAGTGTATAAAACGGAAGCAACAGCTGCCGGCCCTGGTCGGAGAGAGCGAGCTTTACTAGCCACAGGAATGGGGGGGGGGGGGGGGGAAAGGAAGGGGTCACAAAAAAATTACTGTGGGATGGAGCCCCATTAAAAAACTTGCTGTGGGGCCCAGTCATTTCTAGCTATGCCACTAATGCAGCCCACAAAAGCAAGTTGGGTTTATCGATTACAAAACCATAATTAGATTGTGGGCCTGGTGATCACTTTAAGCCCTTTTAAGCAGTATCAGTAGCGGCATGGTGATAAAAATGAGTGGCAAGGGGACATGGTGTGGAGATGGCAGCATGAGGAGGCCACATAGTGGCACAATGACTGAGTCTGGATAAAAGACTGAGGCCACAGATTGTTGAGAAAGATGATGGTGGAAACAAATCTGTAGAGCTGTATGACGGTCACCTGTAGATTAATGCAGCCATCAAAATCAAGTTGGGTTTGTCGGTTCCACCTCAGCTCACCAGCAGGCCCACACCTAAAATCTTTTACTGGGTCAGCTCACCTGCAGGCCCGCAACTCATGCTGCCTTGCTTTGAAGTAGTAGCCGTTTATCAGGCTCCCTCTCCGAAATCGAACATTAATTCCCCGTTACCAGTGGTCACCATGTTAGGCGCATAAAAGAACACCGAAAGTTGATAGGGAAAATATCCAAATGGATCGTGGAGGTCACAGGGAGGTGCGATCAGGAAGAAGTTATCTAGAGTCAACAAAGCGGCGGCAGGGCCTCTCCTGTATAACGTTTCCTCATCCAAAATACCGCAGTGACATTCCCTGTAATTTTTTATTACTCATTCCAATAACAAGGCTTCTTAAGAGTCCTGGATTGTTAATTATTGTCACTACCTCCACGAGTCGGGAGTGTATGATTTGAGCGACACCCGCTTGCCTTCCTTGGATGTGTTAGCCGTTTCTCAGACTCCCGCTCCGGCATCGAAACCTGATTCCCTGTTACCCGTGATCACCAGTAGGTAGGTGCCGAAAAGAACATTGAAAGTTGATAGGGTAGACATCCAAATGGATCGTCGCAGTCACGGGGACGTGCAATACCCAGAGGTTATCTAGAGTCACCAATGCGGCAGCAGGCCCTCGGCCTTAAGGTTTTAGATGGTCAGATCAGCAGGCCCTTGCTCCAAATGTTTTTGAGGGTCACCAGCAGGCCATCAATCATAATTTTTCAAGGGTGTGTATGATGCCCTCCTTTATGTGTAACAAAGTGGTGGTGGTTAGAGATGTCCCCTTCTCTCTCTCTCCCACCACCCCACTTGTGGTTCGAGTGGAGGTTAGAGATGTCCCCTTCTACAACTACCAAGTTTACCAGAAAATCAGGGACAGTCCCTGCAAATTTGAGACATGTGGCAACAATGCTGTCTCTCTACGTCCAATGATGCACCCCCTCTCAGTGTCTTTTAACTGGTGAAAATGTGTTCAAGTGCATCATAGAGGCATGTCTAGCAGTTAAGCATCTCTCACCAAGAGGTACACTACTCAAACATGTTATAAAGGTAGAGCACCGCACACCGTAATTGCCAGTGCCAGCAAGGACTTGTCGGTCGTAGCAAATTAATAAAAAATTGTGGCACACGGCTTTTCGTTTGCAGTTCAAGGCATTTTATTCATATCGCATCCCACAGAATTCATAATCCAATAATTTCTCAGAAGCACAATTGATTACAGGTATTAGATTACGTGACCGCTCACGTAATCCAATACCTGTAATCAATTGCGCTTCTGAGAAATTACTGGATCATGAATTCTGTGTGACACAACTCAAACATAGCCTCTGAGAGCCCTTTTGTAGGGCAACTGGGGAAGTACTTCTCCCTCTTGTGGTAAGACACACATTCTAATCAGACTACACCTGCATATCTGTGTGAGACATAACTGCCTGGCGAGTATTGTGGCGATCCAACAGTTTTGTAGTGCTTAGTGAGGCCCTGTCCCCTCAACCCTCTAGGGAGTTCTGCAAGTGGTGGCAACCAGTCCTGTTTGCAAACTAAGGCAGGTTGCTGGCAGCCATTTTAAATAATTTCGGAATTGCCCTTTTAAACAGGCTGATTATTATTACCGTGGTAGGACCCGTACCATGCTGAGAGACCATGACGTGGTGCATGAGGGGCTCCGATGTGTTCCTGACAGGAATATATTGGCAAAAGTCTCAGCTTTTAATATCTGCTTGTATGACTAGCTAGTCAGTCAGTGGCATATCTGTTTGGTGCATTTTTTTCTGTAATTTATATAATTATATTTTCATCCGCACAATGCTCCATTTTGTGTAGGATGCCTTTGTGGTGCATGTGGACCGCGCCGGCATCCTCCATTGTACGCATTTTTTTGCTGGGGATGGTCGTTTGCTGCGGTCCACATGCGGTGGGACTGCTCCTCCAATGAGAAACACGCTACAGTGTTTGGGGTTTGAGCTTTTTTATATTATATGACTTCTCCTCAGGATAGGTCATCAATATCAGATTGGCGGGGTGTTGACTCCCAGCTCCCCGCCGATCAGCAGTTTGAAGAGAAAGCAGTTCTCACACAAGCTCTGTGTTCTTTTCACTGCTCGCCATCATAACCGCAGTGGTGAGCAGGTATAATTACAACTACGCCATCCCCATTCACTTCTTTGGGACAGCTCCCTCCTATTCATTAAAATAGGAAGGAGTCATCCCATAGAACTGAATGGGATGGCTTAGATGTAATTACACCTGCTCACCACTGCGGTTGTGATGGTGAGCAGGTAGACAGAGAAGAGAAGGCAGCGCTTGTAGGTGTTGGCCTCCTTCCAATCGGATATTGATGACCTTTCCTGAGGATAGATAATCAATATTAAAAAAGCAGACAACCCCTTTAATCAACAGAATCGGACCTGAAACAAATTTTGGGATATTCGCTCATCTCTAATTTACCTCTGGATATGTGAAGAGTAATGGAGGATTCTTGGTGCCTCATCCAAGGCTTTTGTACGAAATAATACTAATATATAATTTAGGACCAAGTAAATACTATGCCCAGTGGTCCCACAGGTGCAGAGGCTGCACATATGGTAGCTGGGCCCTGCTGGTCACGCATGCTATAGTAATATACACTGCCTGTCCAAAAAAAAAAAGTCGCCACCAAAAAAAAGCCTTTAGCTTTGATTACGGCACGCATTCGCTGTGGCATTGTTTCGATAAGCTTCTGCAATGTCACAAGATTTATTTCCTTCCAGTGATGCATTCATTTTTCACCAAGATCTTGCATTGATAATGGTAGAGTCTGACTGCTGCGCAAAGCCTTCTTTCTCCAGCACATCCCAAAGATTCTCAATGGGGTTAAGGTCTGGACTCTGTGGTGGCCAATCCATGTGTGAAAATGATGTCTCATTCTCGCTGAACCACCCTTTCACAATTTGAGCCCGATGAATCCTGGCATTGTCATCTTGGAATATGGCCGTGCCATCAGGGAAGAAAAAATCCATTGATGGAATAACCTGGTCATTCAGTATGGTCAGGTAGTCAGCTGGCCTCATTCTTGGAGCATATACTGTTGCTGAACCTAGACCTGACCAACAGTAGGCACTAGGCATGATGGGTGCATCACTTCATCTGCCTCTCTTCTTACCCTGATGCGCTCATCACTCTGGAACAGGGTAAATCTAGACTCATCAGACCACATGACCTTCTTCCATTGCTCCAGAGTCCAATCTTTATGCTCCCTAGCAAATTGAAGCCTTTTTTCTGGTTTGCCTCACTGATTAGTGGTTTTCTTACGGCTACACAGCTGTTCAGTCCCAATCCCTTGAGTTCCCTTCGCATTGTGTGTGTGGAAATGCTCTTACTTTCACTATTAAACATAGCCCTGAGTTCTACTGTTGTTTTTCTTCGATTTGATTTCACCAAATGTTTAAGTGATCACTGATCACGATCATTCAGGATTTTTTTCCCGCCACATTTCTTCGTCAAATACTATGGGTCCCTACTATCCTTCCAGTTTTTAATAATGCGTTGGCCAGTTCTTAACCCAATTTTAGCAGTTTCTGCACTCTCCTTAGATGTTTTCTCTGCTTGATGCAAGCCAATGATTTGACCCTTCTTAAACAGACTAAGATCTTTTCCACGACCACGAGATGTGTCTTTTAACATGGTTGTTTAAGCAACTCATTGCACCAGTTGGGGTTAAATAAACTTATTGCCAGCTGAAAGATAAAATTGACCATGCAGTAATTATCCAATAGGAGGCTCATAACTATTTGCTTAGTTAAATCCAGGTGTCGACTTTTTTTTTGGACAGGCAGTGTAAGGATGAGTGGAAGGCATCTTGTTAATGTAATATGTATAGTTTGCTGCTGTGTGGAAGTTGATGTATTATACCTTATCACAGTCCCAGTTGAGCTAAATGTGAAAACTAATATCATAATTGCATTATTATGGAAAATGAAAGGTTTCTGGCATTTGTTATGGGAGCAATCACCACAGCAGATGTTGTTAGTACATCCCTGGTGCTTTATAATACCAGTAGACGACATGTCATTAATCTGCATAATCTAATAAGACTCATGTAATGACTGCCAGGGGTTACAGTATATTTACCATCAGCTAGATGAGCAGCACAGTCATCTATAGCTGAAAGACTAATATTCTGGGGAGAAGCCATTTATTTGATAAGCAAAGGCTATTTTTGATGATTTCCCACCCGTGTCCTGTACCGATCACCCTTATTTTCATTTTCTATGTGATTAACTTTGAAGCGCCTCTGATCATCTCACAAAATGGACACAACAGACGCTTCTCGCCACTAATTCAGATTTAATGTTCCTTGGCATATTCCAGATAATGATATTTGCAAACTTTATTAGGGACATGCAGGTTTCTTTGTGAACATTACTTGGCTTACAACGCAGGGAAAGAGAAATGCCTGGCTTTTATAGCATGACTAAGTTTCCTATCATCTCCACTAAGAATTTTCTGTACCGTCACATAAATGGCCATTAAGTATACTGACCAACCTTGCAGCCTTTGAAAAAAACTAGGAGATGAAGACGCATGATGCTTTTCTGGGGCTGCTGTCACTTTATTCAAGCAAACGATGGTAGTTACATTGGTTGGAAGATGAAACCCCTTATGCCAAGTTCTCACTTCAGTTATTTGGCCAGTTATTTCCATCCATTATTGTGAGCCAATACTAGTGGTGAAGCCTACACAGATATAAGGGATAATGGAAATATCTGCACCTGTTCTGTATTTTTGTCCCGCACCTATTTTTGGCTGACAATAACGGATAATAATAACTCACCAAATAACTGAAGCGAGAACTTGGTCTTAGACTGGACATTGGTGGCATATCCTACAGATAAGACTCTCATGTAGAGATGAGTGAATCGACTCTAAACAAATCAAATTAATCAAGAACTGTACAAAATTTCTTGTCAAATGGTGCCTGCCATTTTACTTTTAAAATTCAGAACACTAGTGAGGGAAGCCGGCAGGGGTGGACTGGCCATAGACCCTACATGGAATTTTCCCTGTGTGCCGATGCCCATAGGGCCAACTGAGCCCTCCTCACTGCCACTGACTAGGCACATACTATATAAGGGTCATTATTAAAGGAAGTCTAGTTAGCATGTTGAAGGTAGGGCTGGCTTGGTGTTTTGGTCCACCTCTCATCTACAAAACCCCCTGCTCCATATCTTAATTGCAGGCAATTGGAGGAGGAGAAGGAGAACAGAACTTGGTAGCTATTGATGGCCACCACAGAGGAACATCTTCTGGGAGGTATTTTGTGCTACACTGTGGTATTTAGTTCTGTGGGATGGTATTCTGTGCTGCACTATGGTATTACTGACCCTAACCCTAACCCCATCTGCTTGTGCTGCCCCACCTTCTGTCAATTTGAACCCACCTTTAATTTCCCAGTCCACCCCTGGAAACAGAGCACGTAGGATGAAAATGGAGGATCACCTAACTCCGGACTTAGAGATGCATATCCAGTTATGGACAGAAAGGGGACAGCCACTGGGAATACTGATTCCTGGACAGCTATCAAAAGAAACTGAGATATTTTCTCATGTGTAACTACAATATAGAATCTCCTCAACAATTACATATCACTACATATCCATTACTAGAACCTCTGCTATATCTGTGCATCCCTCAGTGGAAACCCTTTTGAGTGTAACTACTCTTCTGTATGGCTCAGTACTTGCTCACTCAGGCTAGTATTCCACCTACTAAGAATGCAGCTGTCTCCAGTCTAGATATTCAGATGAAGTAGTGGAAGAACTGAATTTTAAATCATTGTGACACTGACATAGCCTGGCCTAGCTATGCCATCATCAATCATGGCACAGAATAATCTATTTATTTTATGCACTGCATCGAAAACTGGTGTATGCATGTGCCTCGAGCAGCTGAAATGTCACAGTGAAATACCTCAAAGACTTTCTGGAACTGAAGTCAAGTTATGAATGTATATAAGCTCGTGACTAGGGTTGAGCGAACCCGAACTGTAAAGTTCGGGTTCATACCGAACTTTAGGATTTTTGGACCCTGGACCCGAACCTTTCCGTAAAAGTTCGGGTTCGGTGTTCGGCACTTTCTTGGCGCTTTTTGAAAGGCTGCACAGCAGCCAACCAACAAGCGGTTAACTGTCTGACTTTAGAAGCCATCACAGCCATGCCTACTAATGGCATGGCTGTGATTGGCCAGAGCAGCTCTATATAAGCTTGAGTCACGTAGTGCTGCACGTCACTCTGCTGTTACAAGTGTAGGGAGAGGATGCTGCTGGACTTGTGATTTCAGGGAGAGAATAGGAGAGAATCTAAGTCAGCGATCTACAGAGAAATAGTTGTGTGGGTGCAGGGCACAAACGTTTTAGCCTGCCCTGGGCCATTGACCAAAAAAATAAATAAATTTACAATTCTGATAGTTAGGTGGGTGGCAGCGGCGGCGGCCATTTTATGCATGCTCAGTGCACCAGCACTGCATCTGAGCTTTTGGGACATTGCAAATCACCATTTTTTTGGCAAACTACAACATCTGGATTAGTCAGTGTGCAATTTAAGGTAGAAATACACATCATTTTCTGGGGTTTTAAAAACACACTATTTTTTTTCAAAAAACAGTATTTTCCAGATCTGCAAGTGTTAAATTCAAGTTTAATATATACAGCTTTCATATTCTGTTACCAAAAAAGGAAATTTTTTGGGCAATCTACAACATCTGTATTAGGCTACTTTCACACCTGCGTTAGGTGCGGATCCGTCTGGTATCTGCACAGACGGATCCGCGCCAATAATGCAAACGCTTAGATCCGTTCAGAACGGATCCGTTTGCATTACCATGAACAAAAAAAAAATTTTTTTTATTTTTTTTGTTCATGATAATGCAAACGGATCCGTTTTGACTTTACATTGAAAGTCAATGGGGGACGGATCCGTTTGAAAATTGAGCCATATTGTGTCAACTTCAAACAAATCCGTCCCCATTGACTTACATTGTAAGTCTGGACGGATCCGTTTGCCTCCGCACGGCCAGGCGGACACCCGAACGCTGCAAGCTGCGTTCAGGGGTCCGCCTGCGGAGCGGAGGACAAACGGTGCCAAACTGATGCATTCTGAGCGGATCCGCATCCACTCAGAATGCATTAGGGCTGGACGGATCCGTTCGGGGACGCTTGTGAGAGCCTTTAAACGGAACTCACAAGCGGAGCCCCGAACGCTAGTGTGAAAGTAGCCTTAGTCAGTGTGCAATTTGAAAAACACACTTTGACAAAAAACACTATTTTCAGGCCTTGCAGCATCAGCACGTGTGAAATTACAGGCTTATATACTGCTGTCAAATTCAGTTGTTAAACAAACACTCGTTTGGGCACAAAAAATTTAGTTGGCAGCCTTTGATGCAGATGTCATTGTGAGTTACACCCTTAATACATTTGGGTTACATTCAGAGATTTTAAATACCGCCATTTGGTGCACCAATATTGAATTTAGGCCTACACTGGTTCAGACCGTGTGAGATACCCCCTCTACATACAGGGGTTTGAATCAGGCATTTGAAATACAGCCATTTTGTGCAAAGAAATATTTACTTCAGGCCTACACTGGTTCAGGCCCTGTGAGATACCCCTTCTACATACAGGGGTTTGAATCAGACATTTGAAATATATCTTTGCAAAAAATGGCTGTATTTACTTCAGGCCTACACTGGTTCAGGCCGTGTGAGATACACCCTTTACATACTGTCGTTCTATTCTACTATTAATTAAACACCCATTTAGGGCAAGATCCTAAATTTATGACGAAATATGAGGAGAGCGTCAAATAAGGGACGTTGCCCAGGTCGTGGTGCTGCTGGTGGAGCTCCTGTTGCAGGTAGAGGACGTGGTCGATCTGTGCCAGCTAGACGCACAAGTGAAACCCCTTCCTCAGGTGCGAGTAGGCGACAAAACCTGCAGCGGTATTTGGTCGGGTCTAATGCTGCTCTACGAATGGTGAGGCCTGAACAAATACAGGCGATAGTAGAATGGGTTGCCGACAGTGGATCCAGTTCCCTCACATTGTCTCCCACCCAGTCTCCTGCTGAAAGACCACAGTTGGCACCTGCAGCCGATGTCCATCAGTCATTCACCTCACCCCCTTGCAAATCAGCCAAGCAGTCTGAGCCCCAAGTCATGCAGCAGTCTCTTCTGCTTTTTGATGACTCTGTTAGCAGGGTTTCCCGGGGCCATCCACCTAGCCCTGCCCCAGAAGTGGAAGAATCTGAGTGCACCCAACCACTTATCTTTCAAGATGAGTACATGGGAGGACCATCGCAGCACGCCTCGGATGATGACGAAACACAGGTGCCAACTGCTGGGGCTTTCGAAAGTGTGCAGACCGACAGGGAAGGCAGGGGTGAAGACTGGGTGGAAGATGATGTGGAGGACGATGAGGTCCTCGACCCCACATGGAATCAAGGTCATGCGAGTGACCTATGTAGTTCAGAGGAAGACGCGGTTGTCGCAGAGAGCCACCAGCACAGCAGAAGAGGGAGCAGGGTGCAAAAGCGAAGTGGCCGTCCTTTAGACAGTACGCCTCCTACTGCCCACCGCAGCAAGGGAACGAGCACACCAAACCCAGCTCCAAGGAATTCCCTGGCGTGGCAGTTCTTCAGACAATGTGTTGATGACAAGACACAAGTGGTTTGCACGCTGTGCAATCAGAGCCTGAAGCGAGGCATAAACATTCTCAACCTGAGCACAACCTGCATGACCAGGAATTTAAGTGCAAAGCACGAGCTGCAGTGGAGTAGACACCTCAAAAACCAAGAAAGGTCTCTGGCTCCTCCTGCTTCCTCTTCTGCTGCAGTCGCGGCCTCTTCACCCACCTCTTCATCCACCCCACAAACAGAGGATCTGCCAGCAACACCTGGGTCACCAAGCATCTCCACAATGTCCCACGGAAGCGTTCAGCTCTCCATATCCCAAACGTTGAAGAGGAAGAGGAAGTACCCCCCTACCCAACTGCGATCCCTAGCCCTGAATGCCAGCATTTCTAAATTACTTGCCTTTGAAATGCTCTCATTCCGTCTGGTGGAGACGGATAGTTATAAAGGCCTTATGGCGGTGGCTGTCCCACAGTACGTCGTGCCCAGCCGCCACTACTTTTCAAGGCGAGCCATCCCTTCCCTGCACAACCAAGTAGGGGACAAAATCAGGTGTGCACTGCGCAACGCCATCTGTGGGAAGGTGCACCTGACTACGGATACGTGGACCAGTAAGCACGGTCAGGGCCGTTATATCCCCATAACAGCAGACTGGGTAAATGCAGTGGCGGCTGGGTCTGAGGCGGATAGCAGTTTGGCGCATGTCCTTCCATGACCGGATTGCAGGGCGCTTCAGTTTGCCTCCTGTTGCTTCCTCCGTCTACTCTGCTTCCTCATCCTCTACCAGCTCCTTATCCCGTCAGCATAACACCTTCACCACCAACTTCAGCACAGCCAGGGGTAAATTACAGCAGGCAGTTTTAAAACTTATCTGTTTGGGGGACAAACCCCACACCGCGCAGGAGCTGTGGACGGGCCTTGAACAACAGACCGATAAGTGGTTTGTGCCAGTCAGCCTCAAGCCCGGCCTGGTGGTGTGCGATAATGGGCGAAATCTCGTAGCAGCTCTGGGACTAGCCGGTTTGACGCACATCCCTTGCCTGGCGCATGTGCTGAATTTGGTGTTGCAGAAATTCCTTAAAAATTACCCCGACATGTCAGAGCTGCTGCATAAAGTGCGGGCTGTCTGTGCGCGCTTTCGGCGTTCTCACCCTGCTGCTGCTCACCTGTCAGCGCTGCAGCGTAACTTCGGCCTTCCTGCTCACCGCCTCATATGCGACGTGCCCACAAGGTGGAACTCCACCTTGCAAATGCTGGCCAGACTGTGCGAGCAGCAGCAGGCGATAGTGGAGTTTCAGCTGCAGCACGCACGGGTGAGTGGCTCGGCGGAACAGCACCACTTCACCACCAATGACTGGGCCTCCATGTGAGATCTGTGTTCCTTGTTGCGCTGTTTCGAGTACTCCACCAACATGGCCAGTGCCGATAATGCCGTTCTCAGCATTACTATCCCACTTCTATGACTCCTTGGGTGGGTTTCTGCACCCACAAACCCAAGGTACACAATTGTCCAGCCAGGGTACAGTTCTGGAGGATGAGGAGGTGGAGGATGAGGAGATGGAGGAGGAGGAACCATGTTCACAGCAGGGTGGCACCCAGACCAGCTCATGGCCATCAATGGTGTGTGGATGGGGGGATACAGAGGACACAGATGATACACCTCCCACAGAGGACAGCTTTTCGTTGCCTCTGGGCAGCCTGGCACACATGAGCGATTACATGCTGCAGTGTCTCCGCAACGACCGCCGAGTTGCCCACATTCTAACTTGTGCTGATTACTGGGTGGCCACGCTGCTGGATCCCCATTACAAGGACAACATACTGTCCTTAATTCCCTCACTGGAGCGTGATCGTAAGATGCGCGAGTACAAGCGCACGCTGGTAGACGCGCTGCTGGTGGCATTCCCACCTGACAGCGGGGGAACAGTGGAAGCACAAGGCGAAGGCAGAGGACGAGGAAGAGGTCGCCAATGCAGCTGGGGCACCACCATCACATCAGAAGGCAGGGTTGGCATGGCCGAAATGTGGAAAAGCTTTGTCAGCACGCCACAACAACCAGTACCACCAGCTGATATGGAAGGTCTTAGCAGGAGGCAGCATTTCACCAACATAGTGGAGCAGTATGTGTGCACACGCCTACAGGTACTGAATGACGGGTCTGCCCCCTTCAACTTCTGGGTCTCCAAATTGGGCACATGGCCTGAGCTTGCCCTTTACCCCTTGGGGTTGCTGGCCTGCCCTGCAGCCAGTGTATTGTCTGAACGTGTGTTTAGCATGACTGGAGGGGGTTATCACAGGTTATATTTCCCAATGTTTTGGGGTGTACCCTAATTTTTTAAATAAAATTTAAAACCAAAAAGCAGTGTAGGCTACCTCCTCCTCCTCCACCGCCGCTTCCACCTACACCTCCACATCCACCGCCTCCTCAACCTCCTACTCCATATGGACCTGGTCCTCCTAGATCAAGATTATTATTTTTTATTTTTACCTATTTTATGTTATTTTAAGTCATTTCCCTATCCACATTTGTTTGCAAAGCACTTGCCATGCTCTTAACCACATTTTGACGCCATTTGCAGCCTTCTAGCCCTTTCCATGACATTTTTAGTGCTCAAAAGTTCGAGTCCCCTTTGACTTCAATGGGGTTCGGGGTCAAGTTTGGGTCAAGTTCGGGTCCCGAACTCGAACTTTTTTCCGAAGAACATCCAGGTGTCCGCTCAACTCTACTCGTGACCTCTTGTTTCAGAGTATAGTTCGGTGCACAACCCTTGCGACCTACCCCTGGTCGAAATAGAAAGACAAATTGTATAGAAATAAAGTGGTAGGGGGCACTCAACTAGCCGGAGCCAGACGGACACAAATTGGATAAAGAAAGTAGAATTTATTTAACAAATAGGTCAAACACTAGGAGAATGTTGCCAACTCTATAGCAATAAAATAGTGGGTCCACCTTAAAAAACAGAAAATAAAACATCAGATAAAATGTCAAGAAAGATCCGGGCCGGATTGTCCAACGTGAACTGATGTTGTACCCCTGCTAAATACAGGCGGATGGTATTGTGAGCGAGCCCGAGGTTGGCATGGCATGGCAATGTGCGATGAAGGCCATAATGAATGACACGTCATCCACGTCGCCCTGTTGATGACTCTCGGTAAATTTCTTAAACAGATTCCAGCCCGTACGATAGTTCCTGACTGTATTTTCAGACAGGCTCTGGTGCAACAGGTCCTCTGCTTTGGTGATTAATGATGTTAGTCCCACACCAGGTCGCTGTACGCCGGAACGCCTGCCCCCGTTGCATCTGCAAGTGGCATGTTCTGAAAGAAGATAGACGTTAAACCTGGACAGCGCATCAGCAGCCGTATTCTTGGAACCCTGTATGTGGGAGCAGAAATTGTGTACCATGGATAACCAAACCAGCCTACGCATAAGAGCCATGATTTTAGGGGATTTGGCTCTGCCATTGCGGATGATGTCGACCAAGTCCTGACTATCGGTAATGAATAATACCCTTGAGTTAGACCAAACGTGGCCCCACACCTGGGCCGCTGCCACCACTGGATACAACTCCAACAAGGGAGAAGACCTGAGGGCCTGCCCGTCCAGCATAATCTGGGACGGCCAGGCACCGGCCAGCCAGTGGTTGCCAAATATTGCTGCAAAGCCCTTGGATGCGGCCGCGTCGGAATAGACCGTGGGAGAGGACGGGTCCCAGGGGGGAATGAACAACCTGACGCCATTCCATGAGGACATGAACGTGCTCCACATGGACAGGTCTGCCATGGCCTGTTGGTCCAACCGAATGACACTGTCTTGTTCCGGGACTGATGGCAGGAGCAGCAAGAGCCGAGACACGAAGGTGCGCCCCTGGGGCATGACCCTCATGGCGAAGTTCAGCCGGCCCTGCAAGGATTGGAGGCTTGTTTTGGTCAGGAAGCAGGATTTGGCAGCCTCCTGGATGGCTAACCGGATCTGCTGTAACTTCTCCTCAGGGAGCCTTGCTTCCAACTTAACAGAATCCAGAATGACCCCCAGGAAGGTGATCGTTGAGGAAGGACCGACCGTCTTCCCCGTGGCGACAGGCATCTGAAGCGCCGAAAACAACTCCAGCAGGGAGGATAAACCGGAGGACTGACGGGAGGGGTGCTCCACCAGCAGGAAATCATCCAGATAGTGGATACACATAGGAGCCTGCCCATGTTCGACCAGAATCCAGTGCAGGGCTTGGGCCAGCCGGTCAAACAGCCATGGGCTGCTTTTCGAGCCAAACGTAAGACGATTGGCAAAGTAGTATCTGCCTGCCCATTTGATGCCATAATATTGCCACAGTTGCGGGAGGATCGGGAGGAGTACTTCATGCTGAACTCTTCTGATGGTATGAGAGAGTTAATACTAGGGATGTGCGAGGAATGAGGAGCCGAGAGATCATAGATCAGCCTTTTTTTATTTGAGCCTCTCTTAGCCACCACTCCAATCGGGTTGACCCTCCAAACTTCAAAGGGAATCGAGTCAAAAGGGCCGATGATGAAGCCTTTATCCAATTCCGAGGATAATACTGCTTGCACCGCCTCAGGATCCTGTCTGGCAGAGAGGAGATTCTCACACTCCCAATTCGAATGTGGCAGGGCCACCAATCCTGTGTGGAACCCAAGTGACAGGCCAGTGATCAAGTGTTGCACGAACTGCCGGTCGTCATGACCTTCCAGGAGCGCCTCCAGGAGATCCACGTTGACGTCGGTCAGTCATGCCTGCTTGGCCGATTTTTTGGGACAGGTGGACCTGGGATGTGCCCGAAAGCAGACCGTGCACATGTGAAGGGCCCTGCACCCGCTGAACATGCAGTGACCGAAGTTGAAATTATTGCATATCTGGCTCTTGCCCAGATACACAATAGGCCTGCCAAACTTGTCCATGAGGGCCGGGCCCCTGGGAACACCCGATGTTCCTGGAAGGGCTCTGTCTGGACGGGCAGACGCCTAATTGGGGCACCATTCCGTGGCATGGAAAATGGAGTGGCATGCGCCACAAGTGGGGGCTCGGAGACCAGCAAAATGCCTGCAGAAAAGCTCCATGTCCAGCACAGCCCAATTAGTCATAAACTGGAACTGTGCTAGGGAGGCTGCGGCTTTAGCTGCGAAGGACCGGTGATAGTCATAGAACGCCGAGCCCCCATACTTGTGACCCAAATCAGTAACTTGATACAAATAGGCATCCAACCTATTAGGCTGCGCTGAGCAGATGACGTCTCTGAACAAGCTAAAAGCGAGAATAAATTCAGGTATAGACAGCTTTCGATTCAACCTGGCATCTTTTGACTTCATCACCACTGACACTTCCCCGCAATCAATGGTTCTGTGCTCGCTAGCATCGTGGGAAGCTATGAGGATAGATGCCAGGTTGACTTCTTTGCCTGCCAGTATATCCCTCCTAATATTTTCCGCCACAAAATGAGCTGGGACAATGGCCGGCGGAGTAGAAGACATACCTGGGGAACCCACCAACGGCCCCGACACTGCCGACACGGGCGCCACTGACTGCGAAGAGGTGGAGGCCCTGGACTCCAGCTCCACGACCCTGTGCTGGATGTCCGCTACCGAGGCAGCCAGACTCCCCATAGTGGCATTTAATTGAGCCAGTGATGACTGGATAGAAGGTACTGCCAGCTGCTCGCTGGCTGGAACCAGGCTAGATACCAGTAGCCTATAAAGTTCGGCTTTCCTGGCCGAAGCCGGGTGACTAATGCCCCTCCTATTTAATTTGGCCACCAGTTTTGGAATTGTCCAGTTCCTCAGGGATCCATGACCAGCCAGACCGGAAACCACGGACCCGGAGATGGACGAGGCATCGTCGATGTCTGAGGCCTGGGACATGTTGACCGTGCTGAAATAACTCTACGCCCTGGATAACACCTGAGGACAAAACCTTTGTTACTTGTGCGGACACTAGGCGTGTCTAGGACATCCCGATGGCCCCCCCCCTTTTTTTTTTTTTTTTTTAAACCGCCCCTAGATTACGGCCGCCTGACGGACCTGAATTGATACTCACCTGGTTATGGAATTTGGTGAAAATGATAATGATACCGTACTGGAGGCTCGTACCACCGACCGAGGTGGAGGCCTTGCTTATGGGAACCTGCAGGCACCGAGACCCCAAACGTGCTGCCGTATAAACAAAGAACAAGTATGAAAATCTACATGCACCGGGAATATAACCAACCTGGTAGCGTCAGGCCGTACAACTTGCCCCTAAGGGTAACAGAGAAACATGGCCTAAACGTTTTCGGCAACAACGCTGAGGACAGAAGAGCCACAAACCAGGACGCCGTGCCCCCCGGGCGTGCTGCTAGGTCAAGCATGCTGCTTATGGGCGGATGTGTGCCAAGATAGGTGAAAAAAAAAAGACCCCTTGGACGTACTTAGACAGGACACCATGCCGCCGGGGCGGCTGACGCGACATTGCCTGAACGCTTCAGACAAACGTGTAACAAGAGACAAATAAGACAACCTGGACGTACCAGGTAGGACCACGTGTCACCGAGGTGACGGACGTAATATTTGCCCGAACGTTTCAAGCAGACGTACAACAGGAGATGAATATGACAACATGGACGTTCCAGGCAGGACCACGTGCCACCAGCGTGGCAGACATACTTTGCCTGAACGTTTCAAGCAGACGTGCAACAGTAGACGAGCAAGGCAACCTGGACGTTCCAGGAGTGAACAACATAATACTGCTTGAACGCTTCAAGCGGACGTACCACATGAGATGACGAGACACTCTGGGATCCAGGACACCGTGCCACGAAGTGGCGGACGTGACATTTGCCTTAACGATTCAAGCCGACGTACCACAATAAACAATGTGACAACCTGGAGTACCGGGCAGGACTACATGCCACCGGAGTGGCGGACGCAACAATGCCTGAACGCTTCAAGCAGACGTACCACAATAAACAATGTGACAACCTGGAGTACCGGGCAGGACTACATGCCACCAGAGTGGCGGACGCAACAAAGCCTGAACGCTTCAAGAAGACGTACCAAAATAGACAAAGTGACCACCTGGACGTTTCAGGCAGAATCATGTGCCACCGGGGTGGCCGACAGAATAGCGCCTGAACGTTTCAAGCAGACGAGCAACGAGGGAGAGAGAGACGGGTATGACAACCTGGACATGCCACGAGGGACCACATACCACGGGTGCGGCGGACATCACATATGGGACGTGTGAAAGTGCCTGCGGCCAAACCCCTGTGACACATACCATACCCGTATAGAAAACAGGACGTACCACCTACTGCAAGCAAGGAATCCTTGAAACGGAGCGTCAGATAACCGACCAGAAGTAGACACTGCAATATGATGATGCAAGACAATAAAGTAAAGTTTTTTTTTTCTTTTTTTTTCACACAGAACACCGGCACTGCTGCTCCCGTATGGAGAGCCCAACAACACCGCTCTAGAGCAGGAAAAGAAAAGCTATCTAGAAGCTTGAAATATTCAATATGGCACTCATAGACAGAAAACTAAATAGGTGAATGGGTAACAGCTCCCATGAAAAACCAGCCACGTGCCTAGCCAAGTGCACGTGCTGACGTGCATGTGCCTCTGCCAATGTGACCCAATGATGATCAGCAACAAGCCTGATGGAACCGTGGGCACATATAACAAGGTAACTATTAATACAACCTATATATGTAAATACAATTAGATGAAATGAAATAAAAAATCAAACACATCTACCGTCAGTATATGTGTGAGACTCCAGCTTATGGTGAAAAGCTGGTGCCTGACAACTATCGCACGAATAGCCAGGAAATGGACCACAAGATAGTATATCCAGTATAGTGTCAAATCACATCTACTGTCGGTATATATGCGATACTTCAGCTTTGCAGGAAAAACGGGTACTTAATACTATCACTTGTGGCCGGGGTTCCTATGCACGGCGCGAGCGTTACCAGGGGCGGAGCCGAAGAGCGTGCCTAGCAACCGGCACACGCAGCTGCTCCCGGAACACCCGCCCGCATGAAAATAGCCTGCGCCGCCCGGCCTGCCTCATGGAAGCCTGCCGGGCCACGGCATACCCCCCAACGTGCCTGCACCGCCCATGTACCACGGTAAGGACCATGACCAGCCGTGCGCTCCCGCCCCCGCCGAGGTGAGGACCCGACCCGCCGTGCGGTCACTACGCTGCCGGACCGGCATCGGATTCACCCTGCTTACCTGGACGAAACACGAGACGAGCCGAACGCCGACCAATACTTACCCAGACCGAGACTCAAAGGAGCGGGACGTGCAGGAACCAGACGTGAACCGGAAGTACCAGGTAACTGGCTGCACGTCCCGTCCTCAGCACTCCGTGGATCTTTATAGCAAAGGGGGCGGGGCCTATGCCCCTCCCACAAATACAGGCTGCACGGCAGCCTTAACTACATATGAAATTTTTTTTTTACTGTAATACGCCCCCATACACTTTCAACACAATAACTGCAGAAGTGAACTGAGCATATATTTTTCTTGTTGGACTGAAATAGGCCACTATACGCTTTCACCAGAATTAACTGCAGAAATGCACTGAGAATATATTTTTCTTGTAGTACTGAAATACGCGCCTATACGCTTTCACCAGAAATAACTGCAATAGTGCAGTGCGTATATATTTATCTTTTTTTTACTGTAATATGCCCCTATACGCTTTCATTTTTCTTGCTGCTCAATTGCTGTCCCTAGCACCTTCACACGTCTGTCCCTGCACTCTGAATGCTGGAAAATATCTGACTGTAAGATGGCCGCTGTATTTATAGGGCTGTGACATCACAGGGCTGGCTGGCTGCTGAGTGGCTGCATGCAGGCATGTCAATCTGGGTGATACCACCTTCCCAGAGTTCCTCACACGTGTAGCCGCCATTTTAGGAAAATTGTGATTCGTTACCACGAAGAGCGAGGAAATTTGCATTCATTGCAAATGTACTTTTTCCTGAAATTCGGATCGAATTCTACTTCATCAGCTTCGATTCACTCATCTATAATCTGTCTCCCATGTTGTGGACCCACAATGTACCTCCTTGTGCTTTCAGTTTTATAGGGAATCACCCATAGTATTTTTGAGGTTAATCTGGGAGAGAATAGCTTCATAATATATTATTCAGTGGAAAATGGCAGAGATTTTATCTGAGGTGAAGGTGCAGTATGGGTACTGTATTATAACCTGGAAATTGTACAGATCTTTAATACACATTATCTCCATAATCATTGTGATTTTATTTTGCCATGATTTGCACAAAATAGCAGCAACCCCTTAGTAACCCCACACATTTTTTTTAAATCGCATTCCAAGAGCTATAACTTTTTTGTTTTTTCATCAATGTACTTGTATGAGGTTTTATTTTCTGCAGGAAAAGTTATAGTTTTTAATGCACCATTTTGGGTACATGTAATGATTGATTTAAGCCATCTATTTAGCTAAAACCCCTATTGTTTACTTCAGTAAAAAGGCATATTAGTGGTCACTAAATTAATAATGCCCCCATTAATGCCCCCCAGCATTAATAATGCCCCTATTAGCACACCCAGTAATATTAATACCCCCAGTCATAGTAATGCCCCCATAAATGCACCCCAGAAATAATAATACCCCCCATTAGCACCACCCCAGTAAGAATAATGCCCCCATTAGTGCACCCCAGAATTAATGCTACCATTAGTGCCACCCCGTAAGAGTAATGGCTCCATTAGTGCACCCCAGAATGAATAATGCCCCCATTAGTGCCCACAGAATTAATAATGCACTCTATTAGTGCCCCCGTAAGAATAATGCCACCATTAGTGCCTCCCAGTAAGAGTTATGGCCCCATTAGTGCGCCCTGTAAAAGTTATGGCCCCATTAGTGCACCCCAGAATGAATGCCCCCATTAGTGCACCCCAATAATAATAATGCCTCCATTAGTGCCCCCCGGTAAGAATAATGCCCCCATTAGTGCGCCCCAGAATGAATAATGCTTCCATTACTGCACCCAAGAATTAATAATTCACACAGGAACATCCGTGACGGTACCCCATCTTCTATGGGTGACCTTATCCGAGTGAGATCTATGAAAGGCATACACTAAACGATTGGCATTAATGTCGGATGCCGGCACCCACATCCTCTCCTCCGGTCCATAACCAATGTATTGAAGGGATCCACGGAGAATTCAAGAGTCAACTATTTTCGCGATCTTGAATTCCAAATTTCCGTCCACCATGACCGGAGTGGGTGGCAAGGAAGATGGCTGTAAAGGTTCCACATATTTTTTCAACAAAGACCTATGGAACACATTATGAATTTTCAGGGCCTGAGGAAGCTCAAGATGAAAAGCTACAGGATTAATAATGGCCGTGATCATATATGGGCCGATAAACCTTGGACCCAACTTCCAGGAAGGTACCTTCAACTTAATGTTTCTTGTGGACAGCCACACAGAATTACCCACACTTAGGTCCAGACCATTCATATGTTTCCTGTCAGCCACACGTTTATATTTGTTGCCCATATTTTTCAAGTTTATTTAGAATTTTTCGTCATATTGATGACAATGATGATGAAAAACGTTCTTCCTCAGGATTACCAGAACCAGAAAATGTGCTAAACTGCGGGTGAAATTCATAGGCCCCAAAAAACGGCGACTCACCAGTGGACTCCTGACTACGATTGTTTATTGCAAAATCTCATGTACTGCAAAAACACATTTCTCTAATTTTTCAAACAATTTATTATCCCTTAGAATCTGTAACACATGTCTCACATGATTCTGATGAGTGTCCATGTCAGGAGAATAAATAAGAATGTCATCCAAATAGACAAATCACAAACCTCCCCACCAGATGATGAAAGATGTCATTCACAAAATGTTGGAAGACCGCCGGGGCATTGGTCAACCCGAAATGCATGACCAGGTTCTCAAAGTGCCCCTCAGGAGTATTAAAAGCCATCTTCCATTCATTCCCTTCCTTGATCCTAACCAGATTATATGCCCCCCTTAAGTCCAACTTGGAGAACACCTTGGCACCAATAATCTGGTTAAACAAAATAGGGAATCAAAGGAAGAGGGTAAGGATCACAGACAGTAATCTGATTGAGTTCACGAAAATCCAGACATGGCCGAAGACCTCCATCTTTTTTGTAAAAAAAAATAAAAAACTGCAGCCACTGGAGACTTGGAAGGTCTTATGTGTCCTTTCTTCAAACTCTCGGCAATATATTCTCTCATGGCCTGCCTTTCAGGTTCAGAAAGATAAATCCTGACATCCACTCTCAGAAAACACATTGGCAAACTCGGATATAAAAAAGGGTACAGCCTTAGTAGTGCAGAGTCCCACTACGTGTGTGTGGGCACTGCTTAAATGCACTTTTTACCCTAAAAACTGTATTATTATGCGGTATTGTGTAACTTTGTACTATTTATCTGCAAAATCCATGTTACCAGGCAGATTAGGTGCAATTTATACATCCCACCACTAGATGGGGATAAAACTTAGGTTCTATATGTATACCTAGGTCAGGCCTAGTGAGGCAGATCAGAGTGGCCTAGTTAGTCAGTGGAGATCAGGGTTGAGAATGGATCAGAGTCTAGAGCAGATCTGAGTAGATCAGATTAGATTAGTGGGAGAGAATGTAGAATGAAGACTCCATGACACAGATTAGTGAGTGGAACCAACTTTGCTATGAGGTAGTACTAAGATGTGAGACGCAGAAGAGCATTTTCCTTCTGTGGCCGGACTATACACTTGCATCCCTGACCAGTAGGAGAGAGTTTGCCTCCCTGGAATAGAAACAAGCTTCCTAAGGAATCATCAGTGATAACAGCCATTATTGAGGGCTACAGACACCTTTGCGCATGGTGGAGGACTTATAGCTTCTGGCAGTCACACCATAACTCTGGGAAACAGACGAGTTTACCTGTCCCCAATGTTCAGCTTGTAGGGAAAGTACAAGGAATAGGACTGAGCACATCAACAGGAACAAGGTACACCTTACCCACAGCTCCAAGGCAAACCTAAAAAGCCTGGAAACAGTGGATTTGCAGACCAACTCTAAAAACATCAAGATACTGTATTTTGTACTGCTACCAACCAAAGTCATCAACAGTAAAAGTTGTGAGTTGCATCTTACGACTGTCTACCTTATTATTACTACTAATGGTTGTACCACCATCAACGGTACTTGCGTCACGACAAAAACCATCAAGGGACTCAGCCGCAACAAGCACCCTAAGCACCCCTAACATCAAAGGCACCTCAACCACCATCTTGGCTGATGCTTCCCTACCACAGAGCGTGCCCCGGAGGATTTCGTGCTGTCCACCTCAACACTGTGCTGCCAGCCCAGGGAGGCTTTCTGCTAACCGTGAGTAAACTGATGAACTGTGTGTTATATTTTGGCCCCTCATCGGTCCACGTGTTGCCCCTGTGCTACTGGCTGGCTGCAGTAGTAACCACAGAAAAGGATGTATTGAGACAATTATCAATGCAATAGTCCCCCCAATCCAGAATCTGCCTAGCTTGCCAATCGATAGTTGGATTATGCTTGGCAAGCCACGGTAAACCCAGAACCATAGGTGCAGGGAGACCTTCCAAGACAAAACATGAGATAACTTCTTGATGAAAGTCACCCACTCTTAATCTGATATCAGGCAAAACATGCGACAAGCACCTCTGAGTAAGAGGGGCAGAATCAATAGCAAATACAGGAATGTCTTTTTTTTATGTACTTGGTGATAACCCGTGCATGCGGACAAATTGAGCATCAATCAGGTTCACCCCAGCCCCGCTGTCGACAAATACTTTCCTACAGTTTTTGACTCTAGCACCACCTCGGAAGTCAGGATAAATCAGGTACTACCAGCAAAGGACAAATGCACATTCTCTGACTCCCCACTCACACCTCCGATAGTTAGATGGGATTTAGACACCCCTTTTTGTTTCTCTTTTTGCCGCTGAATGCTTGGACATACAGTACAGACCAAAAGTTTGGACACACCTTCTCATTCAAAGAGTTTTCTTTATTTTCATGACTATGGGGGCATCAAAATTATGAATTAACACATGTGGAATTATATACATAACAAACAAGTGTGAAAACTGAAAATATGTCATATTCTAGGTTCTTCAAAGTAGCCACCTTTTGCTTTGATTACTGCTTTGCACACTCTTGGCATTCTCTTGATGAGCTTCAAGAGGTAGTCACCTGAAATGGTCTTCCAACAGTCTTGAAGGAGTTCCCAGAGATGCTTAGCACTTGTTGGCCCTTTTGCCCTCACTCTGCGGTCCAGCTCACCCCAAACCATCTCGATTGGGTTCAGGTCCGGTGACTGTGGAGGCCAGGTCATCTGGTGCAGCACCCCATCACTCTCCTTCATGGTCAAATAGCCCTTACTTTCAAAGTTTTCCCAATTTTTCGGCTGACTGACTGACCTTCATTTTTTAAAGTAATGATGGCCACTCGTTTTTCTTTACTTACTGTAGCTGCTTTTTTCTTGCCATAATACAAATTCTAACAGTCTATTCAGTAGGACTATCAGCTGTGTATCCACCTGACTTCTCCTCAACGCAACTTATGGTCCCAACCCCATTTATAAGGCAAGAAATCCCACTTATTAAACCTGACAGGGCACACTTGTGAAGTGAAAAACATTTCAGGGGACTACCTCTTGAAGCTCATCAAAGCAGTAATCAAAGCAAAAGGTGGCTACTTTGAAGAACCTAGAATATGACATATTTTCAGTTGTTTCACACTTGTTTGTTATGTATATAATTCCACATGTGTTAATTCATAGTTTTGATGCCTTCAGTGTGAATCTACAATTTTCATAGTCATGAAAATAAAGAAAACTCTTTGAATGAGAAGGTGTGTCCAAACTTTTGGTCTGTACTGTATATTGACAAAATGTCCCCTTTGACCGCAGAAAAAAAAAAAACATACTCCCTGCTTGCGACTCCTACCTTTGCAAGCAGATCCCGGAGTCGCTCCCCCTAATTGCATGGGTTCATCCCCAGGTATAAGCTCAGGAGTCTCTTCACCCAAAGAGTCAAAGGAATATGGTACGTTATGTAATAGAACGTCCTGAGAGAGTGGGCCCTTAGATCTCTCTCTCAGGCGTCTATCAATACGTACAACCAAAGACATAGCGGCTTCCAAAGACTCAAGATTCTCATGAAAGGCCAAAGCGTCCTTCAGCCTCTCAGATAATCCCTGACAAAACTGACTGCGGAGAGCTGGATCGTTCCACTCAGTATCCGTAGCCCACCTCCTAAATTCGGAACAATAGATCTCCGCCGAACGCTCTCCCTGACGCAGGCCACGTAATTTAGTCTCGGCCAGGGAGGTTTGGTCCGGGTCATCATAGATGAGACCTAAAGCTCCGAAAAATGCATCTACTGATCGGAGAGGCTGTGATCTGGTCGGCAGAGAAAAAGCCCAAGACTGGGCGTCCCCTTTAAGCAGTGAAATAATCACACCCACTCTCTTGCTCTCATCCACAGATGAGTGTGGATGCAACTTAAAGTACCATTTGCATGCTTCGCTGAACCGAATAAAATTATCACTCCCCCCGAGAATCTATCCGGGAGAGAAATTTAGGTTCAGGACAGGTCAGGTAACCACTACAAGGATCAGCTAACAGTGGTCTCTGCATCTGTGAGACAGTCGTGCGGAGGTCATCCACCTCCAGAGACAGCCCTGTAGCTGTCCGGTCAGTGCAGCGATAACATCCATGGCTGAACTGATACAGACAGCGGTTTATAATGTCACGATCAGTGTGGGGGAAAAACTCCACACTAAACACAGGAGGGAAGGGGAACAGTAACTGGGCCTGGAAACTAGGGAAGGAACAGGTCACCTCCTAAACAACCCTGATCCAGGCCCTAACTACCTAAAAAAAAAATGTGTTCTTTAATCACCAACACAACGTTTCAGTCCTCACACTGGGACTTTTTTTCATACTTATCAATATGAATAGACCTTGAAGGTAGAAATATTCATATGCAGTATATCTAGGCCCTTATATCCCTATAAGGCCTCGGAATGAGGTTAGGACCAGAGACAATCCATTCCTCCCCAGACGGACGAATGGAAGTCTTTGTCTCAGGCTCCATTCACAAATCCGCAATTCCGTTTCGCTTTTTGCGGAATGGAATTGCGGACCCATTCTTTTCTATGGGGCCGCGTGATGTGCGGCCCGGATCCAGAATTGCGGACCCGCACTTCCGGGTCCACAATTACAATCCCCCGTAAAATAGAACATGTCCTATTCTTGTCCGCATTAGCGGACAAGAATAGGCATATTCTATTAGTGCCGGCAATGTGCGGTCCGAAAAATGCGGAACGCACATTGCCGGTGTCCATGTTTTGCGGATCCGCAAAACACACACTGATGTGTGAATGGACCCTTAGGCCCAGATACAAACAACAGGGAATATAACAAACGCAAAACAATAAGAAAAGACAAGACTTATCTGAAAGTAGAAAACTGGCAACTCCAGAAGCACCACAGAGTACAACCAACCAGCTAGTTAGAAGGCAGGAAGAAAATCTATAAACAGCACCTCCAAGAGTGGGAAACGGGAAAAGTAAATTACCAACAAGCAACACCTTAAGCAAGGGCTGTGGCATTCACCAAAACACAGACACAATAAGATCCACAGTGAAGTTGTCAATTTAACCCACCAGTTGCCAGTCTCTCCGATCTCCTTGTACCTGCCATGGGAACGTCTGTGACAGTGCCCTCCAGTAAGAATAATGTCCCCATTAGTGCCCCCCCCCAGTAATAATAATGCTCCTCATTAGTGCCCCCTTATCGGCTTCTGCAAAAAACAAAACAAAAAAAACTCACTGCCTCCATTTGATCGCGCTGCGGTAAAAATTCGCTGCTCAGTGCAGCTCAGGGCAGGACCTGCGCTCCAGCGTGATGACGTCTCGCACTTCCTGTCCTTTAGTCAGCAACGAGTGTTCCCCGCAGTGCGAGCAAATGGATGAGGTTAATTATAATTTTTATTTATTTTTTATTACACAAATGGGGGGGAGGGGAGGTTAAAGGCTGTACTAATGAGCGCTCCATAATGGAAGCCTTATTACTAACAGTCTGTACAGGAAAATAACGGCAAATTAATATTGCCGATAGAAAAAAATTACTGCCACCGGCAAGGCCACTAAAATACCCTATCCAAAACTGCATCAGGAAACCAGGCTGTGTGGCCGTGCCCTAAGGGTGCCGTATTATGCCACCATAAATTCAGATTTTGGAAAACCTCTGTGAAGAACTTCTTAATGTGCATTTTAAAAATCCAATATCATCCATGTGATTTTCCAGAGGAAACGAGCTATATGATGCATTATCACCCCGAGACGAATCTCTCCACTGCTCTGTTAGTTTACCAAAGGAATTCAGCACAAATCACAAATTCTACCACATGTACAGGACACATCTCCATGTGAAAAGTGAGGGGCGAGGGACGCAGAGGGCTGGGTGTGTATGCAGGGGAATACAATGCAGGGAGGAGGGTGCAGTGTCATTTAGCACTAGGCCTCAGCTTTGTTTACATGTTGCTAGGCGACAGGACTCTGAGCCCAGCAGCGTCCAGAGCTGTGCAGAGTGTGATCAGGACAGGATTCCCTTCATCTGCGGCTTCTGGTAAATGACTTGACAATATTTCATATTCCTATTGATTCATTTTTTACTTTCTTCTACTATATCACACTTTTCATAGGGAGAAGTTAGAGAGCGCCATAGAAACCTTTCATGATCTAAGTTTGGTTCATTAGACTCGTGATGGGGCCCGGTGGTTGCAGGTAATGGCAATGGGAAACTGCCATTAGGGCGGTGTCACACATGGGGAATTTCAGAAAAACACTCAATTTTTGCAGCTTATTTCCCAGTATTGCTTTTATTTCATAAAAAATATGCCACATTTGCTGAAAGCTAATATATTGCAAACATTGTGTTTTTTGTGTTTTTTTAATCTCTCGATTGTTGTTTTTTTTTGGGGTCAATTGCAGACAAGAATAGGCATTTTTATCATAGGACAAAATGCGGAACGCACACGGCCGGACCGCAAAACAGATAGGGTCGTCTGAATTAGCCCTTAGGCCCCTTTCACACGAGCGAGTATTCCGCGCGGATGCGATGCGTGAGGTGAACGCGTTGCACCCGCACTGAATACCGACCCATTCATTTCTATGGGGCTGGTCACATGAGCGGTGATTTTCACGCGTCACTTGTGCGTTGCATGAAAATCGCAGCATGTTCTAGATTCTGCGTTTTTCACGGATGCGGTGCGATTTTCACGCATGGTTGCTAGGAGACGATCGGGATGGAGACCCGATCATTATTATTTTCCCTTATAACATGGTTATAAGGGAAAATAATAGCATTCTGAATACAGAATGCATAGTAAAACATCGCTGGAGGGGTTAAAAAAAAAGAAAAAATTATTTAACTCACCTTAATCCACTTGATCGCGTAGCCGGCATCTCCTTCTGTCTTCATCTGATCTCTGTGCAGTAATAGGACCTGTGGTGACGTCACTCCGATCATCACATGGTACGTCACATGATCTTTTACCATGGTGATGGATCATGTGATGACCGGAATGACGTCACCACAGGTCCTGTTGCTGCACAGAGATCAGATGAAGACAGAAGGAGATGCTGGGCCGCGAACAAGTGGACTAAGGTGAGTTACATTATATATATTTTTTTTAACCCCTCCAGCGATGTTTTACTATGCATTCTGTATTCAGAATGCTATTATTTTCCCTTATAACCATGTTATAAGGGAAAATATTTCAATCTACAGAACACCGATCCCAAGCTCGAACTTCTGTGAAGAAGTTTGGGTACCAAACATGCGCGATTTTTCTCATGCGAGTGCAAAACGCATTACAATGTTTTGCACTCGCGGAATAATCGCGGGTGTTCCCGTAACGCACCCGCACATTTTCCCGCAACGGCCGTCTGAAAGAGGCCTTATACTTATACTCAGTGCAATCTGTGACAAATCCACAGCGGTGAATCATGGCAAAATCAGCAAAAAAAACGATGCTTCTGAACATCTGTCCGATGTGGACGTGCCATCAAACAAGCCTTACGGTCAGTTCACAAAGCTGATTTTCAAAATACAGGCAGATTTTTTACTTTATTAAGTTTGATTTGGCGTGTTTATGCATGAAAAAAACCTGCGAAAAAACATGCATATGTGCACATCTCAAATGGTGCGTTTTTTTAAAATGCTTCCCATTTATTTGAATGGGAAAATCAGCGCAGATTTTTCCCCAAGATAGGGCATGCTGCTTCTTTTTTACACGCTTCTTTTTCACATGTGTAAGGGCTCATGCACACGAAGGTGTGCCGGCCAAGCCCGTATTGCGACCCGCAAACAGTGGGTCTGCAATATACTGGCCCCGGCCGTTTGGGCACCACATCACGGATGCAGACCCATTAACTTGAATGGGTCCACAATCCGGAGTTGCGGTGCGGAATGGACCCCACGGAAGCACTACAGGTTTCTCTCTGGGCCTCCGCACCATAAAAAAAAAAAGAACATGTTGCAGTGCGGATGGATCACGGACCCATCCAGGCTGAATGGGTCTGCATCCATCTGTGGAAACCGCACGGATGTGGCCTGTCCCCAATGCACGGAACAGCCGGGCAAGGCCGTGTTCAGGAGCCCTAAAAAAGAAGCAAGTGCTGCTTACCATTGAAATGAATTGAATGGGAGGCTGTTTTGAGGCATTTTTGGAGCAGATTTGGAGCTGATTTTAAGGCAGAAACGCTCCAAAGTCAGCACCAAAAAAATTCTGTGTTAACTGACCCTTAGGCCTCGTTCACAAATGCTATTTCTGAATCTTTTATAAATGCTTGGAAAAAAAACAGCAGATGTTTCAAGCATTTTTCATGCCATTTGCATGTCATTTTTGTTTTTTTATTTTGAAACATTTAAACCATGAAACATTTAAACCATGAATTTCCTGGCTTTTTTCAAGTCTAAGGGCTCATGCACACAACCATATGTATTTTGCAGTCCGCAAAAAAATCGGATTCGCAAAAATACGGATGATGTCCATGTGCATTCCGTATTTTGCGGAACGGAACAGCTGGCCCCTAATAGAACAGTACTATTCTTGTCCGTAATGCGGATAATAATAGGACATGTCCTATTTCTTTGCAGAATGGAAATACGGACATACGGAAATGGAATGCACACGGAGTAACTTCAGTTTTTTTTTGTCGACCAATTGAAATGAAAGGTACTGCATACGGTCCGCAAAAAACGGAACGGACACGGAAGGAAAATACGTTCGTGTGCATGAGCCCTCATACATATGGGGGAAAAAAAACTAAAACATCCCATATCTAGAACATGCTGCATTTTGAAAAACACTATGACTAGCAAAAAAAGCCACAAACCAAAATGCTTTCTTTTTGTGGTGGCACTCTTTCTTCTTTTGAGAGAATAAAATGCAGGAATAATGCCACATGACGTATAGTGTTTTTTCTAAAAATCCTATATGTGAAACCACCCCAAGGGTTATCTGATAATTGTATTAGATGTTTAGGCTTTTTTATGAGGACTTTTGTTCAGCAAAAATGTAGTATAGAGGTCATGTACCAAATGTATTAGATGTTTTAGACCTTTTGTGCCTCAAACGACATTTTTGAAAAGTGTCTAGAAACAGGACATGGCGAAAATGCTGATAAATTTGGCGTGGCTTCTGTCTATCTGGACTAGTTTTATTCTGTTTCAGTTTAATACAATATTAATAAAACTCACATTTGCATAATAATAGTATAAAAAGCATTTATGAGGGGGGCGGGGAAGAACGAGGAGTGCATAAAATACACGTGTTAAGCACTGGGTCTAGTTCTTACTAACAATTGGGGTCATTTATCAAACTGGTGTAAAGTATAACTAACTTAGTGGCCCATAGCAACCAATCAGATTCCACCTTTCATTTTTCAGAGCTCTTTTGAACTGTTAACCCCCTTTTGAAGTACATAAAATATTGGACTAGGTTTATAGATGACGTCCTAGTGATCTGGACAGGCACATTTTGGCGATTTGGAGATTGACTTTCTAGATGTGAAGAAAGTAAAAAAAAAAAACACAACAAAGGCTTTATTCCATTAACCCCTTAAGGACCCTGACATTTTTCACCTTAAGGACCAAACAGTTTTTTGGAAATTTGACATGTGTCACTTTATGTGGTAATAACTTTGGAACGCTTTTACTTATCCAAGCCATTCTGAGATGGTTTTCTCGTGACACATTCTACTTCATGATAGTTCTAAATTTCAGTCAATATTTTTCATTTTTATTTTTTTTTAAATACCAAATTTACAAAAAAATTGGAAAAATTCACTTTCCAAATTTCAATTTCTCTGCTTTTAAAACAGATAGTGATACCTCATATAATAGTTATTACTTTACATTTTCCATATGTCTACTTTTTGTGAATGCCATTTTATTTTTGGGGGACGTTAGAAGGCTTAGAAATTTAGAAGCAAATCTTGAAATTTGACCAGTTCAGGTTTGAAGTCACTTTGTGGGGCCACCCAAAAATGACCCCATTTTAGAAACTACATCCCTCAAGGTATTCAAAGATGATTTTACAACTTTTGTTAACACAAGAATTAAAGGAAAATGTAGATGAAATTTCAGAATTTCACTTTTTTGGCAGACTTTTCGTTTTAATCAATTTTTTTCCTCTAACAAAGCAAGGGTTAATAGCTAAACAAAACTCAATATTTAATACCTTGATTCTGTAGTTTACAGCAACACCCCATTTGTGATCGTAAACTGCTGTATGGGCACACAGCATACAGTTCAGTAATGCCAGCAAGGGACCAATCAGAGTGGCCCCTTGCCGGCAATCGATCCGAGTGGTTAGTCTGTGCAGACTAACTAATCGGATCGCGGCAGTGAAAAATTGCCGGTTTCAGGCTCTGATCTGCGCTCTGCAGATCAGAGCCTGAAATCAGATAGTGTCCTCGTGCCCCCCCGATCTGTGCCCCCCGATCTGTGCGCCAAGCCCCCCCTTGTACCCGCCTGCCCCTTATGAAGTTGCCCCCCCCGCTCCCATCCACATTCCTGCAGCCTGCCCAGTGCCCTGATGCGGTCCGCCTCCTGCCCCCATTTGCGCTGCCCCTCAATGCTGGCCGTATTCCCCCAACCCCCCCGCCCCCCTTTTCAAGGCTTCCCCCATGCCATGCGGTCCCCCTGCTGGTGTGTGATGGCGGCGGCTCCATTCCTGAGCCGCCGCCATCAGCAGAGAGTGTCAGCTCTATGCTGACACTCTGCTGTAACCCCATAGATGCCGCGGCAGTGGCATCCAGGGGGGTAATAGAGGGAGGGGGCTCCCTCTCTCCACCATCGGGGCTGCCGCGCTGCGATGGCAGTGCCCGATGGTTGCCATGGCAACAGGACGCTTTGCAAAAGCGTCCGCTGTTGCCACCTACAGGGCATCTGATTGTATTATACTTTGCAATGCAAGAGCATTGCAAAGTATAGTACAGCCATCAGCCCCACTAGATCTTCAAGATCCAAGAGGGACTTGATAAAAAAAAGTGAAAATAATAAAAGTAAAAATAAATAAATAAAAATTTAAAATTAACCTCTTGCCGCCACGCTAAAGCCGAAAGGCGTCATCGCGGCGGCTCTCCCAGGCTACACTAACGCCGATTGGCGTCATCTCGCGTGAGCCGAGATTTCCTGTGAACGCTCGCACACAGGCACGCGCGTTCACAGGAACGGAAGGTAAGAGAGTGGATCTCCAGCCTGCCAGCGGCGATCGTTCGCTGGCAGGCTGGAGATGCGATTTTTTTAACCCCTAACAGGTATATTAGACGCTGTTTTGATAACAGCGTCTAATATACCTGCTACCTGGTCCTCTGGTGGTCCCTTTTGTTTGGATCGACCACCAGAGGACACAGGTAGCTCAGTAATATGTAGCACCAAGCACCACACTACACTACACCCCCCTGTCACTTATTAACCCCTTATTCACCCCTGATCACCCCTGATCACCCCATATAGACTCCCTGATCCCCCCCTGTCATTGATCACCCCCCTGTCATTGATCACCCCCCTGTAAGGCTCAATTCAGACGTCCGTATGATTTTTACGGATCCACTGATACATGGATCGGATCCGCAAAACACATACGGACATCTGAATGGAGCCTTATAGGGGGGTGATCAATGACAGGGGGGTGATCACCCCATATAGACTCCCTGATCACCCCCCTGTCATTGATCACCCCCCTGTCATTGATCACCCCCTGTAAGGCTCCATTCAGACGTCCGTATGATTTTTACGGATCCACTGATACATTGATCGGATCCGTAAAACACATACGGACATCTGAATGGAGCCTTACAGGGGGGTGATCAATGACAGGGGGGTGATCACCCCATATAGACTCCCTGATCACCCCCTGTCATTGATCACCCCCCTGTAAGGCTCCATTCAGATGTCCGTATGTGTTTTGCGGATCCGATCCATGTATCCGTGGATCCGTAAAAAACATACGGAACTCTGAATGGAGCCTTACAGGGGGGGTGATCAATGACAGGGGAGTGATCACCCCATATAGACTCCCTGATCACCCCCCTGTCATTGATCACCCCCCTGTCATTGATCACCCCCCTGTAAGGCTCCATTCAGACGTCCGTATGATTTTTACGGATCCACTGATACATGGATCGGATCCGCAAAACACATACGGACGTCTGAATGGAGCCTTACAGGGGGGTGATCAATGATGGGGGGGATCACCCCATATAGACTCCCTGATCACCCCCCTGTCATTGATCACCCCCCTGTCAGGCTCCATTCAGACGTCCGTATGATTTTTACAGATCCACTGATACATGGATCGGATCCGCAAAACACATACGGACATCTGAATGGAGCCTTACAGGGAGGTGATCAATGACAGGGGGGTGATCACCCCATATAGACTCCCTGATCACCCCCCTGTCATTGATCACCCCCTTGTCATTGATCACCCCCCTGTAAGGCTCCATTCAGATGTCCGTATGTGTTTTGCGGATCCGATCCATGTATCCGTGGATCCGCAAAACACATACGGACATCTGAATGGAGCCTTACAGGGGGGTGATCAATGACAGGGGGGTGATCACCCCATATAGACTCCCTGATCACCCCCCTGTCATTGATCACCCCCCTGTCATTTATCACCCCCCTGTAAGGCTCCATTCAGACGTCCGTATGATTTTTACGGATCCACTGATACATGGATCGGATCCGCAAAACACATACGGACATCTGAATGGAGCCTTACAGGGGGGTGATCAATGACAGGGGGGTGATCACCCCATATAGACTCCCTGATCACCCCCCTGTCATTGATCACCCCCTTGTCATTGATCACCCCCCTGTAAGGCTCCATTCAGATGTCCGTATGTGTTTTGCGGATCCGATCCATGTATCCGTGGATCCGTAAAAAACATACGGACGTCTGAATGGAGCCTTACAGGGGGGTGATCAATGACAGGGGGGTGATCACCCCATATAGACTCCCTGATCACCCCCCTGTCATTGATCACCCCCCTGTCATTGATCACCCCCCTGTAAGGCTCCATTCAGACGTCCGTATGATTTTTACGGATCCACTGATACATGGATCGGATCCGCAAAACACATACGGACATCTAAAAGGAGCCTTACAGGGGGGTGATCAATGACAGGGGGGTGATCACCCCATATAGACTCCCTGATCACCCCCCTGTCATTGATCACCCCCCTGTAAGGCTCCATTCAGACGTCCGTATGATTTTTACGGATCCACTGATACATGGATCGGATCCGCAAAACACATACGGACATCTGAATGGAGCTTTACAGGGGGGTCATCAATGACAGGGGGTTGATCACCCCATATAAACTCCCTGATCACCCCCTGTCATTGATCACCCCCTGTAAGGCTCCATTCAGATGTCCGTATGTGTTTTGCGGATCCGATCCATGTATCCGTGGATCCGTAAAAAACATACGGACGTCTGAATGGAGCCTTACAGGGGGGGTGATCAATGACAGGGGGGTGATCACCCCATATATACTCCATGATCACCCCCCTGTCATTGATCACCCCCCTGTAAGGCTCCATTCAGATGTCCGTATGTGTTTTGCGGATCCGATCCATGTGTCCGTGGACCCGTAAAAAACATACGAACGTCTGAATGGAGCCTTACAGGGGAGTGATCAATGACAGGGGGGTGATCACCCCATATAGACTCCCTGATCACCCCCCTGTCATTGATCACCCCCCTGTCATTGATCACCCCCCTATAAGGCTCCATTCAGACGTCCGTATGATTTTTACGGATCCACTGATACATGGATCGGATCCGCAAAACACATACAGATGTCTGAATGGAGCCTTACAGGGGGGTGATCAATGACGGGGGTGATCACCCCATATAGACTCCATGATCACCCCCCTGTCATTGATCACCCCCCTGTCATTGATCACCCCCTATAAGGCTCCATTCAGACGTCCGTATGATTTTTACGGATCCACTGATACATGGATCGGATCCGCAAAACACATACGGACATCTGAAAGGAGCCTTACAGGGGGGTGATCAATGACAGGGGGTGATCACCCCATATAGACTCCCTGATCACCCCCCTGTCATTGATCACCCCCCTGTTATTGATCACCCCCCTGTAAGGCTCCATTCAGACGTCCGTATGATTTTTACGGATCCACTGATACATGGATCGGATCCGCAAAACACATACGGACATCTGAATGGAGCTTTACAGGGGGGTGATCAATGACAGGGGGTTGATCACCCCATATAGACTCCCTGATCACCCCCCTGTCATTGATCACCCCCTGTAAGGCTCCATTCAGATGTCCGTATGTGTTTTGCGGATCCGAGCCATGTATCCGTGGATCCGTAAAAAACATACGGACGTCTGAATGGAGCCTTACAAGGGGGTGATCAATGACAGGGGGGTGATCACCCCATATAGACTCCCTGATCACCCCCCTGTCATTGATCACCCCCCTGTAAGGCTCCATTCAGACATTTTTTTGGCCCAAGTTAGCGGAAATTTTTTATTTATTTTTTTTCTTACAAAGTCTCATATTCCACTAACTTGTGTCAAAAAATAAAATCTCACATGAACTCACCATTATCCCTCACGGAATCCAAATGCGTAAAATTTTTTAGACATTTATATTCCAGACTTCTTCTCACGCTTTAGGGCCCCTAAAATGCCAGGGCAGTATAAATACCCCACATGTGACCCCATTTTGGAAAGAAGACACCCCAAGGTATTCGCTGAGGGGCATATTGAGTCCATGAAAGATTTAAATTTTTGTCCCAAGTTAGTGGAAAGGGAGACTTTGCGAGAAAAAAAAAAAAAATTCCTGCTAACTTGTGGCAAATTTTTTTTTTTAGATGAACTCGCCATGCCCCTCATTGAATACCTTGGGGTGTCTTCTTTCCAAAATGGGGTCGCATGTGGGGTATTTATACTGCCCTGGCATTTTAGGGGCCCTAAAGCGTGAGAAGAAGTCTGGGATCCAAATGTCTAAAAATGCCCTCCTAAAAGGAATTTGGGCCCCTTTGCGCATCTAGGCTGCAAAAAAGTGTCATACATCTGGTATCGCCGTACTCAGGAGAAGTTGGGGAATGTGTTTTGGGATGTCATTTTACATATACCCATGCTGGGTGAGAGAAATATCTCGGTCAAATGCCATCTTTGTATAAAAAAATGGGAAAAGTTGTCTTTTGCCGAGATATTTATCTCACCCAGCATGGGTATATGTAAAATGACACCCCAAAACACATTGCCCAACTTCTCCTGAGTACGGCGATACCACAAGTGTGACACTTTTTTGCAGCCTAGGTGGGCAAAGGGGCCCACATTCCAAAGAGCACCTTTCGGATTTCACCGGCCATTTTTTACAGATTTTGATTTCAAACTACTTCTCACGCATTCGGGCCCCTAAAATGCCAGGGCAGTATAACTACCCCACAAGTGACCCCATTTTGGAAAGAAGACACCCCCAGGTATTTTGTGATGGGCATAGTGAGTTCATGGAAGTTTTTATTTTTTGTCACAAGTTAGTGGAATATGAGAATTTGTAAGAAAAAAAAAAATCATCATTTTCCGCTAACTTGTGACAAAAAATAAAAAATTCTAGGAACTCTCCACGCCCCTCACGGAATACCTTGGGGTGTCTTCTTTCCAAAATGGGGTCACTTGTGGGGTAGTTATACTGCCCTGGCCTTTTAGGGGCCCAAATGCGTGCGAAGTAGTTTGAAATAAAAATGTGTAAAAAATGGCCGGTGAAATCCTAAAGGTGCTCTTTGGAATGTGGGCCTCTTTGCCCACCTAGGCTGCAAAAAAGTGTCACACATGTGGTATCGCGTACTCAGGAGAAGTTGGGGAATGTGTTTTGGGGTGTCATTTTACATATACCCATGCTGGGTGAGATAAATATCTTGGTCAAATGCCAACTTTGTTTAAAAAAATGGGAAAAGTTGTCTTTTGCCGAGATATTTCTCTCACCCAGCATGGGTATATGTAAAAAAACACCCCAAAACACATTCCCCAACTTCTCCTGAGTACGACGATACCAGATGTGTGACACTTTTTTGCAGCCTAGGTGGGCAAAGGGGCCCACATTCCAAAGAGCACCTTTAGGATTTCACCGGCCATTTTTTACAGATTTTGATTTCAAACTACTTCGCACGCATTTGGGCCCCTAAAATGCCAGGGCAGTATAACTACCCCACAAGTGACCCCATTTTGGAAAGAAGACACCCCAAGGTATTATGTGATGGGCATAGTGAGTTCATGGAAGTTTTTATTTTTTGTCACAAGTTAGTGGAATATGAGACTTTGTAAGGAAAAAAAATAAAATAAAAAAAAATCATCACATTCCGCTAACTTGTGACAAAAAATAAAAACTTCTATGAACTCACTATGCCCATCAGCGAATACCTTAGGGTGTCTACTTTCCGAAATGGGGTCATTTGTGGGGTGTTTGTACTGTCTGGCCATTGTAGAACCTCAGGAAACATGACAGGTGCTCAGAAAGTTAGAGCTGCTTCAAAAAGCGGAAATTCACATTTTTGTACCATAGTTTGTAAACGCTATAGCTTTTACCCAAACCATTTTTTTTTTTTACCCAAACATTTTTTTTTTATCAAAGACATGTAGAACAATAAATTTAGAGAAAAATTTATATATGGATGTCGTTTTTTTTGCAAAATTTTACAACTGAAAGTGAAAAATGTCATTTTTTTGCAAAAAAAACGGTAAATTTTGATTAATAACAAAAAAATTAAAAATGTCAGCAGCAATGAAATACCACCAAATGAAAGCTCTATTAGTGAGAAGAAAAGGAGGTAAAATTCATTTGGGTGGTAAGTTGCATGACCGAGCAATAAACCGCTAAAGTTGTGGAGTACCGATTTGTAAAAAAGGGCCTGGTCACTAGGGGGGTATAAACCTGTGGTCCTTAAGTGGTTAAAAAAATAAAACTACACATAAAACTACACATTTTCCTATAAAAAAAAACAAAAAAAAAACTACACAAATTAGGTATCACCGCGTCCGTAACGACCGTCTCTATAAATATATCACATGATAGACCCCGTCCGACAAACACCATAAAAAATATAAAATAAAAACGGTGTAAAAAAAGCCATTTTTGTCACCTTACATCACAGCAAGCGATCAAAAAGGCTTATGACCCCAAAATAGTACCAATCAAACTGTCACCTCATCCCACAAAAAATTATACCCTATTTAAGACAATCACTCAAAAAATATTAAAAAATATGGCTCTCAGACTATGGAGACACTAAAACATCATTTTTTGGGTTTCAGAAATGCTATTATCGTGTAAAACTTAAATAAATAAGAAAAAGTATACATATTAGGTATTGCCACGTCCGTAACGATCTGCTCTATAAAACTTTTACATGACCTAACCCCTCAGATAAACGCCGTAAAGATAAATAAGTAAAAACTGTTCCAAAACAGCTAATTTTTTGGTCACCTTGCCCCATAAAGTGTAATAATGAATGATCAAAAAATCCTATGTACCCAAAAATGGTACCAATAAAAACCTCAACTCTTTCTGCAAAAAAAAGAGCCCCTGGACAAGACGATCGGCAGAAAAATAAAAAACATATAATGTTTAGAAAATGGACACACAAAAACATAATTTATTTTTCAAAATTGCTTTATTATGTAAAACTGAAGCAAACAAACAAAGAAAGTAGACATATTTGATATCATTGCGTCCGTAACAACCTGCTCTATAAAAATAGCACATGATCTACCCTGTCAGATGAATCTTGTAAAAAAAAAAAAAAAAACACTTAGCCAAAACAGCCATTTTTCAGTTACCTTGCCTCACAAAAAACTTAATATAGAGCAATTAAAATATGTATCCCAAAATAGTACCAATAAAACTGGCACCTTATCCCCTAGTTTCTAAAATAGTATCACTTTTTGGGAGTTTCTACTGTAAGGGTGCATCAGGGGGGCTTTAAATGGGACATGGCATCTAAAACCAGTTTAGCAAAATCTGCCTTCCAAAAACCATACAGCGTTCCTTTCCTTCTGCGCCCTGCCGGGGGCCCCTTACATCAGTTTATAACCACATGTGGGGTGTTTCTTTAAACCGCAGAATCAGGGTAATAAATGTTGAGTTTTGTTTGGCTGCTAACCCTCAATGTGTTAAAGAAAAAAAATGTAATAAAATGGAAAAATCTGCTAAAAAAGTAAAATTTTGAAATTTCATCTCCATTTTTCTTTAATTCTTGTGGAACACCTAAAGGGTTAACAAAGTTTGTAAAATCAGTTTTGAATAACTTGAAGGGTGTAGTTTCTACAATGGGGTCATTTATGGTAGGTTTCCACTATGTAAGCCCCACAAAGTGACTTCAAACCTGAACTGGTCCTTAAAAAGTGGGTTTTGGAAATTTTCCTTAAAAGCCTTCTAATGTCCTAAAAAAATAAAATGACATTTCCAAAATGATGCCAACATAAAGTAGACATATGGGAAATGTTAAGTAATAAATATTTTATTAGGTATGACTTTCTGTTTTAGAAGCAGAGAAATTGAAATTTTGAAAATTGTGAATTTTTCATGAAGTACAATATGTCACGAGAAAACAATCTCAGAATGGCTTGGATAAATAAAAGTGTTCCAAAGCAATTACCACATAAAGTGACGCATGTCAGATTTGTAAATTTTGACCTGGACACTGGGGCATCAATGACCCTTGGTCATGAAAGGGTTAAGTTGCCATGTCACATTTGAAAACCCCCTGATGCACACCTAGAGTAGAAACTCCCAAAAATTTACCCCATTTTGGAAACTACGGGATAGGGTGGCAGTTTTGTTGGTACTATTTTAGGGTACATATGATTTTTGGTTGCTCTATATTACACTTTTTGTCAGGCAAGGTAACAAAAAATAGCTATTTTGGCACATTTTAATTTTTTGTTTATTTACAATGTTCATCTGACAGGTTAGGTCATGTGCTTTTTTTTTTATAGAGCAGGTTGTTACGGACGCGACAATACCAAATATGACTTTGGTTGTTCGTTTTAGTTTTATATAATAAAGCATTTTTTTTAAAATAATTTTTTTGTGTCTCCATATTCTGCGAGCCATAGTTTTTTTTTTTTTTTTGGGCGACTGTCTTAGGTAGGGTCTCATTTTTTGCGGGATGAGATGATGGTTTAATGGTTACTATATTGAGGTGCATATGACTTTTTGATTGCTTGGTATTACACTTTTTGTGATCTAAGGTGACCAAAAAAATGCCTTTTTTTTTTTTTTTTTTTTACAGAGCTGAGGACATGGGTTGCTAGATGGCCACTAGCACATCCGCAATACCCAGTCCCCATACTGTAGCTCTCTGTGCTTTTATTGTGTAAAAAAAACGATTTGATACATATGCAAATTAACATAAAAGAGTCATATCTTGTGTGACCAGAGAAGAGTCATATTTTCAAGCTCTAACTCATCTCAGGTTAATTTGCATATGTATCAAATCGTTTTTTTTACACAATAAAAGCACAAAGAGCTATGGGGACTGGATATTGTGGATGTGCTAGTGGCCATCTAGCAACCCATGTCCTCAGCTCTATACCCAAAATCCTGGTGACAGGTTCCCTTTAAGCGTAACTACTCTTGGTGCTATCAGGCCTTGAGAAAGCATCAACAGATTGGGCCGTGGTCATCTACTATGTTTCCCATGCACAGTGCACTTTGATTTTTCAATAAATGGAAGTAGCTAAGACCGATGAGTGCCGTGGATAATACTCTTTTGTATTGTATGAACTTTGTATCTGCCTTTCTTTCACGGATGTTTTTCCCCCACTGATCTGCATTTCCGCAAACTGGCTTGTAAGGTGGTGCTGACTGTATATACCTTTTCAATTGGAATGCCTACTAATGAAATTGGAGTACTGTGAGCAGGGCCGCTGATAGAAATCATGGGGCCCCGTACAGCATACATGACGGGGCCCCCTTCAGCTCCACCCCCTGATCCCTCCTTCAGCCACACCCCTGGCCCCGCCCTTGGCCCCTCCCCAGACGCCGCCTTGAAACAACATGCAGATTTGTCTACAAGTGATATTTATGGCGCTGGGGGGTCGTCTGTGAATGGCGCTGTTATGGAGGGGATCTGTGAATGGCACTGTTATGGAGGGGATCTGTGAATGGCACTTTTATGGAGGGGATCTGTGGATGGCACTGTTATGGAGGGGATCTGTGGATGGCACTGTTATGGAGGGGATCTGTGGATGGCACTGTTATGGAGGGGATCTGTGGATGGCACTGTTATGGAGGGGATCTGTGGATGGCACTGTTATGGAGGGGATCTGTGGATGGCACTGTTATGGAGAGGATCTGTGGATGGCACTGTTATGGAGGGGATCTGTGGATGGCACTGTTATGGGGGGGATCTGTGGATGGCACTGTTATGGGGGGATCTGTGGATGACACATACCGTATATAGCATCTTATGCTATGTGTCATCCACAGATACCCCTCCATAACAGTGCCATTCACAGATACCCTCCATAACAGTGCCATCCACAGATCCCCCCCATAACAGTCATCCACAGATCCCCCCATAACAGTGTCATCCACAGATCCCCCCCATAACAGTGTCATCCACAGATCCCCCTCCATAATGGTGCCATCCACAGATCCCCCCCATAAGTGTCATCCACAGACCCCCCGGCCCCCCCCATAAGTGTCATCCACATGACAGACCCCCCCCCCATAACAGTGCCATCCACGGATCCCCCGCCCTCCCAATAACAGTGCCGTCATGACGTCATCCATATAGATCCCCCCCCGCCACTCACAGTAGTATACATTAATAAATCGGTGCAGCCGTGCAGGCTGCAGACAGTAACTTTAATTTTAGCACAGGCACAGCGCTCATCTCTTTACTAAAATACTACCTTACATTCAGCTCCTGCCTCCTCCCTCCACCCTCCAGCCTCCAGTAACAAGTGCGGGCGGCAGCGCTCACTCACTGACGTCACGCGCCTGCGCCGCCTAGTGGGAGGAGCAGGCGTGTGACGTCAGTGAGTGAGCGCCGCCCCCACACTGCCTGCTGTTACTGGAGCCAGCCCACTGACAGCAAAAAAATTAAAATGGCTCGGGAGTCGGCAGCCCGGGCCCCCCTGCCAGCCGGGCCCGGTACAACTGGGCCAGCTGTACTGGCCTATCAGCGGCCCTGACTGTGAGCCCAGGAGAGGAGAGCGGAGGATAGAAGTGAATGGTGGTTTTAGCACTCACTCACTCTTACACTCCTCTGCGTGATAGGAACGGCGCACCTGTTCTTCCTTTTGGGACATACTCTGGTTCTTGGGGCTCCAGTCTAATGAAGGTTGAGGTGACCTTGATGGTGACAGATTGTGAGGTGTTAGACAGGTGCAGGTGTGGATGTCAGTGCTGTGTAATACTGCAGGAAATAATGAGGCGAGGTTAACAGCAGAACAGTTTTTTACTGAATAATTAAGTTCAGGCACATCAGCTACAGTTCTCAGCCTACAATGAGATTTCCATGGTTATTACAGCTGACACAGCTGGACAGGTAGGTAGTAGGCAAGGTTGTCTGTTTAGAGCAATCTTCCGGACACTGTACTTCTCTAGCTGACTTGCAGTTAAGCATCCAGGCATGGAGTGCAACACTTTCTCTTGCGGCAATGCAACCTCAGGGTGGACCCTAACATCAGCATGAGCTGCACCTTTTTAAAGGGATTCTGTCATGAGATTTGAGCCCTATAAGCTAAACATATGGCCAGGTCCGTACTAATAACATGAATCCTAAACTGCCCTTAATAAACCTGCTTGTGGCTCTATTAGCCCAAAAAACTGGTTTTTATAAACTGTCACTCACCTACCTAAGGTGCCCAAGGGGTTTTACGTTAACCCAGGGTGCCCGCCCGCACCCCTCGCCGTCTGGTGCCCAGCGCCGCCTTCCTCGCCTCAGCCCCGCCGCCGCAATCCTCCCGTCCCTCTGCTAGATCCGGCGCCTGCGCACTAGGCTCAGCCTGATGCGCCGCGGACTCCTGGCAGCGGCTTCATTGAGCGAAGTGCGCATGCGCTGCCTGATGCAGAGGGACGGGAGGATTGCGGAGGCGGGGCTGAGGTGAGGAAGGCGGCGCTGGGCACCAGGCGGCGAGGGGTGCGGGCGGGCACCCTGGGTTAACGTAAAACCCCTTGGGCACCTTAGGTAGGTGAGTGACAGCTTATAAAAACCAGTTTTTTGGGCTAATAGAGCCACAAGCAGGTTTAATAAGGGAAGTTTAGGATTCATGTTATTAGTATGGACCTGGCCATATGTTTAGCTTATAGGGCTCAAATCTCATGACAGAATCCCTTTAAGTTTCCATACTTAGGCCTCATGCACACGACAGTTGTTTTTTGCGTCCGCAAATTGTGCGTCCGCCCCCAAAAAACGGATGCGGCATCCGTTTTTTTTGGAGGATCCGTTTTTTTCCACAGATCCCTTGTAATAAATGCCTATCCTTGTCTGCAAATGTGAAAAAAGTAGGACATGCACTATTTTTTTTTGCTGAAGGGAAACACGGACAACAGACGCGGAACACAAACTGATGAATTATCAGCATTTTTTTGCTGACCCATTGAAATGAATGGGTCCCCATCCTATCCGCAAAAAAAAAAAAAGAAACGGAGGCAGAGAAAAACAACTGTCGTGTGCATGAGGCCTTACAGTGTACGTGTCCACAATTTCCTCTGAGGGATGTAGATATTTTCTGCTTAACATTTGTCCATTCACCAGATGAAAACTCCTGAACATGTGGCTATGTGGTCATTTTCAGACAGAAGTTCTCCAGAATACATTTCTTTACACCTTTTCTTTTACATCTTTTCCAAGTATTCCAAGTTTTTCCCTAGCCTGGCCCTGGCTAGCATGTAATCCAAGACTGGCTGTTTTGTCAGGTATCCCAATCCCAATGTGCTCTTTCATCCGGCTAGGCTTAAAGGGAATCTGCCACCAGTTTTATGGTGTCCTAAGACTAAGGCCTCTTTCACACGGGCGTGTGCACCCCGTGGTCGTGCTGCCGCCTGCAAAATGCGGGCTGCAATGCATGAGCAAGGTCCGTGGGGCAGCCGCAGCGGATCAAGGACCCATTCACTTGAATGGGTCCGCGATCCGGCCGTTCCGCAAAAAGTTAGGACATTTTGTGGAACGAAAGTACGGGACGAAACCCCACGGAAGCATTCTGTAGTGCTTCCGTAGGGTTCTGTTCCGTGCTTCCGTTCCACATCTCCGGATTTGTGGACCCATTGAAGTGAATCGTGAATGCGGAATGCACACGGAATGGCACCCGTGTATTGCGGATCCGCAAATGCGGTCCGCAATACGGCAACGGGGCGCACATGCCCGTGTGAAAGAGGCCTAAGGGCTACACAAAATAGTGACAGATCCCCTTAGTAAAATGCTGAGTCACTGTCTTTAATTGACCCAGCTGTTTTGCTAAACTTAGCTCTAGCAGAGGCGGCTCTAGACTTTGTGAGGCCTTAGGCGAAACTCGAACATGAGCCCCCATGAACACAAGATATTCTCTATCCACAGGATAGGAGATATGATGTCTGATCGTGTGGGGGGGTGCGCCCCGATCTGCTGCCCAGCGCCCAGAATGCCGCCTCTGCCAGGCTTCAGAGCGGCACGCCCCCTCATTTCATCTCTATGGGAGAGACAGAGATACAGCGTTCGTGTTTCTCCGACTCTCCCAAAGAGATACATGGAGGGGGCTTGTTGTCAACACGGTACAGGGCTTATATTCACAGTGCATATTAACACTTTGCATTAACCCTGGCTATACTGAGATGTCACAGTGCATATACTTTGGAGAGAGTTCAGAGAAGAGCTACTAAACTGGTACTTGGATTGCAGGATAAAACTTACCAGGAAAGGTTAAAGGACCTTAACATGTATAGCTTGGAAGAAAGACAAGACAGAGGGGATATGATAGAAACTTTTAAATACATAAAGGGATACAACAAAGTAAAAGATGAGAGAATATTTAAAAGAAGAAAAACTGCTACAAGAGGACATAGTTTTAAATTAGAGGGGCAAAGGTTTAAAAGTAATATCAGGAAGTATTACTTTACTGAGAGAGCAGTGGATGCATGGAATAGTCTTCCTGCAGAAGTGGTTGCTGCAAATACATTGAAGGAGTTTAAGCATGCATGGGATAGGCATAAGGCCATCCTTCATATAAGATAGGGCCAGGGGCTATCCATAGTACTCAGTATATTGGGCAGACTAGATGGGCCAAATGGTTCTTATCTGCCGATACATTCTATGTTTCTATGTTTCTATTAACCCTGTACTGTGATGTCACATTGCATATTAACCCTGGGCTGGCTGTACTGTATGTGACATCACTTTGCATATTAACCCTGTACTGTGACTAACAGTACCGGGTTAACATGCACAGTGAGTGACATTACAGTACAGGGTATACTGGGGTGGGCACTGGGCAGGGCGGCAGCAGTGAGACACACACACACCTTGGGCTTATATTCACTGGTCGGGCACCACTGTCTGACTGTGGGCGGCAGCCAGACACAGACTGAGGTGAGGGCCCTGGCTCCTTCTTCTTCTCCCCCGCGTGGCTGCACAGCGCTCTGGGGAAGGGGCTGGCAACGTTCAGAAGACGTGCCTGTGCGCAGGTGCGGAATGAGAACCCTCAGGGCCCCTGGGCAAAATAGATCAAGGGCCCCCTTCCAGGCCCCACCCACATTCCGCCTCCAGCCACGCCCATGTTCCACCTCCAGTCACGCCCATATCCCACCTCTACTCCGCGGTCGCACCGCGATTGTTACGCCCCTGATCCCATCACTACAGAAATAAAGCACCCCATATCTTTTACATCCAGTGACGTCTCCTTTGATGTAGATATTCTCTGTCCTCGTCTTCTCCTTTCAGACCAGACCACCATTTTGTCGCTATTTTCCATCTCTGCAGTTTGACAACAAATTAAAATTTTAGTTTACTACTTTTCCATCATCCTCCCATCTTCTGGACAAATCATCCTACTACCACCAATACTGTGCCACTGTGCTCCCCAATACTATACTGCAGAAACAGATAATACCCCTGATAATACTAGTACCACACAGAGCCCCCCATATAAAATACCCCTTCTGTGTGGCCTCAGTAGAAGCCCCTATAGTGCCCCATAATAATGTGCCAGTAACAAGTGCCCCCTATAGATATCCCCCAATGATATGCCAGTAACAAGTGCCTCTCCCCCCATGTGCCAGTAATAAGTGCCTCTCCTCCCCCATGTGCCAGTAACAAGTGCGTCTTGCCCCCCATGTGCCAGTATCAAGTGCCCCCCCATGTGCCGGCATCAAGTGCCTCTCTTCACCCCCATGTGCCGTCATCAAGTGCTCCCCCATGTGCCAGTATCAAGTGCCCTCCCCCATGTGCCAGTATCAAGTGCCCCCCGATATGCCAGTATCAAGTGCCCCTCCCATGTGCCAGTATCAAGTGCCCCCCATGTGCCAGTATCAAGTGCCTCTCTCCTTCCGCCCCCCCCCATGTGCCAGTATCAAGTGTCTCTCTCCTTCCCCACCCCCCATGTGCCAGTATCAAGTGCGTCTCTCCTTCATCCCCCATGTGCCAGTATCAAGTGCCTTTCCCCCCCCTCCCATGTGCCAGTATCAAGTGCCTCTCTCCTTCCTTCCCCCCATGTGCCAGTATCAAGTGCCTCTCTCCTTCCTTTCCCCCCATGTGCCAGTAACAGATAGTCCAGGGGAAAAAAAAACACTTTCACTTACCTCCGCTGCGATGCAGGCCTTTTCCGGCTTGTGTCCCGCGCTGTACGGCTCAGGCATGAACCGTCCTCTGATAGGCTGCGGGCCTTGTGCCGGCTGCCTATCAGAGGAACAGGGAAGGGAGACGCCTCTTCCTCCCCTGCCCCACAGCACAGCCATCTATATCGCTGTCTTAAGTGCCCGACCGCTCAGTCCACTCCGGTGGAAGCCAATAATTGTACTTACGGCGGTGTCGGGTGGGAGCCAGAGTGAGGCCCCGACCAGCGCGAGGCCTTAGGCGGCGGCCTAAGTGGCCTAATGGAAAAGCTGCCTCTGAGCTCTAGCACATGCCAGTGAGTCTTGAATATCCATGAGCTCCTGGCTTTCTCCATCCCCGCTGCTAATTCACTTGAAAAAAAAGTGTCAATCAGTGGCAGGAGCTCGGAGAAAACCAGAAGCTCATAAATATCAAGACTCGATGGCAAGTGCTGGAGCTGTTAGAGCATAGCAGCATAAAACTGCTGAGAAGGAGAAAAATCCGGAGGTATTGGAGCCACTTGTTTCGGCGCTGTCAAGCACGATGTTGTAGGCAGTACTTGTCTTTTCACACAAGGTTTATTTTGGTCAACGTGTTTCAAGGGCTTGCAGCCCCCTTCATCAGGACAATATTCACATACAACAATTTAAAAAGCACATGTATTTAAATCCATTTGGGCGCGCTATTGCAGGGGACATGGCTAAAGGGGGGGGGGGTGGCCAAAAGAGGGGAGGGGGGAAGGGGAAAGAGGGCAGGGATTCTCTTATTAGATCGATACATTGAGCATAAAGGTTAAACAATACAAATGTGCTACACAATAAAATAGAATCATAGAATCATAGAGAGTAAAAAGTGTTATTAAAAGTATTATTCATAAAAAATATGTATATATAGGAAATATATATTGAAAAAAGGGTTACAGGATTGATGTGCTGGATTGTGAGTTGTACCCAGTTTAATGTAACTGAAGGACGTGATAGTGTTAGTGCAGGAATAGGATCTATAGGTAGACGCTCACTTGCATGCCCAGCCGACTTGCATCCATATGTTTACAGATAGCGTGCATCCCTACTTCTTTAATAGTTATGGTGGTATTAGTAGAGGGTATGTCTCTACCCTCTGGTATTAGTGGGGGGTATGTATCTATAGTTGCACATTCATCTATTCATGTGCAGCCATGTGTGCAGATATGTGCATTCCCACATCCTCAATAGTCGTGGTGGAATTTGTAGGGGGTTTATGTCTATAGTTGGACCCTTGTCCGTATGCATGGCTGACATGCATCCATCCATCCATGTCAGTCTATGTATGCAGGTACGTGCATTTCTATATCCTTGTCTTCAGAGTATAAAAGGGATAAGTGGGACTCATTGCCCAGTGGGTGGCATTCTGTGTCATATATATGTATTATATATATAATTGTTTCATTCATCTCGTTTAGATCATTGGTCATTAGAGTGTCGAGTTGATAAATCCAGAAGACTTCTCATTTCTGTAGGTGATCGAATCGGTTATAAGGGTTTTCAGGTATAATAACCTTAAGGGGTGTTTTTCTTTCTCTACTGTAGTAGCGCACTGTCTAGAGAGGCTATGTTTCTGATAGTGACGTTGAATATTGTACCTGTGCTGGTTCATGCGACAATGTAATGCTTGAGTGGTACGCCCCACGTATTGCAGGCCGCACCCGCATTCTATCAGGTATATAACATACATAGATTGGCAAGTCATGTGTTGTTTTATCTGAAAGGTCATGCCATTGTGTTTCGAAGTAACAGAGGTTTGTTCATGGGTAATAATTCTGCAGCATAGGCATCTGTTTGACTGGCACCTGACACTTCCCAGTTTCTTCAGGGTGGTAGTATTGGACCTGTTTTCCTTAGTGTTGTGTTGTTTTGGTTTATTAGGGGCTAGGATGGGGCTCGTCTGTATGTGATCTTTTTGGGGGTGTGAGAGGTATTTTGCCAGGTGAGGATCCTGCAACAGTATATGCCAGTGTTTTGCCAGTTAGACATTCGTTAGACATTCCTCCTGTGATGCTATATAAAAGAGTCTGCTATCATCACAGGAGGAATGTCTAACGAAAACAACACAAAAACAAGAGAGACCAGACTATGTCAATTTCATCACACAGTATAGCACATCAAACAAATACATCAGAGAAACACTGGCAAAACAGAGCTGCGGACATGCGCTGCTAGATCCCCACTAGCACGTCCGCAATATACATTCCCCATAGCTCTCAGTGCTTTTATTGTGTCAAAAAAACAATTTCATATATATGTAAATGAGGCAAGTAAGGAGCCCAAGGGGCTTTTACTAACGTTTCTGGAGCCCAGCAAAGCCCACTGTGAAGGAGCCCAGCACTGCCCGCATCCTCCGAATCTCCTCCTCGCTCCCCATAGTTGAAGCACCGTAATCTCGCAGCTAGCACATGCGTAGTTCGTTCCCTTTGCTGATGCCAGCACAGGGAAGGAACACTATGCCGGCACTGACATGCCGAGTACTTGCGCATGCACTAGATTACGGCGCTCTAACTTTGTGACGTTGGGGAGCGAGGAGGAGATTCGGAAGATGCGGGGCGGTGCTGGGCTCCTTCACAGTGGGCTTGGCTGGGCTCCAGAAACGTTAGTAACAGCCCCTTGGGCTCCTTACTTGCCTCTTTTACATATATATATAAAATCATTTTTTTTACACAATAAAAGCACTGAGAGCTATGGGAAATGCATATTGCGGACGTGCTAGCGGCGATCTAGCAGCGCATGTCCGCAGCTCTATAGGCAAAATCCAGGGGAAAGAATCCCTTTAAACCATCCTAAACACAACCAGTGACTTTTTTTGTCACTGATGTAAAGTTGTAGTTGTGAACTAGCACATATTAAACTTTTCTTGCCATTTTTAATACTTTTGTGTACAAGTCCTACCATATATATATATATATATATATATATATATATATACACTGCTCAAAAAAATAAAGGGAACACTTAAACAACACAATGTAACTCCAAGTCAATCACACTTCTGTGAAATCAAACTGTCCACTTAGGAAGCAACACTGAGTGACAATCAATTTCACATGCTGTTGTGCAAATGGGATAGACAACAGGTGGAAATTATAGGCAATTAGCAAGACACCCCCAATAAAGGAGTGGTTCTGCAGGTGGTGACCACAGACCACTTCTCAGTTCCTATGCTTCCTGGCTGATGTGTTGGTCACTTTTGAATGCTGGAGGTGCTTTCACTCTAGTGGTAGCATGAGACGGAGTCTACAACCCACACAAGTGGCTCAGGTAGTGCAGCTTATCCAGGATGGCACATCAATGCGAGCTGTGGCAAGAAGGTTTGCTGTGTCTGTCAGCGTAGTGTCCAAAGCATGGAGGCGCTACCAGGAGACAGGCCAGTACATCAGGAGACGTGGAGGAGGCCGTAGGAGGGTAACAACCCAGCAGCAGGACCGCTACCTCCGCCTTTGTGCAAGGGGGAACAGGAGGAGCACTGCCAGAGCCCTGCAAAATGACCTCCAGCAGGCCACAAATGTGCATGTGTCTGCTCAAACGGTCAGAAACAGACTCCATGAGGGTGATATGAGGGCCCGACGTCCACAGGTGGGGGTTGTGCTTACAGCCCAACACCGTGCAGGACGTTTGGCATTTGCCCTCCATGTGCTCGCCAGAGGTAGCCTGACTGCCATTAGGTACCGAGATGAGATCCTCAGACCCCTTGTGAGACCATATGCTGGTGCGGTTGGCCCTGGGTTCCTCCTAATGCAAGACAATGCTAGACCTCATGTGGCTGGAGTGTGTCAGCAGTTCCTGCAAGACGAAGGCATTGATTCTATGGACTGGTCCGCCTGTTCCCCAGACCTGAATCCAATTGAGCACATCTGGGACATCATGTCTCGCTCTATCCACCAACGTCTTGTTGCACCACAGACTGTCCAGGATTTGGCAGATGCTTTAGTCCAGGTCTGGGAGGAGATCCCTCAGGAGACCGTCCGCCACCTCATCAGGAGCATGCACAGGCGTTGTAGGGAGGTCATACAGGCACGTGGAGGCCACACACACTACTGAGCCTCATTTTGACTTGTTTTAAGGACATTACATCAAAGTTGGATCAGCCTGTAGTGTGTTTTTCCACTTTAATTTTGAGTGTGACTCCAAATCCAGACCTCCATGGGTTGAAAAATTTGATTTCCATTTTTTAATTTTTGTGTGATTTTGTTATCAGCACATTCAACTATGTAAAGAACAAAGTATTTCAGAAGAATATTTAATTAATTCAGATCTAGGATGTGTTATTTTTGTGTTCCCTTTATTTTTTTGAGCAGTGTATATATATATTATTGTAGGACATTCTTGGTGTGAGTTGAAAGTGTTCATTTGATTAATGGGCAATCATAATGTAGACTGCAATAAATTAATTATTGCCCCAGAGTCATGTCCCTGGGCGCTGAGCCATTCAACACATATGACCTCACAGTGAGGACAAATAAAAAAAATCTCATTTTTCCTTGTTTCTGCTGTAGGTTTTCTAACTAAGAAAAGACAAATAAATACATCTTTTAAGACCTAAGTCCCTAGACAGTAATTGTGTTCTCCACCATGTCTGCAGCCACTCATGTTTTTCTACGTTTTATATTAACTTTGACATCTAAAACATGATATCGCCATGCTATAAACTCTGTAACAAATCATTGAAAGTCCTAAGTAATCAGTGGTTGGCAGGCCTTCAAGGAGCTTGATGCAATTCTCTTTGCCAATCCATTATTATCACACAGCACATAGCTGTAAATCACTAACTGGTACTTGTGCTAGCTGCCATATAACTGGTATTAGATTATATGTGTAGGGTGCGTTTTATATCATCCGAGACAACCCTGAAAAGAGAAAATACATATATTTGTCATTTTGGCTTTTTGGTTAAATTGTTGTTTTCAGATAGATGGCTTTTATAGCTGTTTTTGCTCTTATTTCTGCTAACATAGTGCTGTAAACAGTAGTAACGTAAATACTACTGTAGTATTTTAGGCAAAATATATAATATCTCGTATCTGATTGTATGTATTATGTATTGACTATGGTTTACATTAGATTAGGTCATCAGTCCACTTTAGGCTCTTTCAGACAGGCACATCTCCTGTTCAGGTGCTGTCCAAGTTTTGAATGGACAGCACTCGGACTGAACACTTGAATGGATATCTTCACATGAATGATCTTCCGCACGGATCATGGTTTTATCTTTGCCTATTCTTTCGACAAGACTCCTTCATTCAAATACATGGGTCCACAGCAGAAAACAGACCACTCGCTGATTCCATCAAAGTGCCATCCTTTTAAAAACCCATACATATTCACCGTCTGAAACATGGACGAGTGTTGGATGATATGATTGGTCTATTTTCAATAAACTACTATTTGTTGCTTTTAGGACTCAACAAAATGTCTGAAGATCAAAATCTGGAGAAGTTCTTGAAGGATGTGGATGAGATCTGTAAGTGGTTAACTATTGTTTGAATTTGAGTAATAATGAGTCTTATGCCTTTGTATTTAGCTTTTAAATTCATTTTTCTGTATGGAGTCATTAAAAATTTTGGGATCTACCATGGTCAATTTGTGTAGGGTTCTACTTCTTTATAACTATTGCAAGATGAGTCAAATATTTAAGCCACCATTTACTCCCATAAATACCTATCTAGGCATGGGGATATGTGGTAGTATGGACCAGAGCCAGATGACAACTTTTAGCCTTCCTTAATCTATGAACCATCACCACTATTTTAGATGGCATTTTGCTACAGGCATAACCATAGAACAGTGGCCTTTGTACCAAATCAGCATTTTGAAGGGGTTGCTGTACTCAGGCAAGAGCTGCAATCTCTTCAGTGTTTACAGCACTGTGCAGGAGTTTTGTACTCGAGTTGGACCCCATCAATCTAATATCGCTGGCCTGGCCTTGAGGATAGGCCATAAATATAACAAAATTGGAAATGCCCTTATAGGGGTCATTTGGGACTCAAATATTGATGATTTATCTTCAGGATAGATGTTGATAAGTGAGGGCTGACTACCTGCACTCCTGCCAATTAACTTCTGGAAAGGGATGCAGCTCTTATGCAAGTGCTGCAGCCTCATCCTTAGGCTGTGATGTTGCATTATTTGGTTACATGGAGCTTGTGCAGCTCAGGCCCATTTAAAGGGGTTGTCTGGGAATAAAGAAAATGAAAATACTTAAATATTACTTTATTATAAATATATTCCCAAATACCTTTCAATAGTTATAATGGCTTGTTTTGTCTAGGGAGCAATCATCAGGGAAAATAAAATGGCCGCCGTCCTATTAGTACAGACAAAACCTGTCCTAATATCACAGCAGGACATGTTACTTCACAGCACTGAGGTAAAGAGCTGCTTCATCCTCCTCTCTGCTCTGCTTGTCAGGGATTATGATTCTGAATACAGATGATAAGATCTTCAGCTGAATCTCTGTGGGAATGGAGTTCATGAGGAGACATGAAGTACAGAGAGGACAGACAGGACAGACTGTGGAAATGTGGGGTTGTGGTAATGGAGGCTGCATACAAGAGCTGCTGCTCATTAACCATTACCCACCCACCTCTCTGTACTTCATGGGGGAGATTTATCAAAACTAGTGTCAAGGCAAATTTATTTAGTTGCCCATAACAACAAATCCGATCCGACCTTTCGTTTTTCAGAGCTCCCTTGCAAAAAAAAATCTTATTGGTTGTTATGGGCAGTGATGGCCAGTTTGCAGTGTTTGCCGACGAACACATGCGACCTGCCATCTTTATTCCCAAGCCCGGCTATGCAGAGGTAAGTCCTTACCTGTGCCTGCGCCACGAGCCGCTCTGAAACAAATGCGGTCACCGGGAGCAGGCAGTTCCGACAACAGCCCGATGAAGGCTGTTCTCGGAACTGTCTGCTCCCGGTGACCGCATGTGTTTCAGAGCGGCTCGCGGCGCAGGCACAGGTAAGGACTTACCTCTGCATCGCCGGGCTTGGGAATAAAGATGGCAGATCGCATGTGTTCGTCGGCGAACACTGCGAACTGGCCATCACTGGTTATAGGCAACTAAACCAGTTTGCCTTTACACCAGTTTTGATAAATACCCCCCCATCCCCCCCGTCTCCTCATGAACTCCATTCCCACAGAGATTCAGATGAAGATCTTATCAGCTGTATTCAGGATCATAATTCCTGACAAGTAGAGCAGAGAGGAGGATGAGGCAGCTCTTTATCTCAGTGTTGTGAAGTAACTTGTCCTCCTGTGTGATTAGGACAGGTTTTGTGTGTACTAATAGGACTGCAGCCATTTTATTTCTCCTAATGATTTCTCCCTAGAAAAAATTAATCATTATAACTAGTGGAAGGTATTTGGGAATGTATTTATAATAAAGTAATATTTAAGTATTTTCATTTTCTTAATTCCCGGAAAACCCTTTTAAGTGAATGGGATTGAACTGCACAGCCGTTATACAATGTACATTCTGTGCTTGGTATACAATGGAGAGCACTGCACCACCTTCCAATAGGTGGGGTTCCCGGAGTTGGACCACCACAAATCTGATATTGATGACCTATTCTGAATAGAACCCCTTTAATCATGAAATTACAAGATTTTCCTGCCATTGTTAAAATTTAGATTATGAAGGTAAGTAAAGTAGTATTCCCATTAGACATAAAAGTGGTGTGTCTGTTTTTATAGGCATATCATGAAAAAGGAATTAAGCAGGCACTTGAGATAAAGCCGGCTCTGGACAAATTCATCAAATGAATAATACGAGTTTTGTGCAATGTCTTATTACTTAGTAATAAGGACACACAATGTTTGATCGTGTGCATGTAAATGAACTAAATTTACATTTCATCGACAAATACTTTCCCCTCGCAGCTGATATTTTGCAAGGTCTAAACTCTGAAGACGCATCTTCTCAAGAAAGGGCGATATTAAGAGCTGATCAAAAACTTGCTCTTTTAGAGAAGAAGGAAGATGATCCAGAGAGAAATAGAACACTTATTAAAAAATCTGGCAGCTCACCTCTTCCGCCTGTAAGTTCTATATACTGTACTTTACTCTTAAAGCCTCATTTGCATCTTAGTACTTCCTTTTTTTAATCAGAATAGTCTTTGAGGTGTCAAAGGGGGTGTCGCATAACATAGTTGTAGGAATTAACAGTGGCCTGAGATCACAGACTTGGCCAATGTATGACATATTAAAATAACATTTTCCTGGATATGAACATCCCGCTTGAACTCCATTTTGAGTTTCTCTGTTTTTAATATCCTTAAAGAAAGACAACGCCTTTCTGGACTGGACAGGAATCATCTGATAAAAAGACTCCTGTGGTCCGGAAGAATTTGTCTGTAAATAGAATAATGAATTTGATATCTTGACTGTTCTTCCTATAGGCAACATTCAGAACTTCTATCCAGTATTTACAAATCCCTGTATGGACATAGATTCAACAAGATGCATGATGGCTACCTGTGGCCACCACTAGGGGCTCAGTAATAATTATGTCTGTAGCATGTATGTATGAACAGCAGAGAAACAGTAATCCCTATCACACTACCTAACACCCTGCACTGGAACCTATCAGCTACACTATATCACTATCTAACCTCCCACTAACTATCTGTATTATACAGTGGGGGAAATAATTATTTGACCCCTCACTGATTTTGTAAGTTTGTCCAATGACAAAGAAATGAAAAGTCTCAGAACAGTATCATTTCAATGGTAGGTTTATTGTAACAGTGGCAGATAGCACATCAAAAGAAAAATCGAAAAAAAAACTTTAAATAAAAGATAGCAACTGATTTGCATTTCATTGAGTGAAATAAGTATTTGAACCCCTACCAACCATTAAGAGTTCTGGCTCCCACAGAGTGGTTAGACACTTCTACTCAATTAGTCACCCTCATTAAGGACACCTGTCTTAACTAGTCACCTGTATAAAAGACACCTGTCCACAGAATCAATCAATCAAGCAGACTCCAAACTCTCCAACATGGGAAAGACCAAAGAGCTGTCCAAGGATGTCAGAGACAAAATTGTAGACCTGCACAAGGCTGGAATGGGCTACAAAACCATTAGCAAGAAGCTGGGAGAGAAGGTGACAACTGTTGGTGCGATTGTTCGAAAATGGAAGGAGCACAAAATGACCATCAATCGACCTCGCTCTGGGGCTCCACGCAAGATCTCACCTCGTGGGGTGTCAATGGTTCTGAGAAAGGTGAAAAAGCATCCTAGAACTACACGGGAGGAGTTAGTTAATGACCTCAAATTAGCAGGGACCACAGTCACCAAGAAAACCATTGGAAACACATTACACCGCAATGGATTAAAATCCTGCAGGGCTCGCAAGGTCCCCCTGCTCAGGAAGGCACATGTGCAGGCCCGTCTGAAGTTTGCCAATGAACACCTGAATGATTCAGAGAGTGACTGGGAGAAGGTGCTGTGGTCTGATGAGACCAAAATAGAGCTCTTTGGCATTAACTCAACTCGCTGTGTTTGGAGGAAGAAAAATGCTGCCTATGACCCCCAAAACACCGTCCCCACCGTCAAGCATGGGGGTGGAAACATTTTGCTTTGGGGGTGTTTTTCTGCTAAGGGCACAGGACAACTTATTCGCATAAACGGGAAAATGGACGGAGCCATGTATCGTGAAATCCTGAGCGACAACCTCCTTCCCTCTGCCAGGAAACTGAAAATGGGTCGTGGATGGGTGTTCCAGCACGACAATGACCCAAAACATACAGCAAAGGCAACAAAGGAGTGGCTCAAGAAGAAGCACATTAAGGTCATGGAGTGGCCTAGTCAGTCTCCGGACCTTAATCCAATCGAAAACCTATGGAGGGAGCTCAAGCTCAGAGTTGCACAGAGACAGCCTCGAAACCTTAGGGATTTAGAGATGATCTGCAAAGAGGAGTGGACCAACATTCCTCCTAAAATGTGCGCAAACTTGGTCATCAATTACAAGAAACGTTTGACCTCTGTGCTTGCAAACAAGGGTTTTTCCACCAAGTATTAAGTCTTTTTTTGTTAGAGGGTTCAAATACTTATTTCACTCAATGAAATGCAAATCAGTTGCTATCTTTTATTTAAAGTTATTTTTTCGATTTTCCTTTTGATGTGCTATCTGCCACTGTTACAATAAACCTACCATTGAAATGATACTGTTCTGAGACTTTTCATTTCTTTGTCATTGGACAAACTTACAAAATCAGTGAGGGGTCAAATAATTATTTCCCCCACTGTATATATGAGCTAACTAACTAATGTAATTGGATAAGGAATAGGATCCAGATGAAAGCACAGAGCACAGCAATGACACTGCTCTCTCTCTCTCAGAACTGCAAAAAAACTGCAGAAGATGGCTGCTGGGGAGGTTCTTATATAGTAAAGGGGTAGACATCTTCCTATTAGTTGCTAGGGATGTTGCTAAGCTCAGACAAAGATAAAGCAGCCTTCTCATTGGCCCACAAGCAAGAAGGGAGGTTACTGATGAAAAAAAAAATCTAGAATATTAGCGATTACGAATATACAGGTGAAACTGGAAAAATTAGAATATTGTGCAAAGTTCATTTATTTCAGTAATGCAACATAAAAGGTGAAGCTAATATATATGAGAGACTCATTACATGCAAAGTGAGATATTCCAAGCCTTTATTTGTTATAATTTGGATGATTATGGCTCACAACTTATGAAACCCCAAAGTCACAATTTTGAGGTCCTCTTTGCTCAGGGGGTATGGGTTAATTAGCTGACTAGAGTGTGACACTTTGAGCCTAGAATATTGAACCCTTTCACAAAATTCTAATTTTAAGCTCCATTAATGCAATTCCTTTTAATTTGCATTACTGAAATAAATGGACTTTGCATGATATTCAAATTTTTCGAGTTTCACCTGTATAGCACTATATTCTAAATTTTCATGAATTCTCGAAGTGCCGATATTTGCGATAAAAATTCGCGATTAGAATATTCGCGATCAACACTAGTCATTGGTTGCAAAGTGAAAAATTTCACGAAAAAGCTTCAAAGAGTATCCCTTAATATCTGCATTGAGTGGAAAAGATTGAATTTAGTTATGTTTATATAAAAAATATCAAAAAATATAAAGGTTGATTTATTGCCTATGCAAAATAGTTGACCTTGAAAACATTTGAAAAAAAATACACGCAATTCTGCCATAGTTTTATGGGTTTCATTTTTTACAGTGTTCCCTATGCAGTTAAAATGACTTCTTACCGTCATTCTCCCAGTCAGTAGAATTACAGAAATACCAAATTTGTATAGTTTTTCTTTGTTTTCATACTTTAAAAAAAAAGATTTTTTCTTTGCATTGCCATAACTTCTTTATAGATTTGTCTCATTACATGCAAAGCGAGATATTTCAAGCCTTTATTTGTTATAATTTGGATGATTATGGCTTACAGCTTATGAAACCCCAAAGTCACAATCTCAGGTCCCCTTTGCTCAGGGGGTATGGATTAATTAGCTGACTAGTGTGTGACACTTTGAGCCTAGAATATTGAACCTTTTCCCAAATTTCTAATTTTAAGCTGCATTAAAATGCAATTCTTTTTAATTTGCATTACTGAAATAAATGGACTTTTGCACGATATTCAAATTTTTCGAGTTTCACCTGTATGTTAAATGCCACCATGTAATAAAATGTAGCAATGCAAGTAATAAAGTAGTGAAGGTGATGGCATTATAAGCATGTGTGGGTAACAATTACTTGCTTAAGGTGAACTGGTATACGCAGCAACCGCCATGAATGCATCTCTGATTACTTTATGAATCATTATCAGAGATCCATGTAGCGAGGGCGGAGTAGTGCTAGGAGTACAGGAAGACGTAGGAATCATTGTTTTCTGCATTTACAGGATTTTTTTTATGTCTCTTTCTCGGTCCTTTTCTTTTATGCAATCAAGAAATCTGAGATGAGTCAAGGTAAGAACATTTAGCTAAAAGTTTTTCTTTTTTCCCAAATCCTGGATTATAACTTTAGTGGGATTCTGTAAATAGTGACCTCTCAGACTGTTTGCATAGACACATAGCTGTGGTTCACCTGATTAAAAAGCTGTTTTTATTTTGTTGATCTGAGGCTCCGTTTCTGAGTTATAATACTTTTTTTTTATATGCAAATTAGTCCTTTGGTGCAATGAGGGCATCGCCATTGCTCTTGTTACACCCAAGCTCTACTCATTTCTATGGTCAGCCCCTCCTTGGCTGCTTTGCAACTGTCTGCCTCTGTCAATCAAAACAGCCAAGGAGGGGTTGGCCCCCCAAAAAGTGTAGCTTGTGTACAACAAGAGCAATGGTAAATCCATAATTGCACCAAAAGCCTAATCTGCATATTAAGAAATAGTATCGTAACTCGGGAACTGAGCCCCGGATCAACCAAAGAAATATAGCATTTTGAACCAATGAACCACGGCTATGTGTCTATACAAACAGTTTGATAGGGAGGTTGCTGGTGACAAACTTCCCTGATTAAAAATGACATTTAAAGGGGTTATCCGAGACTAAGTCAGACCTTTAGACATTGCTTACCCTCAGAGGTGATAATACTTACCTGGTCCCTGTCGTTGATTTCCGTTGGTGTGACTCTCAGACAGCCACTTCCACTCCCCTCTGCGCCAATATCAACATCTGTCAACGGGGGGACACGTGACCGCTGCAGCCTGCTTGTGACGCAAGGGGATCAGCTCACCGCTCCAGCCTGTGGTTGACTACAGCGGTTACGTGTCCTGGAGGTGCTGCACAGGGAGCCTGTCACGGCCATGGTTATGGCCGTGACTCCTTTACCGCATGCGGTTGCCTGCGGTCTGGTAGTTGTTCAACCACAGGTGAGGGCCGCTAGTGTGTAGCCTCACTTGTGGTTGCCGCGGGCAACAAGTAGTTGGGTATTGTCGCAGTAGAGCAGCCTGAGCTGGTGCTAGGCAGCTTGCGGCAATGTTCATGTGGTTGCACTTAGCAACCTTTCTGTTAGGTGTGTGTGTGATGTGCATTTGGACACTTCCCCTTTAAGTGGTTTCACTCCCTGTTAGTGTTGGAAGGGTTAATTCCCTCTCCTGTGTGTGTCTGTGTGGGTGTGGCCACTTTGGGCTATAAAGCCTCTTTGGAGATCTGAAGCTGAGGGGTTCTTCAGCCATGCTTTGCTGGAGAAACCCTCCTGGTATTTCCATCTGCCAGTGGGGGCCACCCTTGTGGTCATAAACAAATTGTTATGTATTGTTTACACACGATGTTATGAGGATGTGTTTGTGTGTCATGTCTATTCTTTGCAGCGTATGTTTTCCTGGTGTCCTGTGTGGTGTGTGTGCTCTGTTGTTTGTGTTTGTGGACAGCAGCACTGATACTTGGGTCCCAGGCCCTGTGTCTGTGGCAGGTGGGTGTTAGTACTAGTTGCACTTACCTGCCATTGCCATATGCCTGTTTCCGTTTCCCCTGTCTTTATAGTTTGGCCATCTTTAGACTCCTATTTCTCCATGTCCAGGAGGAACAGGTAGTCTACCCAGCTCCTAGCGTACGGACCGGCGGAGGGCAAGTAGGGACCCGAGGTTCCAGAGCATGAGTCCTCCTACCTTCAAGGTCGGCTCATGTCGCTAGGAGTTAGGGTCAGATTAGGGAGGCAATAGGAGGTGACCTGCTCCCTAGTTCTGTGGTTCTGGCCAAGACGTGACTACCATCCTCTGTCATCGCACGGCTGAGGGTTTTCCCCATCCTCAGCCGTGACAGAGCCACACAGACTGAATCCAGCAGCGGGGGCCATGTCAGTATCATCACTACTGCGGGTTTAGTCTTGAACACAATTAACAACTGGTCTAGTAATTATATGGTAAAACATATATTGTCTGTTATATGTCAGCTAGTCATACTGTAGGTGGCCGATAGGAAAAAATATAATACTATAAAACCTAAGACACTATTCTGCAATGGCAAAATACATGTGATTCATTTTTTTCTGCTTATCTGTATATGTTTCTTGCTTCCCCTGGCACGGTATGGCAGTACATCTTTTTTTTAAATGAAATGATGCTAGGGAGGTATGCTCCAGATACAAAGTACCTGTCAGCTTTCCTGACATATATCAGTTTTAGTAAATAATTGTAAAGCCCAAAATATACAAATTCTGAAGCACCTCCCCCCAACTCTGCAATGCACCTCTATTATTCCTCCTAGAAATGCGTGAAAACATTGATAACTGGGTTTTACCATTCCCCTTGTCAATATAGACAGTCTTACACTTACAATACTGAGGCTGACAGCAAATGTCACATTTAAAAGGGGAATGTTAACATCTAGTTGTCAGTAAATGTATTCATTGAAAGGAATCTCCAGGAACCATATAACACACAGTTCTAACACAAAGATGCTCCAGAAATGCTATGTTATGGGGGAATACATATTTTTTTTTATATTATATATGTCAGGAGAGATGACAAGTTGTATTTAAAGGGGTTGTGCAGGATTAAGGCCTCTTTCACATGGGCGTCACGTGTGAGGGCCGGATAAGATGCGGGTGCGTTGCGGGAAAATGCACGATTTTTCAGCGCGAGTGCAAAGCATTTAAATGCGTTTTGCACGCGCATGAGAAAAATCGGCATGTTTGGTACCCAGACCCGAACCCGGACTTCTTCACAGAAGTTCGGGTTTGGGTTAGGTGTTGTGTAGATTTTATTATTTTCCCTTATAACATGGTTATAAGGGAAAATAATAGCATTTTCAATACAGAAAACTAAGTAAAATAGGGATGGAGGGGTTAAAAAATAAATAAATAAAATTTAACTCGCCTCATCCACTTGTTCGAGCTGCCCGGCTCGTCTTCTGTCTTCTTCTTTGATGACCTTGGAGGAAAAGGACCTTAGGTGACGTCACTGCGCTCATCACACAGTCCATCACATGATCCACCACCATAGTGATGGATCATGTGATGGACCATGTGATGAGCGCAGTGACATCACCAAAGGTCATTTTCCTCCCAGGTTATCAAATAAGAAGACAGAAGGGAAGCCAGGCAGCGCGAACTAGTGGATGAGGTGAGTTAAATATTTTTTTTTTTAACCCCTCCATCCCTAATTTACAAAGCATTCTGTATTAAGAATGCTATTATTTTCCCTTATAACCATGTTATAAGGGAAAATAATAATGATCGGGTCCCCATCCCGATCATTTCCTAGCAACCATGAGTGAAAATCGCACCGCATCCGCACTTGCTTGGGGATGCTTGCGATTTTCATGCAGCCCCATTCACTTCTATGGGGCCTGCGTTGCGTTAAAAACGCACAATATAGAGCATGCTGCGATTTTCACGCAACGCACAAGTGATGCGTGAAAATCACTGCTTATGTGCACAGCCCCATAGAAATGAATGGGTCTGGATTCAGTGCGGGTGCAATGCGTTCACCTCACGCATTGCACCCGCGCGGAAAACTCGCCCGTGTGAAAAAGGCCTTAAAAAAACATGATGGCTTTCTTCCATGTGTCCATGGGTGGTGTCTGGTATTGCAGCTCAGCTTTGTTGAAATGAATGAGGTTGAGCTGCAATGTCACATACGGCCTGTGGACAGGTATGCTACCGTTTTTGGAAGAAAACAGCCATGGTTTTCTAATCTTGTTCTAGCCTTTTAAAACATCATACACACAATATTGCCAGATGCACAGATCCAGGGAAATGACACCCGAGTCCCTGTGTGATGCTGTATAAGTTCAGAGGCAACCACTTTATTCTTTGGGATTTTGACAGAATCCACGCTAAAAAAAAATATATATATAAATATACCCCTGCATACTATTGAAATTAGATGGAGGTACAGTACAGGGTGATGTAATGATATGGGTGTTTATTATGTATTATTATTACAACTAGGGATGAGTCGATTCGCATAATACTTTGTTTGAAAACTGAACGGAGTGAGTTCTCTGTACAGTATTAGAATGTATTGGCTCCTATAAGCCAAAGTTATTCATTTTCGAAGTCTCGCGAGACTTCGCATATTAACTTCATAAATCAATTTCTACTGTAAAAAAACATTTCCCGAACTTTGGTTCAGTTCCAAGTGGTACCTTGGGACCGAACCCGAGTTCGGGAAATGTTTTTTTTTTTACAGTAGAAATTGATTTATGAAGTTAATATGCGAAGTAATAACTTTGGCTCATAGGAGCCAATACATTCTAATACTGTACGGAGGGCTCGCTCCGTACAGTATTCAAACACAGTATTATGCGAATCGACTTCAGATGTTTCATCCAAAGTCAATTCGCTCATCTCTAATTACAACACGTGGATGAGCGTGAACAGTAATGTTTGATCAACTATTAGATGCCCAGATAAAAGGATTTCTTTCTTGCTTGTTTTTCTAGATAGCTTCATTGCCCTTTTGGAAAAAGATGCCAGTGAACGAGCTGAGAAAAGAAAGCAGAATAAGGCACTCGCAAATGGTAAGTAGAAGTAGAAAGGAGTCATCCAAATAGATGAAGCTGGCATTTACTTTAGTTAAAGGGGTTCTCTCACTTCAGCAATTGGCATTTATTATGTAGAGGAAGTTAATACAAGGCACTTCCTAATGTATTGTGATTGTCCATATTGCGTCCTTTGCTGTCTGGATTCATTTTTCCTTCACACTTATGGTTTCCATGGTTACAACCACCCTGCAATCCATCAGCAGTGGCCGTGCTTGCACACTATGGGAAAAAGCACTGGCCTATGTGAGCTCCCACAGTCCCGGCCACCAGAAAGGCCGGTCCCTTTTCCTATAGTGTGCATGCACGGGCACCGCTGATGGATTGCAGGATGGTCGTAACCAAGGAAACAAGCAGTGTATAATATGATGGAAAAATTAATTCAGCAAGCAAAGGAAGCAATATGGACAGTCGCAATACATTAGTAAGTGCCTTGTATTAACTTTCTTTACATGATAAATGCTATTTACTGAAGTGAGGCAATCCCTTTACTGTATGAAAAAAATCTGTTATGGCTCAAACTAAGGCCATATGGCTTTTTCAGTGTTTTGCGGTCCGTTTTTCATGGATCCGTTGTTCTGTTTTTTGTTTCTGTTGTGTTTCCGTTTCTGTTCCGTATGGCATATACAGTATACAGTAATTACATAGATAAAATTGGGCTGGGCATAACATTTTTAATAGATGGTTCCGCAAAAAAACGGAATGGAAACAGAAGACATACGGATGCATTTCCGTATGTGTTCCATTTTTTTGCGGACCCATTGACTTGAATGGAGCCACGGAACGTGATTTGCGGGCAATAATAGGACATGTTCTATCTTTAAACGGAACGGAGAAACGGAAATACGGAAACGGAATGCATACGGAGTACATTCCGTATTTTTTGCGGAACCATTGAAATGAATGGTTCCGTATACAGAACGCAAAAAACGGCCAGTAAACGGGGAAAAAAAAACGGTTGTGTGCAGGAGGCCTAAGGCTATGTTCCCATCCCGTTTGGAGTTACATATCAGAGGTGTACGTGGGGATGTCTACCAACCGCCCCGGATCCCGTAGGACAGTCCTAGATTTTAACTATAACAGCTGAATACAATGTTGAAGCAGGAGGCCATCAGTTCCCTGCTCTACTATTCATTCTATGATCTTTGAAGGAATATAATCAAAACTGCTGCTCTAAGCTGGAGACAGCACAACATGGGGGATAATGTGCTTTCCTCAGTGTGGGAACCGGACTAGGTGAATAATACTTTCATTAATTTAATAAAACATCACTATTGGGAGGAGGACACTAAGGGGGCTACTCTATCAGAAGCAGCATTGATTGGATGTCAGACTGTGCAGGGACTCACCCCCAAAGGCTAACACCCAAATTAAGTGTCTGGTAGGCATAATGGAGGAAAGGCGCAACATAAAGTCATAAGAATAGATGCAAATTGTTATTTCGTGGGGAGTGCAAGTAGTTACTAAAGCAGACATGTCAGGAGAGAATTGCATGGCCAGCGTGATTCAGATCATATACATTTTTGTCTTCAAGTGCTCCTTAACATCAAACCTAAGACAAGGATTTTCAGGTTTTATAATGCCTATTAAAATAATTGAAAAACACATTTCTCAAACTTATCTTTTTTTTTTTATAATTAATTTTCAAAGTATGTGATGATTAAGAAACCCATCTCTTGCCTGAAAATCTAGACATCACTTTAAGTTGTTAAAAAAAGATCACAGAAGACAAGTCGTTGTGAAAGTTAATTAGATATTACATCCTACTTTAGAAGAGAGAATCCAAGCAAAATGAGAACTTTTCAATGATTGCTATTTGCCTTTGAAGAACAGAGATAATAAATCTAATCACAAACCAAGAGGAGACAATTGGCTTAAAATGTGATAATTTGAGCTTCAAATTGGAAAGCAATAAACAAAAAAGAATCTTGTTACTAAAATGAAGTGGGACCTGTGTTCATGGTGTTATGCGGCCCAACGGATACAATCCTAGCACATTAGCTCAGATTTTTAATACAGACACACTTTAACCTCCAGTTTCCTGCTTTGTTGCATTAAAACCTGGAATTAAATACACTTTAATTTAGAATTTACATAATAAACCTGAAAAAATAGGCCAACAAAGTTGCTTAAAAGATGAATAAAAACTGAAAAGTTGTACAGTAAGTGCATATGTTATGTTCCCCCTTTGCTATAAAACGCTCAAATTCACATGTTCTGAAAGGCCCCTGAGTCTGTAACACTACCAACACTACCAAGCAACCCGACCGAACGAACAAGACCACACTTAAAGTACTAATACATTCTTTATTACATTATGTAAAATTGGACAAGCAGTAAATGGACAAGACAAATTACAACATGCAAACAGTTAAGCGCATGAAGGAGCGGCACTAAATCCCACACACAAACCAAGACAGAAAGTCACACCCCTTCCTCACACTTGAACACTAGGGGCTCCTTCATGTGCACAAGCAGACCAATAGGGTCTGTGCACATAGCGTGTTAGCAATATGTCACGTAGCAGCACGAGACTTTAGTCACATAATGGAGATCCCGACTATGACCCCACGGGATATTGCGGGATTTCACCACCATCTTGAGAAACGCCACCCTTGAAGATATACGATTCTCTCTCACTTCAATGAGAGGTTACAGGTGATTTATGGTGGTGATTATTAGGAGGGAGGGATTACCCATATGTTGCAGGGTATATAAAGGATGAGATTAGTGTAAACTGACACGCCCCCCGGGCTCTACATCTGTATGCTATATGTCCAGTTTTTACTTCTGTATCTGACTCTCTCTTTGCACTATTTTGATTCTTTGTTTAGTTATTTATTCTGTTTCTGCCTGGTCACATCTCGATGCTGAATTATTTGCAAAAGGTGTTTATATTATATAGATTTGATCTATGTGTCAGGATCTGGCCATGACAGTCATACTGTCACGGTAGGTGAGGGAAGCAAACTAAATACAACAAAAGCAACAAAACACCAGACTAGGCCCCAAAGCTAGGGAACAGGGAAAGGTCACCACCTGACAATCCCTGAGCCTTTCCCTGACTGCTGACAACATGAGCAAATCCTTAGGGTGGAAGTGCTCATGCGCTGGAACCTAACCCTAGCTGAAACTGAAACAAACCCTCAGCTAGGGAGCAGAAGATAAGACAACCGGTTCCTAGCGCAAGGTGCAGGAACCAGCATCTTCCTGAGGCCTAGCCAGAACACACAACAAAAGGGAAGGAGTAGGACTTAGCTTAAGACGGACTGGGAGCAGGAGCAGGGGAGGGCTGGCAGCCTTAGTCCTGGGGGGCAAATCAAGTCAAGTGGCCCATTTTTAGCCCCGCCCATTATTAAAAGCCCCTCCTACATATAATAGGCCACTCCCAACACACACTGTACACACTGATTGAGGGCTGCGATACACCTGCTTCCACAAAATACTGATTTGGGGGTGCCATATACCTGTTTTTGCCAAATACTGATTGAGGGGTGCTATATACCTGTTTCCGCCAAATTCTGATTGAGGAGTGCTATATACCTGTTTCCGCCAAAAACTGATTGAGTGGTGCTATATACCTTCTTCCACCAAATACTTTTTGAGGGCTGCGATACACCTGCTTCCACAAAATACTGATTGAGGGGTGCTATATACCTGTTTCCACAAAATACTGATTGAGGGGTGCTATATACCTGTTTCCGCCAAATACTGATTTAGGGGTGCTATAAACCGTCTTCCACAAAATTCTGATTGAGGGGTGCTATATACCAGTTTCCACCAAAATACTGTATGAGGGGTGCTATATAACTTCTTCCAAAAAATACTGATTGAGGGGTGCTTTTGCTATACACCTTCTTCCACCAAATACTTATTGAGGACTGCGATACACCTGCTTCCACAAAATACTGATTGAGGGGTGCTATATACCTGTTTCCGCCAAGTACTAATTAAGCGGTGCTATATACCTGTTTCCACCAAATACTGTTTGAGGGGTGCCATATACCTTCTTCCACCAAATACTGATAGAGGGGTGCTATTGCTATATACCTTCTTCCACCAAATACAGATTGAGGGCTGTGATACACCTGATTCTACAAAATACTTATTGAGGGGTACCATATACCTGTTTCCGCCAAATACTGATTGAGGGGTGCTATATACCTGTGTCCACCAAATACTGATTGAGGAGTTCTATATACCTGTTTCCCGCCAAATAATGATTGAGAGGTGCTATATACCTGTTTCCGCCAAATACTGATTGAGGGGTGCCATATATCTTCTTCCACAAAATACTGATTGAGGGGTGCTATTGCTATATACCTTCTTCCACCAAATACTGATTGAGGGCTGCGATACACCTGCTTCCACAAAATACTGATTGAGGGGTGCCATATAACTGTTTCCGTCAAATACTGATTGAGGGGTGCTATATACCTGTTTCCGCCAAATACTGATTGAGGGGTGCTATATACCTGTTTCCGCCAAATACTGATTGAGGGGTGCTATATACCTTCTTCCACCAAATACTGATTGAGGGCTGTGATACACCTGATTCCACAAAATACTGATTGAGGGGTGCCATATACCTGTTTCCGCCAAATACTGATTGAGGGGTGCTATATACCTGTTTCCACCAAGTTCTAATTTAGCGGTGCTATATACCTGTTTCCATCAAATACTGATTAAGGGGTGCTATACATCTGCTTCCACAAAATACTGATTGAGGGATGCCATATACCTGTTTCCGCCAAATACTGATTGAGGGATGCCATATACCTTCTTCCACAAAATCCTGATTGAGGGGTGCTATATACCTGTTTCCGCCAAATACTGATTGAGGGGTGCTATATACCAGTTTCCACCAAAATGCTGATTGAGGGGTGCTATATAACGTCTTCCACAAGATACTGATTGAGGGGTGCTATTGCTATATGCCTTCTTCCACCAAATAGTGATTGAGGGCTGCAATACACCTGCCTCCACAAAATACAGATTGAGTGGTACCATATACCGGTTTCTGCCAAATACTGATTGAGGGGTGCCATATACCTGTTTCCGCCAAATACTGATTGAGGGGTGCCATATACCTTCTTTCACTAAATACTGATTGAGGGGTGCTATTGCTATATACCTTCTTCCACCAAATACTGATTGAGGGCTGCGATACACCAGCTTCCTCAAAATACTGATTGAGGGGTGCCATATACCTGTTTCTGCCAAATACTGATTGAGGGGAGCTATATACCTGTTTGCGCCAAATACTGATTAAGGGGTGCCATATACCTTCTTCCACAAAATACTGATTGAGGGGTGCTATTGCTATATACCTTTTTCCACCAAATACTGATTGAGGACTGTGATGTACCTTCTTCCACAAATACTGCTCTTCTCTATGGTCTTAGGCAGAGGGTCATTTAGAAAATGACAGGCAGAGGAAGAGGCAGACCATTCCGCAGGGATGGTAGGGGTCGGGCAGGTGCACCAGGCCGGAGCCTAAGTGGGAAGTTAGAGAAGGCGCGTGCGATAACTTCAATGGGTGCACCAGAGTTGGTTGAGTGGCTCACTCTGTCCACTTATGCACCCTCCTCATCCTCTTTTTCTGCACCCTCCTCACTCTCTGCTGTGTGCACCCCCAAAGACACCACCACCACCAGCACCACCACCATAGCCCCTTTACTCGAGTCAGAGGAATTATTTTCCCATCCTTTCCCAGACCTTACCGATGCGCAGCCATTCTTGGCATCGGGTGAGGAAGAGGAGGTAGCAACGGCTGCCAACCAACGGTCTGACGACAGTACCCATATCAGCCCAAGAAGGGTGGTCCCCGCTGTTGCTGCCTACTCCGAGATCTCTAATGTCAGTGGTGGTGAAGGTGATGATGATGACGTGTCGATGGACATCACCTGGGTGCCCACAAGAGAGGAAGAGGAGCGGAGTTCAGAGAGAGAGAGACGGAGCAGCAGATAGAGAGGAGAAGCAGGCAGAACTCGCAGTGCACAGGATTTTACACGGCGATAGCAGACTCCTTAAACACATGGAAGAAAGACTAAAATTCTACTTTTTGGCTATCATGGGAAACGTTATTTGTAACTCAAATTAAACACTCTCCATAACCCCAAGAACACTCTTTCCACACATAGCGGTGGCAGAATCATGCTATGAGGATGCTTTTCATGGGCAAGGACTGGAACACTGGTCGGGTTTGAAGGAAAAATGGGTGCAAGTTAATACACCTTCCAGCAGTACAATGACCATAAGTATACTGCTCAAGTAACTCTGGAGTAGTTTAGGCAGAACATTTTAATGGTTTGGAACGGCCTAGTCAAAGTCCAGACCTCAATTCAACTGAGAATCAGAGGCTGGAGATTAACACAAACCATCTAACTTAAAGGAGTCTGAAAAATTTGGCCTAGAAGTAATAGCAAATATCACAGTGTCTATATGTGCTAAGCTAATGAAGACATACCATAAAAGACTGTGATTGCAGCAAAAGGTAATTTGACTTTCAGGAGGAGAGCACTTAAAATGTATTTGTTTTTGTCTTAGTTTCTGTTACAGTAACAAAGTTGTAGACATGTTATGTAAATCAAATGATCCAACTCTCCCCCTCCCAAAAAATAAATAAAAAATAAACTAAAATTAAAAAAATTCTAGAAAAGTGCTGGGGAGTTACCTTTAAAAAAAAATCTAATAAAAAAATACTCAAATATTGGACAAAAGCATTAGCAATCTAAAGAAAATATGGAGGTCATTTGTTAACCTGAGATACTCCTATATTAGGCTACTTTCACACTAGCGTTCGGGTGTCCGCTCGTGCGCACCGTTTGAAGGGGCTCACGAGCGGCCCCGAACGCAGCCGTCCAGCCCTAATGCATTCTCAGTGGAGGCGGATCCACTGAGAATGCATCCGCCTGCCAGCGTTCAGCCTCCGCTCCGCTCAGTGAGCAGACACCTGAACGCTGCTTGCAGCGTTCGGGTGTCCGCCTGGCCGTGCGGAGGCGAGCGGATCCATCCACACTTACAATGTAAGTCAATGGGGACGGATCCGCTTGAAGATGACACTATATGGCTCAATCTTCAAGCGGATCCGTTCCCCATTGACTTTCAATGTAAAGTCTGAACGGATCCGCTCAGGCTACTTTCAGACTTAGAAAATTTTCTAAGTAATAATGCAGACGGATCCGTTCTGAACGGATGCAAACGTCTGCATTATCGGAGCGGATCCGTCTGATGAAACATCAGACGGATCCGCTCCGAACGCTAGTGTGAAAGTAGCCTTAGGTGTATTTCAGGTGCAGATTTCAGAGCAATGGTTAGTTGCGCTGCAATCTGTGACTTTTCCCCGCTTACACCAGGTCTAAAAAAGTAGGCGTGGTATGGGCGGGGAAGGAAACGGGACGGTAAGCTCGTCTCATTTACAAGTTTCATTGCCTGTTTTAGGCGTAGAGAATGGTCTAAATGTAAGACAGCTAGGAAGCTGTCTTACATTTAGAATCGGCTGTGGATAAGCCAAAGTTATGTAGCGGTCTGTGTCTCTACATAACTTCAGCGATCCACCACCAGAGCAAGGGCTTTATTAAGACCGGCATCTAAAATGCTGGTCTTAATAAATGACCCCCTATGTTTTAGTATCTAAAATCCTTTAGAACAGACTTGTCTATTTAGTATGAAATGTATCTAACTTCTTTTGCATGTACATATTATAAGGAGAGCACATGGGTCAAGTAGCTTGGGACTTCCACCTCCTTGATGGTCACTCAGTCCTATCCAGGTAAAACAAAAGCTGGATTGGTGACCACTAGAGTTGAGCGGACACCTGGATGTTCTTGACCCCGAACCCCATTGAAGTCAATGGGGACCCGAACTTTTGAGCACTAAAATGGCTGTAAAAATGTCATGGAAAGAGCTAGAGGGCTGCAAAAGGCAGCAAAATGTGCTTAAGAGCATGGTAAATGCTCTGCAAACAAATCTGGATAGGGAAATTAATAAAAAAAACATAAAAGACCTTAAAAAAATAAAAATTAGGAATGATGTAGGAGGAAGAGGTTGAGGAGGCGGTGAATGGATGGATGGATGTGGCGGTGTAGGCTCACGTGGCGGTCTAGGTGGAAGCGGCAGCGAAGGAGGAATAGGTTGCCAACACAGATGTGTGTTATTTTGCATTTTTACATAGGGGTATCCCCCAAAATATTGGGACATATAAAAAAAAAAAAAGGAATAAGTGCACTTGAGTACAAGGATGGATGGTTGAGGCTGTTAGAACTGTCTATTGTGCACAAGGTACAGACAAGTCTTGTGGGATCCAGGCCTGGTTCATTTTAATGAACGTGAGCTTGTCCACGTTGGCTGTGGACAGGCGGCTGCGTCTGTCTGTAATGAAGCCTCCTGCTGTGCTTAATACACGTTCAGAGAGTACACTGGCTGCAGGGCAGGCCAGCACCCCCAAGGCATACAGGGCAAGCTCTGGCCATGTGGACAATTTGGAGACCCAGAAGTTGAATGGGGCAGAACCATCAGTCAGTACGTGTAGGCGTGTGCACAGGTACTCTTCCACCATGTTGATCAAATGCTGCCTCCTGCTAACACGCTCCATATAAGCAGTTGGGGCCGGTTGTAGCGGCGAGGTGACAAAGCTTTTCCACATGTCGGCCATGCTAACCCTGTCTTCTGAGGTGCTGGCACTGACACAGCTGCGTTAGTGACCTCTTCCTCCTCCCCTGCCTTCGCCTTGTGCTTCCACTTGTCCCCCGGCGTCAGTCGGGAATGCTCTCAGGAGCGCGTCTACCAGCGTGCGCCTGTAGTCGCGCATCTTCCGATCACGCTCCAGTGAGGGAATTAAGGACGGCACATTGTCTTTGTAACAGGGATCCAGCAGGGTGGCCACCCAGTAGTCAGCACACGTTAAAATGTGGGCAACTCTGCTGTCGTTGCGCAGGCACTGCAGCATGTAGTCTCTCATGTGTGCCAGGCTGCCCAGAGGTAAGGACAAGCTGTCCTCTGTGGGAGGCGTATCGTCTGCGTCCTCCGTATCCCCCCAGCCACGCACCAGTAGTGGGCCCTGGCTGGCCAAATTTGTACCTGGCCTCTGCTGTTGCAAAAATCCTCTTTCTAAGCCACTTCTAAAAGACTGGCCTAAAAGTGTTAGAGATGATCCCTCTTCCTCCTCCTCGTCCTGGGCCATATTCACTGCCATCATCGCCCTAAGTGTTTTCTCAAGGAGACATAGAAGTGGTATTGTAACGCTGTCCATGTTGGTGGAGTACTCGAAACAGTGCAATAGGGCACACAGGTCTCGCATGGACGCCCAGTCATTGGTAATGAAGTGGTGCTGTTCCGCAGTGCGACTCACCCGTGCGTGCTGCAGCTGAAACTCCACTATGGCCTGCTGCTGTTTGCACAGTCTCTCCAGCATGTGTGGAGTTCCACCTGGTGGGCACGTCGCATATGAGGCGGTGAGCGGAAAGGCCGAAGAGCAGACAGCCAAACGGCGGCAGGGTGAGAACGCCGGAAGCGCGCACAGACGGCCCGCACTTTATGCAGCAGCTCTGACATGTCGGGGTAGTTGTGAATGAATTTCTGCACCACCAAATTCAGCACATACGCCAGGCAAGGGATGTGCGTCAAACCGGCTAGTCCCAGCTGTAACGAGATTTCGCCCATTATCGCACACCACCAGGCCGGGCTAGAGGCTCACTGGCAGCAACCACTCATCGGTCTGTTGTTCTATACCCCGCCACAACTCCTGCGCAGTGTGGGGCCTGTCCCCCAAACACATCAGTATCAGAACGGCCTGCTGACGTTTACCCCTGGCTGTGCTGAAGTTGGTGGTGAAGGTCTATCGCTGACCGGATGAGTAGGTGGCAGAAGAGGAGGAGGAAGCCGAGTAGGAGGAGGAGGCAACAGGAGGGACAGAATGATGCCCTGCGATCCTTGGCGGCGGAAGGACGTGCGCCAAACAGCTCTCCACCTGGGGCCCAACCGCCACTACATTTACCCAGTGTGCAGTTAGGGAGATATAGCGTCCCTGGCCGTGCTTACTGGTCCACGTATCTGTGGTTAGGTGGACCTTGCCACAGATGGCGTTGCGCAGTGCACATTTGATTTTATCCGATACTTGGTTGTGCAAGGAGGGCACGGCTCTCCTGGAGAAGTAGTGGCGGCTGGGAACGACGTACAGTGGGACAGCAAGCGACATGAGCTGTTTGAAGCTGTCCGTCTCCACCAGCCTGAATGACAGCATTTCAAAGGCCAGTAGTTTAGAAATGCTGGCATTCAGGGCTAGGGATCGAGGGTGGCTAGGTGGGAATTTACACTTTCTATCAAAGGTTTGTGAGATGGAGAGCTGAACGCCTTCGTGTGACATGGTGGAGATGCTTGGTGACGGAGGTGGTGTTGTTGGTGGCACATCCTCTGTTTGCTGGGCGGCAGGTGCCAACGTTCCTCCAGAGGCGGAGGAAGAGGCCGAGGCAGCAGCAGAAGAGGGAGCAGGAGGGGCCTGAGCCCTTTCTTGGTTTTGAAGGTGCTTACTCCACTGCAGCCCGTGTCTTGCATGTAGATGCCTGGTCATGCAGGTTGTGCTAAGGTTCAGAACGTTAATGCCTCGCTTCAAGTTCTGATGGCACAGCGTGCAAACCACTCAGGTATTGTCGTCAGCACATTGTGTGAAATAGTGCCATGCCAGGGAACTCCTTGAAGCTGCCTTTGGTGTGCTCGGTCCCTGGTGACGGTGGCCAGTAGCAGGCGAAATGTTTTGGCGACGGCTGCTCTGCTTTTGCACCCTGCTCCTGCTTTTGCTACACTGTTCGCTCGGTCTCACCACTGCCTCTTCCTCCGAACTCTGAAAGTCAGTGGCACGACCTTCATTCCATGTGGGGTCTAGGACCTCATCGTCCCCTGCATCGTCTTCCACCCAGTCTTCCTCCCTGACCTCCTTTTCGGTCTGCACACTGCAGAAAGACGCAGCAGTTGGCACCTGTGTTTCGTCATCATCAGAGACGTGTTGAGGTGGTATTCCCATGTCCTCATCATCAGGAAACATAAGTGGTTGTGCGTCAGTGCATTCTATGTCTTCCACCGCTGGGGAAGGGCTAGGTAGATGCCCTTGGGAAACCCTGGCAGCGGAGTCTTCAAACAGCATAAGAGACTGCTGCATGACTTGAGGCTCAGACAGGTTCCCTGATATGCACAGGGGTGATGTGACAGACTAATGGGCATGGGTTTCAGGCGCCACCTGTGCACTTTTTGCAGAAGACTGGGTGGGAGATAATGTGAACGTGCTGTATCCACTGGCCACCCAATTGACTAGCGCCTGTACTTGCTCAGGCCTTACCATCCTTAGAACGGCATTAGGCCCGACAAAATATCGCTGTAGATTCTGACGGCTACTGGGACCTGAGGTAGTAGGTTCAGTAGGACGTGTAGCTGTGGCAGAATGGCCACGTCCTCTCCCTGCACCAGAGGCTCCACCAACACCACCACGACCGCGTCCCTTATTAGATGTTTTCCTCATAGTTAGCGTTCACAAAGCAAAGTAAAAAGTGGTTAAGTCTGTTAAAAATAATTAACCGCCAATAAAAACCCTGATGTAGGGTATTGCACACAAAAATGTTTTTTTGAACTCTATATGACAGCGGTATTTGTGGCCTAAATTTCACAGTAACTTATGCACGTCTAATCCCAGATGTCCAGTATATCAGAGAGTTTTTTCACCCCAGTAAGCAAAAAGCCATATTTGTGGCCTAAATTTCACAGCTACTTATGCATGTCTAATCCCAGATGTGCAGTATATCAGAGGGTTTTTTCACCCCAGTAAGCAAAAAGCTGTATTTCTGGCCTAAATGTGACACTCACTTATGCACGTCTAATCCCAGATGTGCAGTATATCAGAGAGTTTTTTCACCCCAGTAAGCGCAAAGCCGTATTTCTGGCCTAAATGTGACACTCACTTATGCACGACTAATCCCACATGTGCACTATATGAAACAGATGTATTTTTTTCACCCCAGTAAGCACAAAGCCGTATTTCTCGCCTAAATGTGACACTCACTTATGCACGTCTAATCCCAGATGTGCAGTATATCAGAGGGTTTTTTCACCCCAGTAAGCACAAAGCCGTATTTCTGGCCTAAATGTGACACTCACTTATGCACGTCTAATCCTAGATGTGAAGTATATCAGAGGGTTTTTTCACCCCAGTAACCAAAAAGCCGTATTTGTGGCCTAAATTTCACAGTTACTTACAGGGGCGTACATAGAAATCCTTGGGCCCCATAGCAAGAATCTTAATGGGGCCCCACTAACTCCGTCCACTGGCCCATCCCACCACCTGCCCTGGCTTCTCCCCTGCCATACCCCCAGCAGTTGCAGCCGTGTAGACATTAGGAGCTACTTTCACACTTGCGTTTCTATTTTCCGGTATTGAGATCCGTCATAGGGTCTCAATACCGGGAAAAAACCCGCTTTTGATTGTCCCCATTCATTGTCTGAGGGCACTGTCCACTATAAGCAGCACACAGGGGGTGCTATGGTGGTGCTGGCATAATAGTATACCAGTGCCACCATAGCCCCCCTTGCCTTATGAACTGTCAGAACCTCCTAATGCATACCTCAGCTGCTGCAGAACATATAAAGCTTCGTTCACATCTGTGTTGGGGCCTCATTCGTGGATCAGGTCATAAATGCTGGACACAATTTTATAGCCTGGAAGATGGAAACCTGACAGATCTCATCATAGTCAGCGGGATCCGTCAGGTGTTGTCGTCCATGAAGTGCCAGATCCGGAACTGCAGTGATTTTCGTTGTTGTGCTCCTATGACGGCAGAACAGCGACCGTCACCAGCACAGAAGTGAACAAGTAATACACACCTCAGCTGCTGCAGAACATTATAATAGTGACAAGGGAACTACAAGTCTCATCATCACCAGATTATTATTGGAAATTAGGGGGCAACACAGGGAGAGGTGAAAGTGGAGAGAACTACAATTTCCAGCATGTCCAGGCTGTTATGATCAGATACAAGTAGATATTACACAGAGTATAAAGCCGGGTTCATATCACCGTTTAGTTTTCAGTTCTTCTGATCCGTCAGATAAACAGAAAAATAAAGAAAAAAAAATGATCCTGTATTTCAAGCGTCAGTTCTGCACATTTGGCATCCGTTTATGCCATTTCTGTCGGAGATCCGTTATTTTAGACAGAAAAAAGTCCTGCATGCAAAACGGAAAACTAAACTGTGATGAGAATCCAGCCTAAGAAAAGAGAACTACAACTCTCAGCATGTCCAGATTATAGGACATCATCTAGTTGTACCAGGTAAGAGCTTTAAAAAGAAATAACTATAACCCCCAGTATGGCCAGACTTATTATGGGTCATCAGTTTACATTCCAAAGAGAGCGTATAAGAGGAGAGAACTACAACTCCCAGCATTACCAGCCTGTACTAGGGCATACGTTTAAATTACATTGAGAAACATATAATACGACAAAACTACAACTCCCAGCTTTTCTAGGATGTTATGTTATCCCAGAACACCACTAACCTCTCCTTCAGGCACCACACAGAAGCTCCGCCCCCTCACAGTGATATGCCACAGGTCTTTCACCAGTCCTCTGCACTGGTCACATGATGATGACATCACCAAAGGTCCTTTAGACTTCTGCTGCTCTGCTATTCATTGGCTTCCTGCACTGGTCACATGGTTGATGACATCACCAAAGGTCCTTTAGACTTCTGCTGCTCTGCTATTCATTGGCTTCCTGCACTGGTCACATGGTTGATGACATCACCAAAGGTCCTTTAGACTTCTGCTGCTCTGCTATTCATTGGCTTCCTGCACTGGTCACATGGTTGATGACATCACCAAAGGTCCTTCGCCACCTCTTACTTTCTCAGGTAGCCATACAAGTGTAATTAGTGGGCGGGGCCTATCCTCCACTGCGGGCCCCCTTCCCCCAGGGGCCCCATAGCAGCTGCGTGGTCTGCCTCTATTGGAGGTACGCCACTGGTTACTTATGCACGTCTAATCCCAGATGTGCAGTATATCAGAGTTTTTTTTTTTACCCCAGTAAGCACAAAGCCGTATTTCTGGCCTAAATGTGACACTAACTTATTCACGTCTAATCCCAGATGTGCAGTATATCAGAGGGTTTTTTTCAACCCAGTAAGCAAAAAGCTGTATTTCTGGCCTAAATGTGACACTAACTTATGCACGTCTAATCCCAGATGTGCAGTATATCAGAGGTTTTTTTCACCCCAGTAAGCAAAAAGCTGTATTTCTGGCCTAAATGTGACACTCACTTATACATGTCTAATCCTAGATGTGCACTATATGAAAGAAAGTTTTTTTTTAACCCCAGTAAGCAAAAAGCTGTATTTCTAGACTTGCAGACATGCAGATATCCTGTGCTGGTGCACTATCGTTGCATAAAATGGCTGCCTATTATGTATTGATATTGACAATCTGAAGTAAAAAAAGTTTGTTTTCAGCAGTAGTTTGCTCAGGGCAGGCTTAAAAAAATTGTGCACTGCACCCACAAAACACATTTGCTGTAGATCGCTGAGTAAAAAAGCAGTTCTTCATAAGATTTCTCCCTGATCTCTCCATCACAGCAGCTGCAGTCTCTCCCTACACTAATCCGAGCAGAGTGATGGGCGGCGCTACGTGACTCCAGCTTAAATAGAGGCTGGGTCACATGCTGCAGTTGCCAATCACAGCCATGCCAATAGTAGGCATGGCTGTGATGGCCTTTTGGGGCAAGTAGTATGACGCTTGTTGATTGGCTGCTGTGCAGCCTTTCAAAAAGCGCCAAGAAAGCGCCAAACACCGAACCCGAACTTTTACGTAAATGTTCGGGTCCGGGTACCGAAAAACCTAAAGTTCGGGTTCGCTCAACCCTAGTGACCACAAATTAATGTGGATATCTCTTTTCAAGTCTAAGGGGATATAAATCCCACAATTTCCTATAGTAGGGAGAGCTGCAATATGGAGTCTGATTGTGTCCTGGTACAGAGGTGAGATACGGGTTGTCCAAAATCTTTTCCTAGGGTCCCCATCATCCTTAATCCAGTCCTGGTCTGGTGTATTTGTCTCTGATATATTAATCATACATACTCTCTATTCCACAGCACTGAAAGATCTGGGAAATGAAGCATTTTCAAAAGGTGACTATAAAACTGCAATTCTGCATTACAGTGATGGGCTCGGGAAACTAAAAGACATGCAGGTCTTATATACCAATCGAGCTCAGGTAAAGATATAAAGATAAAACTCTAATAAATACAGTACTGTATGAAGTTATAACTATTACTCAATATCACCCCAATGATATAATAAAGGTATTACATGTACTATTATGGAAATCTGAGTTTACAGAGGGCTCTTCCTTGTAATTAGCACCATATTATTGCTGTCAGGTTTCCTCACAGATGATCATTGGGGATCCCAGTAGTGGGACATCTTGTGATCAGTTTATTATTGGGGGAACTTTTCTAGCGAAAAAAGGACTGACCGAAGCGAAGGGCTGCCTTTGACCGCTTTTAGATTTTTTTAACCTATGTACCAAATAAATTGTTGCTACATGTGTTGGGAATGATGCACACTATAACTAGACAAGAAGAGCATAGTAGCTTATCTAATGCACATACTTAAAGGGGTTGTCCCACGAAAAATATTCTTCAGTTTTTAACCTCAGCACCTGTAGCTGAATACTTTTGTAATTGCATGTAATTAAAAATGTAGCACAGCGACTGAATTATTCAATAAAATGTATCTGTATAGCGCCACCTGCTGTTTTTTATTTATTTCTTTGACCTGCTTACTGAGAATGCCGCACATGCTCAGTTTTATCCTTCATCTGCCTCCTGACCTGTGATAGGGAGAGCTGAGACACGCCCCCTTTGCTGCAGCAGAAATGTCACTCACCTTGAGCTGCCAGCTTGATATAAATCTAGCAGAGCAATGAATGTGGAGATCTCTTGATCCATGTGAGGTACACGGCTGGTTCTAGCTTTGTTAGAAAGAGGTTGTCATGTGCTATATGATGGCTGATTTTCATTTTTTACATTAGTCATGGGATTACCCCTTTAACATTAATAATCTAGCTAAATATGACACCTGATCAGTTTTACTAGTTGTAGGGTGCAGCTTGGTCTCATCTGACCTTATATATATATATATGTGACGGTGCGGATTCCTTTAGCGGACATACATACACACACACACACATACAATCAGCTTTATATAATATATATACAGTTGCAAGAAAAAGTATGTGAACTCTTTGGAATGATATGGATTTCTGCACAAATTGGTCATAAAATGTGATCTGATCAGCTGCAGGGGTGGGAAGGAGAATGACTTTCTCCTTGCAGCTCACACTCAGACAGCACCTTGCTGCTGTCTTAGAGTGAGCTGTTCAAAAAGACACACCCCTATCCAGTTAAGCCACACCCCCTCCCACTCCTCAGCCGACAGGGATTGAAAAAATGAAGTAAAAAATCAACTTCTACGTCCCGCTAAGCCACACCCCTATCTCATTAGTCCACGCCCCCTCCTACTCCTCAGCCGACAGGGATTAAAAAGTGAAGTTAAAAATCAAATTCTGTCAGCTGCAGGGGTGGAGGGACGGTGACTTTCTTCTTGTAGCTCACACTCAGACAGCACAGTGCTGCTGTCTGAGAGTGAGCTGTTCAAAAGGACATCCTTGTGTCCGTCCAGACTCTGCGCCAGACAGAGGACAGGGAGTCTGAAAGCCGGACTGTCCGTCCTAAAACTGGACCTTTGGCCACCCTAGGGGCAGGCTGCTGTGGAGGTCACAGTTAAGGGGATGGTGTTCTGTGAAACTCACTGTTAAAGGGGCAGGCTGCTGTGAAGGTCAAAGTGAAGGGGATGGGCTGCTGTTAAGGTCTCATTTTAAGGAGACGGGGCACGGGGGGGGGGTCATTGTTAAGGGGTGGGGGGCTGTGGAGGGCACTGTTAAGGTGGCCAGGTACTGTAGATGTCACTGTTATGTGGGGACACTGTTGATATCTTTTAACGACACACACAAACATTAAATGAAATAGATTAAATCTACCCGAGTGAAGCTGGGTCCTTCAGGTAATATACACTGCGTGCAGAATTATTAGGCAAATGAGTATTTTGACCACATCTTCCTCTTTATGCATGTTGTCTTACTCCAAGCTGTATAGGCTCGAAAGCCTACTACCAATTAAGCATATTAGGTGATGTGCATCTCTGTAATGAGAAGGGGCGTGGTCTAATGACATCAACACCCTATATTAGGTGTGCATAATTAGTAGGCAACTTCCTTTCCTTTGGCAAAATGGGTCAAAAGAAGGACTTGACAGGCTCAGAAAAGTCAAAAATAGTGAGATATCTTGCAGAGGGATGCAGCACTCTTAAAATTGCAAAGCTTCTGAAGCGTGATCATCGAACAATCAAGCGTTTCATTCAAAATAGTCAACAGTGTCGCAAGAAGCGTGTGGAAAAACCAAATCGCAAAATAACTGCCCATGAACTGAGAAAAGTCAAGCGTGCAGCTGCCAAGATGCCACTTGCCACCAGTTTGGCCATATTTCAGAGCTGCAACATCACTGGAGTGCCCAAAAGCACAAGGTGTGCAATACTCAGAGACATGGCCAAGGTAAGAAAGGCTGAAAGACGACCACCACTGAACAAGACACACAAGCTGAAACGTCAAGACTGGGCCAAGAAATATCTCAAGACTGATTTTTCTAAGGTTTTATGGACTGATGAAATGAGAGTGAGTCTTGATGGACCAGATGGATGGGCCCGTGGCTGGATTGGTAAAGGGCAGAGAGCTCCAGTCCGACTCAGACGCCAGCAAGGTGGAGGTGGAGTACTGGTTTGGGCTGGTATCATCAAAGATGAGCTTGTGGGGCCTTTTCGGGTTGAGGATGGAGTCAAGCTCAACTCCCAGTCCTACTGCCAGTTTCTGGAAGACACCTTCTTCAAGCAGTGGTACAGGAAGAAGTCTGCATCCTTCAAGAAAAACATGATTTTCATGCAGGACAATGCTCCATCACACGCGTCCAAGTACTCCACAGCGTGGCTGGCAAGAAAGGGTATAAAAGAAGAAAATCTAATGACATGGCCTCCTTGTTCACCTGATCTGAACCCCATTGAGAACCTGTGGTCCATCATCAAATGTGAGATTTACAAGGAGGGAAAACAGTACACCTCTCTGAACAGTGTCTGGGAGGCTGTGGTTGCTGCTGCACGCAATGTTGTTAGTGAACAGATCAAAACACTGACAGAATCCATGGATGGCAGGCTTTTGAGTGTCCTTGCAAAGAAAGGTGGCTATATTAGTCACTGATTTGTTTTTGTTTTGTTTTTGAATGTCAGAAATGTATATTTGTGAATGTTGAGATGTTATATTGGTTTCACTGGTAAAAATAAATAATTGAAATGAGTTTTTTGTTAAGTTGCCTAATAATTATGCACAGTAATAGTCACCTGCACACACAGATATCCCCCTAAAATAGCTAAAACTAAAAACTACTTCCAAAAATATTAAGCTTTGATATTAATGAGTTTTTTGGGTTCATTGAGAACATGGTTGTTGTTCAATAATAAAATTAATCCTCAAAAATACAACTTGCCTAATAATTCTGCACTCCCTGTATATATATGGTATATATATCACACTTGGTTACTACTGGAGAAGGAACCTGTTATATGCATGTATCAAAATGGTATATAAAAATGTGAATTATTTTACAGTAGATATGTCGACTTTATTGGTAAAATCTAATATTGGCCGTTATCTTGTGCAGACCTGTTTGGAACTAGCATCCAGCCTTTCCACTACATCCTTTCCCCATTATAGCAGCATCTTAAAGGGAGCCTGTAATGTTGAAAAAACTAAGCTGAAAGCAGCATGTTATATAGCAGAAGGAGCTGAGCAGATTGATTTATAGTTGTATGGGGAAAAAAATCTGTAAAACGTATAATTTTTCCATCTATGTTTGTGCTCATTCTGGCCTTTGAAGTCAAGGAGGCGGTCCTATCAGTGATTGACAGCTTTTCTTGTATGGTAGCTAATCGGACAACCTCCTTGACTTCGAAGGCAAGAATGAGCTCAGATATAAATGGAAAAATTACAATTACTGAATCTTTTCCCATACAACTATACAGGTGAAACTCGAAAAATTTGAATATTGTGCAAAGTTCATTTATTTCAGTAATGCAACTTAAAAGGTGAAACTAACATATGAGATAGACTCATTACATGCAAAGCGAGATATTTCAAGCCTTTATTTGTTCTAATTTGGATGATTATGGCTTACAGCTTATAAAACCCCAAAGTCTCAATTTTGAGGTACCCTTTGCTCAGGGGGCTATGGACTAGAGTGTGACACTTCGAGCCTAGAAAATGAAACCTTTTCACAAAATTCAAATTTTAAGCTGCAATAATGCAATTTCCTTTAAATGGACTTTTGCACGATATTCTAATTTTTTGAGTTTCACCTGTATATCAATCAGCTCAGCTCCTCCTGCTCTAAAACTGCTTGCAGATTATTGCATTTTCGTGGTGGCAGGTTGCTGCCTAGTGCAGGGCACAACCCTTCAGGCCCTGTTCTAGGCATAATACAGTGCATTGAATTTTGCATGGAGTGTCCTTTTAAGAACTTAAAAAACAGCAAATGTGTCACTGCCAATCTGACCACTACCTTTATGCCTCATGTAATCTTTACCGTATATACACTTTTCTTTTGCACAGGCTTACATAAAACTAGAAAAGTATCCAGACGCAATAAGCGATTGTGAGTGGGCATTAAAGGTAAGTCATTCCTATAACTTAATATATGGCTAGATAATGAAGAGTATTATGTCTATGCCTAGAATTGTGTATTTTACCTTTGATTTTACTCAAGTGTTCCTTAATGGTGTTGTCCAGGATTTTATATTAATGGCCTACTGTGAGGATAGGAATCAGTATCTGATTGGTGGGGGTCCGACACCTCGCATCTCCACTAATCATCTGTTCTGAAGTAACTCATGCACTGTAAGTAGGTGCCAGAACTACATGCATTAGTTCCATCTATTGTGTAGTGGACAGAGCTGGCTGTTCTACAAGTGCTCCCATTGAAGTGAATGAGAGCAGTGCTGCAGTAACCAGCTCCGTCCGCTGTGTAGTTCCAGTACTTACTTCCGGTTGCCAGAGCTACTTCAGCTGATTGGTGGGGGCGAGGGGTGTGGGACCTGAAACCTTTGAATACACCATAAATAGAGATGGGACAACCGCTTTAAAGTGGTATCTGACTTATTAATAACATTTCCCCAAATTGGCATAGAATAATAAAAGAATGTATACTTGCCTATTTTATCCTCTGCTGCTTCCAGCACTGCCACTCCAATCCTCCCCAATGCTGCATGCATGATGTAATCTTCATGCCTGCAGTGATCACTAGCCTGTATATACCAGACAGCGCTGCGGTCACATGGAGTATATGGTCATATACTCCAGTTCAAGGATAGTCTGGAGTCGAAGTGTGCTGTTCTTCGAAGAAAAGTCAAGTTTTAAATACAGGATGTCTTAAAACATTGCCTAGAGGAGCTTGAATAGGTTACTTTTACTTAGTAGCATTGGGTTATATTATTTTAAAGGGGTTCTTCCATGAAAAGTATCACTATGCACAACTAATTAGACATATCAGATTAAGTATTATTGTAATAAACATGCAATAAAAACATTGACTTTTTACATACATTACATTTTCCTCCTTGGTATTATCTACTGCTATTTATCTTCCTGGTCCACCATCTCCTGCATTCAAAGGTGGACTAACATGCTCAGTAGCTTTCTTGCCCCCCCCCCCCCCCCAATGTTGGAATAGTGATTTCTTGGTGAAGCGACCTAAACCATCTTTCATTCATTGATCTCTACTTCTGAATTCACAGAGGTCCTAGAAGTATATAGCTATATCTCTCCAGAGCTACTGCCCACCCACCAAAAGAAAAAAGTATTTGCATATGCAAGAAGCATTTCTAAATTTATGGGATGACCCCTTTAAAAGATTTTTTATGTTTTTATATGGCGTTTATACTGTATGTGTATAATGTTATGGGAGCTGTACATATACATTCATTGTCCCATCAAGATTTTTTCTGCTCTTCATATTCATTTTTCTACCCAATACCAAAAATAACGGAAACATAGCTGCCTGACCTATATGTTCCTGTATTCCTGAATAGGAATTGTATTATTACTGTTGTTGTTAGTACAACCCCTAACCCCAGGAGTATCGGTTCAACCTCAAAAACTAATCCTTATATGTGTCTCTTTGCTAGCCAAACATTTTTTTTTGCCTTGTTTGCATTAAGGAGTTTTCCAGAAAATAGATATTGATGACCTCTCTTAAAAGGGTTGTCCTGTGAAAAATATTCTAGATTTTTTAAACCAGCACCTGAATCTGAATTCTTTTGTAATTGCATGTAATTAAAAATGTAGCATAGCCACTGAGTTATTTAGTCAAAAGTGCCAGCCCCCACCAACTGTATTGGGGGTCATTCACAATACACAGTGACACTGTTATGGGGGGGGGGGGGGGGGGGATCTGTGGATGACACATAACATATTATTCATCTGTCATCCACAGATGCCCCCATAACAGTGCCATCCACAGATGCCCCCATAACAGTGCCATTCACAGATGCCCCCATAACAGTGCCATCCACAGACCCCCATAACCGTGTCAGCCACAGATCCCCCATAATTTTGCCATCCACAGACGCTCATAACAGTGTCAGCCACAGACCCCCATAACAGTGTCAGCCACAGACCACCATAACAGTGTCATCCACAGATCCCCCATAACAGTGCATCATCCACAGATCCCCCATAATAGTGTCATTCACAGATCCCCCATAATAGTGTCATTCACAGGCTACCATTAGTTCAAAGCCCACCAAAAGCACACCTTTTGGTTAAAAATATATTTTTTCTTATTTTCCTCCTCAAAAACCTAGGTGCGTCTTATGGGCCGGTGCGTCTTATAGGGAGAAAAATATGGCACACCGTGGATGGAGCTTTTTGTTTCTGGCTCCATTCACTGTATAATTTCTGTCACCGTCTAAGGCTACTTTCACACTAGCGTTCGGGGCTCCGCTTGTGAGTTCCGTTTGAAGGCTCTCACAAGCGGCCCCGAACGCATCCGTCCAGCCCTAATGCATTCTGAGTGGACGCGGATCCGCTCAGAATGCATCAGTCTGGCAGCGTTCAGCCTCCGCTCCGCTCAGCAGGCGGACACCTGAACGCTGCTTGCAGCGTTCGGGTGTCCGCCTGGCCGTGCGGAGGCAAACGGATCCGTCCAGACTTACAATGTAAGTCAATGGGGACGGATCCGTTTGAAGATGACACCATATGACTAAATTTTCAAACGGATCCGTGCCCATTGACTTTCAATGTAAAGTCTGGACGGATCCGTCTGAACTACTTTCACACTTAGAATTTTTTCTAAGCTATAATGCAGACGGATCCGTTCTGAACGGATCCAAACGTCTGCATTATAGGAGCGGATCCGTCTGTGCAGACACCAGACGGATCCGCTCCGAACGCAAGTGTGAAAGTAGCCTAACAGTTGATTTGTGTGAGTGCCAGGGGTCAGTCCCCACCAGTCTGATATTGATGACCTATCTTGAGAATAGATCATTAATATGTAAGTTCTGGAAAACCCCTGTAAGTGGGATAGTTCTCTACCTAAATGCCCCCTTGGACATGATGACTTGATAAGCTTTTGATAGTTCTCCAATACTGAGCCAAATACATGAATAAGACACTTGGTAACGGTAGGTTATAATGTTCACTACAGGATATGAGCAGTTGAACATGTTCCTTGTGTCATCTCTAAGAAATACGTGACTGGAAAGTTGACTATAATAATGTTGAGGAGGAAATGACGTAGATAAGAGACATTAGATCAGCAACCTGCAATTATATATGTAAAGAATTTCATTTTTCCTTTGTATGTCGCTGTCATGGTCTTAACATGTTGTCTTCATTGCTCAGTCATTGGGTTTGAGTACTCTTATCCTTTCATAAAGCCTGTTTACAGTGGAATTTATAATTGCATTCCAATGTTCTCTGAGTCAGATTTAGCCCGAAAAAAAATGTTGGTTTCTGATGTTTCCTAGGGATATTGTTTTGCATTTAGACTTACACAATCACAATGCCCAGGGGCAGAAGCTCTAGACTACTGCTATGTACTGACGTCAGTAATTTGATTATTTATAGACTTCTTGTGAAAAAAAAATATCTTTACTAGGGTGGAGAGAAATTCTGGATCATGTTTGAGTTATCTCCAAACTTAGGCTACTTTCACACTTGCGTTCAGAGCGGATCCGTCTGGTGTCTGCCCAGACAGATCCGCTCATATAATGCAGACTTGGGATCCGTTCAGAACGGATCCGTCTGCATTATATTGTAAAAAAAATTCTAAGTGTGAAAGTAGCTTCAGACGGATCCGTCCAGACTTTACATTGAGAGTCAATGGGGGACGGATCAGTTTGAAAATTGAGCCATATAGTGTCAAATTCAAACAGATCCGTCCCTATTGACTTACATTGTAAGTCTGGACGGATCCGTTTGGCTCCGCACGGCCAGGCGGACACCCGAACGCTGCAAGCAGCGTTCAGGTGTCCGCTTGCTGAGCGGAGCGGAGGCTGAACGCTGCCAGACTGATGCATTCTGAGTGGATCCGCATCCACTGAGAATGCATTAGGGCTGGACGGATGCGTTCGGGGCCGCTTGTGAGAGCCTTCAAACGGAACTCACAAGCGGAACCCCGAACGCTAGTGTGAAAGTAGCCTTACAAGGGCTTCCAACATTCATGATTGTTTGAGGTTAAACGTGTATCAAAAACCAAATTTAAGAGAAATGCACCGCCCCATGGTGTTACAATGTTGTTATGTTTAGTACTGACTTACAAAAGGTACGCATATATTATTTTAGGTTTTGATGATAATGCTGTAGCCCTGTTGGTCTACTGTAGTTATTATATAGCACCACAATATTCCACAGCACTTTACAATTTGGAGGGTACATGTATAAATCAAATTATACATCACTGGCTAATATACAATTGAAACACTGGGAGTGCATGCTGCGGTTTGCTTTACATCATGGGATGCGGAGCAAAATGGATCCGTCATGACCCACAATGCAAGTCAATGGGAACGGATCTGTTTTCTCTGCCACAATAGAAAACTGATCCGTCCTCCATTGACTTTCAATGGAGTTCATGACGGATCCATCTTGGGTATGTTAAAGATAATACAACCGGATCCGTTCATAACGGATGCAGATGGTTGTATTATCAGGAACGGAAGCGTTTTTGCTGAACCCTGCCGGATCCAGCAAAAACACTAGAGTTAAAGTAGCCTAAGATACGGTAGTTGGGGATTAACCTGATTTCCCGTGGAAATGCATTCCAGGGACCTGGTGCAACTTGAGAGCTTGAGAAAAGTCTTGAAGATGGGAGTGAGATGTTGAAAATATAGAGGATGTTTATCTTAGATCATTGGAAGAAGAAAGAGTGATAGTAGGGTGGTAGACAGAAATGAGGGAGTAGATGTATGGAGGTGCAGCACCGTGGAAAGCTTTGTGGGTGAAAATGAGATGTTTCATATGTATTCTGTGGTGGAGGAGCAACCAGTGAAGTGATTGGCAGAGGCTAGAGGCATCGGTGTAGCTACTGGACAAAAAGATGAGCCTGGCTGCTGCATTCAGAACATGCTGAAGGGGGGAGAGTTTAGTGAGGGAAAGACTGATTAGTAATGAGTTACATTAATCCAGATGAGAATGACACAACGCAACAACAAGAGTTTGGGCAGTTTCCGCCATGAGAAAAGGCAGGATTCTGGAGATGTTCTTGAGGTGCAGGAGACATGAACAAACATAACTCCAAGACAGTTGGGGTGCTGTTCTGAGGTTATGATAGTACCACAGACTGAAACTGAAATATCAGGCTTAGGGCTCGTTCACAGGAACGTATTTTGCGCACCATATATGGGGGGTTTTCTGCGTTCCACATATGGTACGTATACGAAACCATTCATTTCAATGGGTCCGCAAAAGATGCGGACAGCACTCTCCGTTCCGTGGCCCCGCCAAAATTATGAGTCCTGTCCTATTCTTGTCCGTTTTGCGGACAAGAAAAGGCATTTCTATAATAGGCCTCTTGTTCCGTTCCGCAAATTGCGGAAGGAACAAGGGCGCCATCAGCGTTTTGTGGACCGCAGCAAATGACACGGTCATGTGAACGAGCCCTTAGATAGGTCAGTAGATGGGGGAGAGACAAGTAGTTCAGTTTTTGAGAGATTTAGTGTCAGGTAGAAAGAGGACATGATTCTAGAGACAGTTGCCAGACAATCGCTGGTGTTTTGTAGCACTGCTGGAGTGATGTCACCGGATGTATCAAATTGTCATTTTGGCTTATTTGAAAGTGAGGAGTTAAGATAAGTGAAGTAGGCTTGTTTGGCAAGGTGGGGGGAAGACTGTAGGTTTTAAGCATACATTTATGGCACTCCCAGATCACCGCTGAAGAAAACATATTTCAATAATGTGCCAAGGTTGCCACGGTCTGTGTTGGGAAGGTTGCAAGGTAATGGGAGCTGCTTCATCCAGGGTGGTTTTGAGGGTATGGTTACACTGGCTGACTGTTGGCCAGATCTTCGCTAACATGCATTTTTAGGAATGCTCGTTAGCGATTATCTGGCAGTGTAATACTGCCATCGATTACATTTGAAAGATGAATGTTAACTCGTTCATCAAGTGGAAAAAAGTCATAAATCCTAATTTTGCGACTTTTGAAGCCAGAATTCAGGAGTGCAGTTGCTTTAACACATCAAGACTACAGAGATAGAGATGACTATGTAGCTATGATCTTCTCCACACTCCACTTTCATTAACATATTGTAAGAGGACAATGAGAACAGAAACAGATATTTGACTGGGGTCACATAATACTTCCTTGCTTCTGCCTATGTCTGCTGTTTGTGCCCTACTACTTGTTGATGCCTATGAGTTTGTTTTGCTGCCACATGATGCTGCCCGGAGTTCCTCACTCTGCCTTATACTTCTCCAGGCATGTGTGCATTTTCTATCCATTTAAAGGGACCGTGCTCAATAATCCCTGACATACTGGCTAATGATATTTTGCATGTTCACTTTATATTCTGGCCATCCTCTGCAGCTAAGGGTGGGTTCGCATTAGTGTTCCTAATTCCGTCATAGTGTTCTGTTATTAAAGAGTTATAACAAAATCTAACATAATTTAAGGACAGAATGCAAAATGGAACCCTTTAAGAGGCATTCCATTTTGCTCCATCCTAAAACATTTACATTTACATACAAATAACAGTTCCGTTTTGTTCTGTTATGCATAACAGAAAAAAGTCCTGTTGACAGGACTTTTTCTTCCGTCATGCATAATGGAACCAATCTTTGTACCCGTAGAAATGTATTAGGACAGAGCAAAACGGAAATGCCTCTTAAAGGGTTCCCTTTTGCATTCTGTCCTTAAATTCAGTTAAATTCCGTTATAACTGTGTTATATACTATAACGGAATTAAGAATGACAATGCGAACCCGCCCTTACTCTGTTCAGACACTTCACTGCAGCAAAATCCATGGCTGCTTGCAGAGTTTTCAAATAAATCCTTCAGAGATCAATCTTCATGGTACTCAGTAATAAAAACAATAATTCCAGTCCGTAGTTAGATGGGATGGGCAGCAAGTCTCCAAAGTGATGTGGGTTCAGTTCACATAAAGCGTTAATGGATAAATGAGTCCGCGCGTGTGTTTGACTCCTCCTCAATACAGGTATGATCCCTCTCACCACGCCAAGGAGAAACTAGGGTCCACAGACGTCCTTTGCTTTAAAACATCCTGTGGAACATCAAAGTGCGCTAATAGTGAAGTACCGCTATTTTGATCTTAATAAAATTGGGCTATTATACTCACAAGCGCATGCGGGTTACAGGCACATCAAGTGAATTCAAGTCTCCTTTTTTCCTTTTAATATCAGCTCAAACGATATATCATCCTAAGAAAAAGGTTACTTCCATTGTGAAATATCATCAATCACTGTGTATAAAAGTGGTTTATTGTACTCACAAGCGTCTTTAAAAACAAGCGTGTTCAAGAAATATCCCACGTCCTCGAACAGCCTGACCTGGTTTTCGCACCTATCGCTTCATCAGGGGCGTACTATCGCTTCATCAGGTGCTCGCCAGATGAATGAGCTAACTAGAGATGAACACAAAACTTCAATTCGGCTGCTTATCTGAATTTCACAAAGAAAATCGCTTTTTGACAAAATACGGTGATTTGTCACGAAGCGCATTTCTTTGTAAGCAGTGGACACAATGATGGGGAATGGCGATTGCGCTGCCCATTGTCATTGAACCCCTCAGAAGCCACGTTGATCGCTGATCACGGCATCTGAGATGAAAAATAAGGGCTTTCAGGAGTTAATCAGTTTTTTAAAAAAAATACCTTATTCATTTGCGCACGAAGAGTTCACTGTGGCCATCCTCATTGAAGATCCCACTCGAAATTTTGCGCAGTGCGTAGTAACATCATACATCACAGCGCACGAGATTTAGCATGGGATCTTCAATCAAGATGGCCACGGCTGATTCTTTGCGTTCAAAAGGTGAGTATGATTTTTTTTTACCAACATTTAAGTGAAAATTGATTTGTGACCACAAAACACGAGGGAATTCTGCATCATAGCAAAACAAATTTTCCCTGTGATTCGGATCGAAGTCCACTTCAGATACTTCGATTCGCTCAACACTATAGCTGACACCCGTTCATTTGGTCACACAATTGTTTATGTAAACCCCAAAATAATTTTTTCGTGGTGGCAGGTGGTGCTGTTTAAACATGGGGCAAGAGATTGCAGTTGAGATGATTGCTGCATGTAAATGTAGCTCTCATCTCCTTTGAAGAGCAGGCAATATTCAGGAAGGAACGGTTTCTTCCCTATCATTGCCTGCTCAGTCGGCGAATATAAATATGCTATTAGTGGCTTCTGATGAAAGGTTTAGAAGCAATACAGACGCGATTGAGCACTGATATGAAGAAAAGATCTGAGAGATGACGATCCTCTTATTATAGCAAATAACTTTATAAAACAATAGCAGCCTAGCTGTCAGCAATGGTGGTGGCCAACAGCAAACTTTATGGTCATACTAAGATTTTGATTATGTTTAATAGTCTGAAATATAATTTCCAAGTGCATTAACTAAATGAATGTTTAGAATTAAATAAACTGTCTGTTTACTCCCCTTCAATCCCAGTCAACATTGTAAAAAACATTTTAACGTAAATGGACTGGACTCCTGGGATGCGTTTAAATCCTACATTTAAAGGATTAATACTTTTAGAAATTGAATCATAAAATGTCTGTGCTCACTGAGAAATTCTTATTTCAAATTCTGCGTACACCTGGGGTGGCAATAGAAAGTCATTTAAGTGATTTACAATTAAATCTCAGTTTCCCCGCAGTCAATGGAAATGTGAACAAAAACATTTTACCTGCTTTATAAGCTGCTCCTCTAAATGTAAACTTTCTGCTCTCAAGGCTCAGATAACAGACATTTTTTAATTTAAATTGAGTTAATTTACATTTCAGAGTACGCGATACTACAATGGCAACGAGAAGCATCTGCTTTCGTACATTTCCATTTATATAGTTCATTAATGTTTGAGTTACTTAAATAGCAAAAAAAGTCTCTTAAAGTGGAAATATGCAGAATACATGGGAATGCAAATGTCTACCTCCAGGCATTCAATCATAAAAATATCCATTTTACCCCAATTCATTAATTTTGTATCATTTTTGAAATGTGAAAGAGGACCTCTAACCTCATGTTGGTTTTACTAGCTACTTGCATTCCCCATGTAATACCAATTCTGGAGAATTTATTCTTATGACTCTATGTTGTGCCATTGCTTTATTATTCCTGCTAGAAGTTATGAATGAATTTCTAGCAGTTAGAATAAAGGGCCTGCTTGGTCTTACCAATTGGGGGGGTATCTAAAAGAATGTTTGAAATCAAAAACTTTGTTCGTTCCCGAAGGACCCTCAGTGATATCTGTCAACTGGACCTTCCGCAAAAAGATAGGACATGTTCTATCTTTTTGCGGAACGGAAGTACAGGACGAAACCCAGCGGAAGCACTCCGTAGTGCTTCCGTAGGGTTCCGTTCCGTGCTTCCGTTCCGCACCATTCCGCATCTCTGGCATTGAAGTGAATGGGTCCGCATCCGTGATGCGGAATGCACACGGAGCGGTGCATGTGTATTGCGGATCGTGTGCAATAAGCGTTAGGCTGCTTTTTTTGATGGCTGATGTGAAAATCCACTTTATTCAATAATTCTGCAGAATGCAAATATGCTATTTGAAGCCAAGGAGGCTGGTTCTTTTGAACTCAAAGTCATGCTCGCTGCGCCCTTTTCCCGCCTTCTGCTTCTTGATGGACGTATATGACTTGTGGCACATCATCTCCTCCTTTTTCAAAGTTTTCCACATGAGTGCAATGTCTTCTCCATGGTGCCTATGTAGTATATATTGGTTTTCAGAGCCTGGCTTCACCGCTTCTGTGCATATGCACCAGACAAGGGATGCAGTGCATAAAAATGAAGAGATGACGTGCCACAAGTGATACATGTCCATCAAGAGGCAGGAGGTGGGAAGAGGGTGCAGTGAGAATGACTTGAGGTTTAAAAGAACCAGACTCCTTGACTTCACAAAGCGTATTTACATTCCGCAAGTGTTGAATAAAGTGGATTTTCACATCAACCATAAAACAAGCAGCATCAGAAACTGCATGAGAGAAAGAATAAGGTAATGGACAAAGTGAAAAGATGGACATCAGGATGTCAGGTTCCCTTTTAAAGATTATTCATTGTGTATAACAGAAAAAACAATTCCTTTGTTGTTTTTTAGGTTTAGTTTTTATAGTTCATATTTTGTGTTTTGATCAAAATATATTGGCTAAGTGTATCAGATTTTGTCATATCAGAGTGAGGACTTTGTTCATATAATGCTTACATCTACTTTACTAAGTGCATTATTATCTTATTTCTGTGATTTTCTTCAATAATATGGCCAGGGACATCTGCACATTTATATATCATACCGTGCAGAATGTTTTTATCTGTTTTTATTGTGATTTTTTGTTTATGTAGCATATGCTTGATGGAGTGGCACCTTCAAGTGTGAATGAGCTCCTATTTTATCTTTGGAATAGCATTCCTTTGCACTTTTTCCCTTCCTATCTCATAGACCGCCTTGATTAGGTGGTACATATAGGTGTGCTTGCTCCTCCTCCCAATGGTTGCTTGATGCACATGGAGGTGACTAGGAGCAGCACACCATATGTGCAGGGTCTGCGCCAGGGGCGTAGCTATAGGGGGTGCAGAGGTAGCAGTCGCTACCGGGCCCAGGAGCCTGAGGGGGCCCAAATAACCTTGCGCCACATAAGAAGACACCGGTATTATAGAAAGTGCATGTTGTGCAAGTTACACCTCGGCTGGTGGGAAGGGGTAAGGTCAAGGTGCCGTTTAAATTTTTGCCTCAGGCAGCATGAAGTCTATGTGCTTCTCTGGCCACAAAGCACTGAGGGAGGGGGGGCCCGAGCAGAACCCTTGCACCAGGGCCCATGAGCTTTTAGCTACGCCCCTGGTCTGCGCTCCTGAACATAGAAGCCCAATGGCTTAGGTAGGTTTAGCGTAGGACCCGCCTGACCTGAGACCACCTTGGCGCTTGGTAGGCGGGCTCAGATGTGTTTTGATCAAAATATATTGGCTAAGTGTCTCAGATTTTATCATATCAAAGTGAGAACTTTGTCCATATATAATGCTTACATCTACTTTACTAAGTGCATTATTACCTTATTTCTGTGATTTTCTGCACTGCAGTATAACTGACCCTGCCAACTTGTATTGGCGCCATCTACTTGTCTTGCCCCACCTTCTATCAATATAGACCAACCTACAACATTGGGGCCTATTTAAAGTTTTTCATCCAGGGCTATTTTAAGTTCCCTGTCAGCCCCTGAACCTTAGTAAATATGTATATACTATATATGACAAGCAAAGTAATAAAACATTTCTAAAAATAATTACATATACATATTTATGTCTTGAGAGCCATGTCAAGTGCAATAATCATGGGAATTACAAATGTAATGCTCTGTCATTTAAAGGTTTTAATTCTGGAGAAGGCTTTTGAACTTTGAATTGTGTGAAATTTATAGTTTAATACCTATAACACATGTAGTATTATTACTTTCTTTTAGTGTGATGATAAGTGTTTAAAGGCTTATGTTCATATGGGAAAAGCTCACCTTGGTCTGAAGAACTATGAGGAGGTAAGCCCAGCATACAGTATGTAAGTCATAGCTTTTATTTTGGCAAAACCAATGAAATGAGAAAGACTTGCCAGTTAAAAATATTTAACATTTTTAGCAAATAAATCTAATTCATTGTATGAGGCAAAGTTATGCACATTTTACTTAAAGAGGTTGTGTAATGACAGGTAGGGAACAGTGCAGCCCTGAACTGAACTCTACCTGCACCACTGTCCAGGGGTGATGCTAGGTTAATACATTGGGGGCCTGGGCCCTGATGTTTTGTGACAGGCCCTGAATGTACTGCCTGCCAGATAGATACAATTGTATTGCCATCCTCAGGACTGCAATACAATTGACTCTAATGCCCTGCAAGAACTGAAGGAGCTGTGATGACATCACAGTCCATGTGATCAGTTCTTAATGCAGTAGCTTAAAAGGACCTGCGATGATGTCACCATCATGTGACCAGTGCAGGAGAGGATAGCACAGCAGTGAAGAGAATTCCTGGGAAGAAGCTGTGGTGAGATCTGCTACATGAGGAGAGGTAAGTGAAGGGAGAGGCAGAGCAATGCTGGGAGTTGTAGTTATTTAACTGGGACTGTATGTTAGGGCTCAAGGGAGGCAAGTTATTTACTGAAAGTTGAGGGGGTGATGTTATTTACATAGGAATGCTTGTTGGGGGTGGCTGGGGCACGGTGATGTTATTTACATGGGACTATATGTTGAAGACAGCTGTGAGAGGGAGTGATCTTATTTACATGGGACTGCATGTTGGAGGTGGCTGGGGAGGGGGTGATTTTATTTACATGGGACTGTATGTTGAAGGTGTGTGGTGGAGTGATGTTATTTACATGGGACAGAATATTAAGGGGGTGATGGGACTGTATGTTGATAGTGGATGGGGAGGGGTGATGTTCTTTACATGGGACTATATGTTGAAGGTGGCTGGGGAGGGGGTGATGTTCTTTACACGGGACTGTATGTTGAAGGCGGCTGGGGAGGAGGTGATGTTATTTATGTGGGACTGTATATTGGAGGGGGCAGGAGAGATGGTGTGATGTTATTTACATAGGACTGTATATTGGAGGGGGCTGGAGAGATGGTGTGATGGTATTTACATAGGACTCTATGGCGGAGGGAGGGAAATAATGTTATTTACATGGGACTGTATGGTGGAGGGGCTGAGGAATTATAAATTCTGAGGACACTAAACTGAGGATTATAAATACTGGAGGCACTTCAGGGCGAGCATTATAACAGTAGGGGGCATTATAAATACTGGGGGCACTGGGGGGCATGGTCGACTTAGAGAATTGGGCCATATGCATTGGGGCTTGGGCCCGAGATCTTTTGGGACCCTAGCAACGCCCCTGCCACTGTCCCTACCTACTTTTATGATTGGTACTAAGGAACGGCCCACAACTTAGTGACAGTCCCTGACTTAACTGAGTGTAGGGGCCTAAACCTAATGGGGCAAAGAGAGTAGTTAGATAGAAAAAGGTCAAAACCAGGACTGGATCAGAATCCAAAAGCTAGTCGAATACACAATAGAGTGAAACCATGAAAAAAATGTCAGAGACAAAATAAGCAGGAAAATACGAGGCCACAAACTAGCAGAGCCTAATACCAAACAGTGTACAATATCAAGCAAGGTCAAATAACAAGCAGAGTCAAATACCAGGAGGTCACATCAGTGGCAAAATCAGAACAAAGTGGCAAAGTCAGGGAAAAGGCAAAATGTCAGCGATCCACAGTAACAAACACAAAACTAGCTAGTGATGCAGGAATACCAATCACAGGCAACTGTGGCCAGCAGCTGTCTGTTTAAATAGCCCACCCTCACAAAGCATGTGACTCCAGGGCAGAGCCTGATTCGCCCCCCGTGCTTGCTTCCTGATAGGTTGACCAGTCCCACTGTCAGCAGGCTGGCTTCCACAGCAACAGAGCAATGCCAGTGGTGCCGCCATAGTGCGGCCGGACTCGTTGTGGAAGTGCAGGCATGTAAGTATGTTACAGGTTGTCTCATCTTGACATTACTAAGGCAAGATGATATATAGTCTCAAACACTAGCGAGCCAGGAAACAAAAAGCTATGCTGTTTCCGTAGTTCTCATGCAACACAATGTGAGCTACTGAAATAAGTGAGTCCCTGCGTGCTCTGCTGTTTCCTGGCCGGCTGGTGGACAGGACTGTGTCTCACGTCGCCTTAGGAATGAAGATATGAGACAAACTCTTTAATATATTTTGAGCATAATGTCCTTTGGTTTGTAAGATCTGTGCATCTAATAGTTGAATTGGAGGATTGTCTGCTGCCATAGGATGCAAATCTGTCCTGGCTGTAAGCTTGTGTGATCATTAGTGTTGAGCGAATTGAAGCCAAGTGAATTGACTTTGATCTGAATTTCAGGAAAAATGTGGTTCACCGTGAAGCTGAATTTCCTTGAACTTTGTGGTAACGAATATATTTTTCCTGAAATGGTGTTTAAAAAAATTAAGAAAATACCTCATACATTTGCGCGCGAAGATGCCATCACTGCCATCTTAATTGCAGAAACCATGCAAAATCTCGCGTGGGTTGACGTCACCATGCCCAGCCAGCATAGTAATGTGATGACGTCATCACGTCACCGTGTGAGGTTTTGAATAGTGTCTTAAATCAAGATGGTTCATCGGCCTCTATGCAAGCAAATGGATAAGGTAATTATTTATTTTACCCTGATTAACCCCTGAAAAGCCAAAATTGTAGCCTCAGATGCCACGATCAGCGATGAACGCGGCATCTGAGAGGTTCAATGATGATGGGTGGCACGATCGCCATTCCCCGTCATTGAGCCTGCTACATACAACGGGATGTGCTTTGTGATGAAGTAATTTGTCACAAATTAAATTTCTTTGTAAAATTTCACGAGGCATGATCTAGTGATCATCACAGGACCAGGACATTTACCTGAAGGTTAATACTGAAGGCTTCTATTCAATGCATGCCATTAGGGATCATAAAAACTACCAGAAAATTACACAAAACATATAAAAAAAAACTGTATAACTTGCTAATTTCATTTTACTTAGTTGCACTGAGCAGCAGATTTGTGACTCAGGCAGAATGCTAAATTGCTAATGATAGGACCCTGCAGGCTGTCAGCAGTCCCCCAGCAAAAAATATATATAAAAAGCCAGAGTATGAATTTGAAGAATAATCAGACTCCTCGGCTTCCGATGTTGAGTTGTGCTTTAGAAAAGGAGACAGAGCTGCATCACTCAGTGTCGGGACTCTAAACTGTTTATACGGCTTCTGCAGATATCACATATTAAAATAATAGTAAAATAAAAACCTGACGATTTTGCACAATGTTGAATGCTTTTCTACAGATGAATATGCAGTGGTGGAAGTCTTAAATGAAGCTGTAATACTTTATACAGTCAGGTCCATAAATATTGGGACATCAACACAATTCTAACATTTTTGGCTCTATACACCACCACAATAGATTTAAAATTAAATGAACAAGATGTGCTTTAACTGCAGACTGTCAGCTTTAATTTGAGGGTATTTACATCCAAATCAGGTGAACGGTGTAGGAATTACAACAGTTTGCATCTGTGCCTTCCACTTGTTAAGGGACCAAAAGTAATGGAACATAATAATAATCATAAATCAAACTTTCACTTTTTAATACTTGGTTGCAAATCCTTTGCAGTCAATTACAGACTGAAGTCTGGAACGCATAGCCATCACCAGACGCTGGGTTTCATCCCTGGTGATGCTCTGCCAGGCCTCTACTGCAACTGTCTTCAGTTCCTGCTTGTTCTTGGGGCATTTTCCCTTCAGTTTTGTCTTCAGCAAGTGAAATGCATGCTCAATCGGATTCAGGTCAGGTGATTGACTTGGCCATTGCATAACATTCCACTTCTTTCCCTTAAAAAACTCTTTGGTTGCTTTTGCAGTATGCTTTGGGTCATTGTCCCTGATTTCACTAATAAAGAGAAATTGTTGCAATCGTCTATAGAGAAATATCAATTTTATCTTAGAGAGCGGAAACACCGGCAATTCACCAAGGATCTTGCCAAATTTAAAGAAAATAAAGAGTATTCCGTTCTCAAAGATAAAGTCACGGTCAGGGAGGTGGCCTCCGATTTATCCACTACGGAGACTGACCACTCTGATAGTGAACGTGAGCAAACTAGCTCAGTATCCAGAAGGAAGACTCAATCTAGGAGGGGCGGGGGACGTGGAGGCAGGGGAAGGGGTTTACCCCAGGGTTTTTTAGATCAGGCTATCCCCTATCCATTGAGAAACAGGTCTCGGACACGGGACCAGCAGGCCCCCAGGTAATCAATTTGTCTCAGAGAACATTAAATAACATTGAGATGGCTGTCCTTAGCAAGGGCCTATCTTTTGTCCCCACCCGCCGGTTTGACGCCTTTACCTGGACAAAGGATTTAAATTTATTCATAAGGAAACTCAGGTGGCGTAAGTTTTTTAGACATAAGGATGAACGGCAGTGTCTGGAACTGGGTATTCCCTTGGATATACTATCTGATGTCAGATTGCTGTACAGTTTGGAGGAAACAGTTGGAGATTCATCTGGTCTGGGCCCTTTTACGACCCTTAAGAATAAAAGTACCAGAATGCCTCCTTCAAGCGATATATCATTCCTGGATATCTTTCTCCAACTGGTGACAGCAGATCTGAAACAAATCACATCTCTCCCCTCCTGCAATAATTGCACTAGGGAAGAATGGGAAGCCATCTCCTCACTTAAAAATGATTCCACGATCACCGTCAAGCCCTCAGATAAAGGGGGCAACACAGTGATCCTGGACATGGCTGACTATAAGGGTATGTGTGAACAGATCCTCCGTGACAAAAAAAGTTATGAGGTCTTGTCATATAATCCAACAGACTCGTATTTAGCTGAACTTTTGGATATCTTACAGGATGCCAAAATCAAGAAACTAATCTCCGCAGAGGAATTGGACTTTTTATATCCCAAACACCCGGTGATCGCCACCTTCTATAGCCTACCGAAGGTGCATAAGGGGACAACTCCCCTCAAAGGTAGGCCAATTGTCTCGGGTGTTGGCTGTATCAGCCAGAATTTGGGTATTTACATCGACAAAGTCCTTATGCCCTTCGTGGTGTCCCTGCCATCTTATGTCAGGGACACCATGGACCTGCTTAAGAGACTGGATGGGGTAAGCATCGAACCACAGGCCATTTTGGGTAGTATCGATGTCGAGGCCTTGTACTCTTCTATCCCTCACACAGTTGGTCTCAAGGCAGTGGGACACTATCTTAGTATGAGGGGCTGCCAATTCTCTCAGCATAACATCTTTGTCCTGAGGCTCCTCGAGTATCTGTTGACGCACAATTTCTTCTTTTTTGGCCCGAGACTCTACCACCAGCTCAGGGGCACGGCGATGGGTTGTTCCTGTGCGCCGGCGTACGCTAACTTGCTCCTGGGCTGGTGGGAGTCTACCTATGTTTTCTCTGAGGAGATGTCGTCGAGTACCGGGCCCATAGGTCTGTGGGCCCGTTACATCGACGACGTCTTCCTCATTTGGAACGATTCAAAGTCATCCTTCTCTGACTTTGTCGCCAAATTAAATTGTAATGACATAGGTCTGAGGTTCACGCACGAATCTGATCCAGTGAGCCTCCCTTTCCTGGATGTCTCTATATCCATGAAAGGCAGTGATGAGCTTTCTACAACCATCTTTAGAAAGCCCACCTCTACCAATTCAGTCCTCCATTGGAGCAGTAGCCACCCTACCCCCTTAAAAAGGGGTATTCCATGTGGCCAATATCTACGCCTTAGGCGTAACTGCTCCGAGGGATCTGAATTTAAAAAGAGGGCCAATGACCTAAGGACCAGGTTTCTTAATAGGGGGTACCCTGATGATGTACTTAAACAGGCCTACCACAGGGCGACCGGTACGGCCCGTTCGGATCTCCTGGTGCCTAGGGTGAGACCGCCCCAGGACCAGAAGATCCGACTTCTGGGTACTTTTGATGGCTGTGCTGACAAGATAAGAGGGATCCTCGGTAAGCATTGGCCCATCTTGATGATGGACCCCGATATTAAAGAAGCTGTACATGACTACCCTCAAATTACATTTAGAAGGGGCAGCAACTTGAAGGATCTCCTTGTTCACAGCCATTTTGCACCTGTTCCTAGGCAGGGCACATGGCTTGACCGTAGGCCAATAGGCTGCTTCAGGTGTAGTGGCTGTGTAGCCTGTGGGCTCATTCAACCAGGCAAAACCTTTTACAGCTCCAATTTGTTAAAAACATTCCCCATCAGAGATTTTATCAATTGCAAGACACAGTGCGTCATTTATAAGATCACCTGCACCTGCGGTTTGGAATACGTGGGAAAAACAAAACGTGAGCTGCGTAGACGCCTTGGTGAGCATCTTGGCGATATTGCCAATAACAGGGACACAGCAGTGTCGAGGCATGTACACGATCACCACCAGGGGAATCCAAATTGCCTCAAGGCAATAGGAATTGAGCAAGTTGTTCGTGGTGGAGACTGGGACCGCACGCTACTCCAGAAGGAATCCCGCTGGATCTTTACGCTGGGCACAGTCTCACCCACGGGGCTTAATGAACAGCTCAATTTCGGCTGTTTCATATAGCCCAATGATCGATCACCCACTGAATATCTCTAGGGTGCCCTCCATTGCCCCCATACATATTCATAGTTACATTTTTGTATTTAAGTATATACCATTTCCCTCCCCCTCCCCCCTTCCTCGTTTACCTGTCCCTTCCTCCTATTTTACCATCTCCCCTTATGCCCCTCTTACATGTGTCCATATACTGCCAATATAGTCTGGATTCATATATTACTTTATCTTTTTGCCATCTAATACCATGTTCATATTGAGCGCAGCAACATATCCGGAGCTGTGCGGCCCGACGATGCCTGGGAATAGCGTCCCGTTGGCTTGGCAACCGTCGCGTCATCTCGCGTGTATTTGCGAGATGGGACGCGATGACGTTATCTTTGTCATTCACGTCCACCTTCCTGCCCTCCTCTCTCTGTGCGCTGTACCGCTCCGCGCATGCATATCTGGATTGTGGTGTTTCTTGTCTCTGTGCAGAGCGCACCTTTGTCAGTGCACCCAGCACAGGTTCAGCCCAAGCTCCCATGTTTCCCCTGATGAGCTTGTTACTCATCCCTCCCCAGCGAAACATGCATGTAGGGACTAGGTAAGCAAGGGCTTTTCTAGGGCGCATAAATTCCAGGGTGAGGTTCCTGTAGGTGACTGGTGGCGGGTAACCGTCATCCGGTCACATAGGCGAGTGTAGGCTCTAGGGCCAGCCAGTTCTACAAACCACCCTGCGTTACGTAATTGCCGTCAACAACGGTGTGAAAATCGGCCGGTCAATTGCTGATCCTGGAGTACCCCATCTGAGCGGTAGGACCAACCGGTTATTATCCTGGTGCCGCCGAGCATCTTACATTATTGTATATTTGGTTTTGGCACTATCTGCATCTGTTTGGTAAACCGCCGTGGTGCTCCGCTTTTGTATATTTATATAAATTGTTGATATCTCTTATCTTGGGACCTATTTTTCTAAATATCTTTATTAAACGTTAAGTTTTATTCTGACCACTTACCATACAATTCTTCTGTTTGACTCAGGTGGTCACCCTTATTATCTAAATTGTCAGATCATTGTCCATCTGCACTGTGAAGCGCCGTCCAATGAGTTCTAAAGCATTTGGCTGAATATGAGCAGATAATATTGCCCAAAACACTTCAGAATTCATCCTGCTGCTTTTGTCAGCAGTCACATCATCAATAAATACAAGAGAACCAGTTCCATTGGCAGCCATACATGCCCACGCCATGACACTACCACCACCATGCTTCACTGATGAGGTGGTATGCTTAGGATCATGAGCAGTTTCTTTCCTTCTCCATACTCTTCTCTTCCCATCACTCTGGTACAAGTTGATCTTGGTCTCATCTGTCCATAGGATGTTGTTCCAGAACTGTGAAGGCTTTTTTAGATGTCGTTTGGCAAACTCTAATCTGACCTGTTTTTGAGGCTCACCAATAGTTTACATCTTGTGGTGAACCCTCTGTATTCACTCTGGTGAAGTCTTCTCTTGATTGTTGACTTTGACACACATACACTTACCTCCTGGAGAGTGTTCTTGATCTGGCCAACTGTTGTGAAGGGTGTTTTCTTCACCAGGGAAAGAGTTCTTCGTCATCCACCACAATTGTTTTCCGAGTTCTTCCGGGTCTTTTGGTGTTGCTGAGCTCACTGGTGCGTTCCTTCTTTTTAAAAATGTTCCAAACAGTTGTTTTGGCCACGCCTAATGTTTTTGCTATCTCTTTGATGGGTTTGTTTTGTTTTTTCAGCCTAATGATGGCTTGCTACACTGATAGTGACAGCGCTTTGGATATCATCTTGACAGTTGATAGCAACAGATTACAAATGCAAATAGCACACTTGAAATGAACTCTGGACCTTTTATCTGCTCATTGTAATTGGGATAATGAGGAAATAACACAGACCTGGCCATGGAACAGCTGAGAAGCCAGTTGTCCCATTATTTTTGGTTTCTTAACAAGTGGGAGGCACATATGCAAACTGTTGTAATTCCTACACCGTTCACCTGATTTGGATGTAAATACCCTCAAATTAAAGCTGACAGTCGGCAGTTAAAGCACATCTTGTTCGTGTCATTTCAAATCCATTGTGGGTGTGTATAGAGCCAAAACTATTAAAATTGTGTTGATGTTCCAATATTTATGGACCTGACTGTATATATGTTCAGGTGCAAGTAATGTTAAGTCAATTTGGTTCTTAACAACTCTTTATTTTCTGCAGGCAAGACAATGTTATAAGAAGATTACAGATATAGACATTACCAAAGAGAAGCTTGTGAAAGGTAAGTGACTTCCAAGATACCTTTTTAGCAGTAATAAATAATTTGAGTTCATGCTGACCACACACCTTCAATAGCCAGTTGCTGAATGTTTATTCATCCGACAGTTATTCCTTCTCCTCCCAACACATTTCATTTGGACGAGGGGTCTAAGACACTTGCAGACACCTCTGGTGTTAGCTTATCTCCTCTAAAAGGGTTTGTCTGTGATTACATAGTTTTTAACAAGTAGTGGCAGCTTGCCTCCCCTACTGAAATGATCATTCTTATCTGCTCCCTGTAGCTCCTAAGTCTCCATCTTCCAGTCTGGGTGATAGGCATAGGCATGGTCACGGGATCCTCTTCATCCAACTACTGGATTCAGCAGTGACATGTCTCTTGTGGACACATCGCAGTCGATGCCAGCGAAGGATCAGGTGACCATGAACATATCAGGGAGGAAGAAAAAAAAAACCCGGACCAGAAGTGGGAGAACTGGAGCAACAGGGAGCAGGAAAGCATAATTCAGTAGGGGAGGCAAGCTGCCGCCATCTGTTAGAAACTATGTATTCCCGGACAACCCTCTTAAAAGAGTTATCCTTTTAAAAAAAAAAAATATTCTAACTTCCAGACATTTGGATGTGTCAAGAAATTCATACTTACCTGGTCCCTGCTGCTCGGTTTCCATTCCTGAGCTGTTTTCATTGACTTCTGGTCCCAATTAGTGTGCTCTGGCTGAACACATCGGGTGCTCTACAGAGCACCTGAGTACAATGGAAGTTAATGGGAGAACCCGAGCATTAAACCAGGCACCAACTGCTCTAAAGAGGAGAGGGTGTCTGGTTCATAGGAAAAGGTCAGAAATTGATGGAAACACCACCGAAATGGTCCGGGAACAGCATGGGGAGGATGACTGGATGCATCTTGGATTCCCAGATTGCTGCTGTCCGAGTAGTATACCACTTTTACAGACTGACAACAATACGCACAAAACCGAAGAAAAAAATTGATTTTAGAGGAAAAATTGTTAGGAAACATTCTTTCCTGTATATTTACTTGTATATAAAGTGAAAGTGCTGCCAGAAATTACAAGGAAGAGGCACTCTGATGCAACCTGTATATCACATAAAGGAGGGCCTCATTCACATTGTGGTACAATTGTTCATGTAGTGGGACTCCTACACTCATAAAGCCTATGCATTAAGTGAAAGCACTGCCAAAAACAAGGAAGCGGCACTCCAATACACCCTTTGTTACACATAAAGGAGGGCATCATACACACCTTTGAAAAATTATGATTGATGGCCTGCTGGTGACCCTCAAAAACATTTGGAGCAAGGGCCTGCTGATCTGACCATCTAAAACATTATGGGCGAGGGTCTGCTGCCGCTTTGGTGACTCTAGATAAACTGTGGCTGATCGCACGTCCCCGTGACGGCGACGATCCATTCGGATGTCTGGCCTATCAACTTTTGATGTTATTGTCAGCGCAAACCATGGTGACTACGGGTAACAGGGAATCAGGGTTAGATTCCAGAGAAGGAGCCTGAGAAACGGCTACGGCTACCACATCCAAGCAAGGCATCATGCGCGCAAATTACCTATTAGGTATAATTAGGTGTGGGCCTGCAGGTGAGCTGACCCTCTAAAAAATTATATGCGAGGGCCTTCAGGTGAGCTGACCCTGTAAAAGATTGTAGGTGAAGGCCTGCTGGTGAGCTGACCCTGTAAAACATTATATATGAGGGCCTGCTGGTGAGTTGTCAGATGGACATTTTTGGAGCTATTTTTCAACAAGAATATTCTGGTATTGCACCGTTTTGCTGAGAAGTTCTCTTTGTAGTGGGGGGTCGAGAAGGGTGAACAACCAGTAATCCGTGTTGTCTAAAATGCATATAACGTGCGTGTCGCAGGAAAGGCAGCCTAACATGAAGTCAGCCATGTGTGCCAGAGTACCAACAGGCAAGACTTCGCTGTCGTCATCAGGAGGATTACTCTCAATCTCCTCATCCTCTTCCTCCTCTTCTACCCACCCACGCTGAACAGATGGAATTGAACTTCCATGGGTACTACCATCTGTAGCGGAGGCAACCGTCTTCTGCTCCTTCTCCTCTTCATCGTCCAATTTGCGCTAAGAAGACGAACTGAGGGTGGTCTGGCTATCACCCTATGTAATGTCTTCCCCCATTTCCACCTCTTCCACATGCAAAGCGTTGTCCTTAATTGTGAGCAGCGAGCGTTTGAATAGACACAGAAGTGGGATGGTTATGCTGATAATATCGTTATCGCCGCTCACCATCTGTGTTGATTCCTCAAAGTTTCTTAAAACCTCACAAATCCATGCCCACTCCTCGCTTTTGAATAGCGGATGCTGATTGGAAAGGCGACACCCATGTTGCAGCTGGTATTCCACTACTGCCCTCTGCTGCTCAAAAAGCCTGGCCAACATGTGGAACGTCGAGTTCCAGCGCGTGCTCACGTCACACAACAGCCGGTGAGCTGGGAATTTTAAGCGCTGCTACAGCATTGACAGACCTTGAAAAACAGTGGCGGCTGGGGACTGTGTAACGCGGCACCGCCACCGACATCAAGCTGCGGGAGGCCTCAGTGTCCACATTGGCGACATTTCCAGGGCCTGTAATTTGGAAATCTGCGCATTTAGTGCTATGGCCTGTGGGTGGGTGGGTGGCTGGGTATTTGCACTTGAGTTCAAATGCCTGGGGTAAGGACATTTGGACACTGCGCTGGGACACGGAAGTGGATGTGGTCGCTGATTGTGCTTGCAAAGGTCCTGGTGCAGCCCGGAAGGCATCCGGGCCTGTATCTTGGACAGGATTGGCCAGCACATAACACAGGGAAATAGGAGGCAGTGGTGTGAGCCACAGACACAGATTGTGGACCCAGGCGTTCGGCCCACCTGTTACGGTGCTTTGATGCCATGTGGCGGATCATGCTGGTGGTGGTGAGGTTGCTAGTGTTCACGCCCCTGCTCATTTTTGAATGGCACAAGTTGCAATTTACAATTCTTTTGTCGTTCGCACTTTCCTCAAAAAAGCGCCAGACTGCAGAACACCTACCCCTTGACAAGGGAGATTTCCGCAAGGGGAACAGTTGTGGGCCTGTTTGGTGTGGCCCGCCTTCTCACTTTTGCCACCCCACTGCCTCTTCCAGCCTCTATACTGCTGTCCTCGCTCGGCTTTCCACCTTCCCAGAATGGGTCAGTGACTTCATCGTCCACCACATCCTCTTCCACTTCCTCACTCTGCTCATCCTCCTGACTTGTTGACCTAACCACTACCTCAGTGATTGACAACTGTGTCTCATCCTCTTCATCAGCCTCTTGAGACAGTAATTGCCGTTGAGTTATTAGCAACTGTGTCTCATCATCATCCACCTCATTAAGCAGTAATTGCCGTTCCCCACAGCCATCTTCTTGTGATTGTGGATGCTTAAGAGTTTGGCAATCAGGGCACAAGATCTGTCCCTCTTCAAGCGTGCTTGGCGAGAGGGCATAATCAAGGAATAGCGCTGAAAAGAGCTCCTCAGAATATCCGAGTGTGGAGTTGTTTGCCAAGTCTCTCCATGGTGGGAGGAAGGAGAATCAGGGTGAGGATTTGGTTGAACAGACTCTTGGTTACTGAGACTGGACTTGGTGGAAGACAGGGTGGTGCTTAAGCGACTGGAAACATTATCTGCTGCAATCCAACTGACCACCTGGTCGCACTGGTCTGACTTCAAGAGCGGTGTCCTGCGCCACCCTGCAAACTGGGAAATGAAGCTAGGTATCGTGGATGATTGTTTTTCTTGTGCTCTGACAGCAAGCACTGTTTCACTGCGCCCAGGGCCACGGCCTCTGCATGCACCATCAGCAGCACAGCCACTTCCCCGTCCCTTACTGCTTGCCTTCTTCATAGTGAATGTTATATATAATTGAAAGTCTGTAACACGTACAGTAGCGTAGGATTTGGAAGTGTATGCGCAAACAAATTTAAAAAGGTATTTGGGATGTGGAAACGTCACACAGGAGATATCTCGTAGATAATGTCAAAGCTGTCACCAGCGGCTAATGAAAAATTACAGCAAATGTCACAGGTATATTGGATGAGTAAACGTTATACAGGAGAGGTACCACCGGTCACTGTACGCAGCGTCTACGCAAAAAAGTACACTGTATGTCACAGATAAATTTTAGAAGCGCACATGTTACACTGCAGATGTGGCACTGGTAATGTCACTGTCCGCAGCAGACACCGTCTACGGAAAAATTGCATTGTATGCCACAGATAAATTTTAGAAGCGCACACGTTACACTGCAGATCTGGCACTGGTCATGTCACTGTCCGCAGCAGACACTGTCTACGGAAAAAGTACACTGTATTTCAGATATTTTTTGGATGCGCACACTTTACACAGGAGATTTGGCACAGCTAATGTCACTGTCCGCAGTGGACACCGTCTGTGGAAAAAGTACACTGGATGTCACAGATAAATTTTAGAAGCGCACACTTTACACTGCAGATGTGGCGCTGGTAATGTCACTGTCCGCAGCAGACACCGTCTACGGAAAAAGTACACTGTACAGTATATCACAGATAAATATTTGAAGCACAAACGTTAAACTGCAGATTTGGCGCTGGTAATGTCACTGTCCGCAGCGGACACCGTCTATTGAAAAAGTACACTGGATGTCACAGATATTTTTTGGATGCGCACACTTCACACAGGAGATGTGGCGCAGCTAATGTCGCTGTCTGCAGCGGCCTAGCTATTGTAAGCTATTCAGTGCAGGTTGCGCTAAAAACATAGATTGCTGCTGCCACACACAATAGTCCTTAAAAGGACTTTTGGGTCTCTGAAAAGTTTTGGTGGTAATAATATTCTTAAATCACTCCCTACACTGTCTGTCCCTTCCTCAGCACAGCTCTGTCTAAGAATGAGCCGAACATGCGTCATCGGGTGCTATATTGCACCCGATGACGCGTTTTCGGACAGCTAATCACTGTAATGCCATCAGCCAACATGGCTACGGCATTACAGTGAGGGCAGCATCTGTCATTTTCCAGCATGGACAGGGTTACATGCGCTGCTGCAGCTAATGACTTGCTTCAGTGGTGATGTGTCCCCAGTCACAGAATGCAGCCGCACACAGGACAATATCCATGCAGGAAGCTGGCAGTTGGGGACAAGAACTCCAGAAAAGACAGCTTGGGAGCCAGGGAACCTCCACTAAGCAGAAGGAGGTATGGATTTCTCCAAAAATCTCAATGTCTGGGGGTTAGATAAAAAAAAAAAAAAAAAAAACCTGGACAGCCATTTTAAGTACACCAGGATCAGACCTGTTTAAATACAACTGACCGATCCCATATACATTAAGTGGTTAACCAGTCACAACAAAATTGGCAAAAGTAGACTAGCCATAAACCCTACAGGGAAACTTCCCATTGGGCTACTGCCCATGGGGTCTCCTAAGCCCTCCTCATGGCCAAAAGCCAGGTAAGTAATGATCTGACGCTCTCCCAGAATTTGTTAACACTGGGAGCGCCATATACTTATGTACCTTGCTGGCTGCCACAGGTGCTCTCCTGACTCCTGAATTTGATTTAGTCTCAGTGCACTGATCACGCAGCTTAGCACATACACATACAGGGAGTGCAGAATTATTAGGCAAGTTGTATTTTTGAGGATTAATTTTATTATTGAACAACGACCATGTTCTCAATGAACCCAAAAAACTCATTAATATCAAAGCTGAATATTTTTGGAAGTAGTTTTTAGTTTGTTTTTAGTTTTAGCTATTTTAGGGGGATATCTGTGTGTGCAGGTGACTATTACTGTGCATAATTATTAGGCAACTTAACAAAAAACAAATATATACCCATTTCAATTATTTATTTTTACCAGTGAAACCAATATAACATCTCAACATTCACAAATATACATTTCTGACATTCAAAAACAAAACAAAAACAAATCAGTGACCAATATAGCCACCTTTCTTTGCAAGGACACTCAAAAGCCTGCCATCCATGGATTCTGTCAGTGTTTTGATCTGTTCACCATCAACATTGCGTGCAGCAGCAACCACAGCCTCCCAGACACTGTTCAGAGAGGTGTACTGTTTTCCCTCCGTGTAAATCTCACATTGGATGATGGACCACAGGTTCTCAATGGGGTTCAGATCAGGTGAACAAGGAGGCCATGTCATTAGATTTTCTTCTTTTATACCCTTTCTTGCCAGCCACGCTGTGGAGTACTTGGACGCGTGTGATGGAGCATTGTCCTGCATGAAAATCATGTTTTTCTTGAAGGATGCAGACTTCTTCCTGTACCACTGCTTGAAGAAGGTGTCTTCCAGAAACTGGCAGTAGGACTGGGAGTTGAGCTTGACTCCATCCTCAACCCGAAAAGGCCCCACAAGCTCATCTTTGATGATACCAGCCCAAACCAGTACTCCACCTCCACCTTGCTGGCGTCTGAGTCGGACTGGAGCTCTCTGCCCTTTACCAATCCAGCCACGGGCCCATCCATCTGGCCCATCAAGACTCACTCTCATTTCATCAGTCCATAAAACCTTAGAAAAATCAGTCTTGAGATATTTCTTGGCCCAGTCTTGACGTTTCAGCTTGTGTGTCTTGTTCAGTGGTGGTCGTCTTTCAGCCTTTCTTACCTTGGCCATGTCTCTGAGTATTGCACACCTTGTGCTTTTGGGCACTCCAGTGATGTTGCAGCTCTGAAATATGGCCAAACTGGTGGCAAGTGGCATCTTGGCAGCTGCACGCTTGACTTTTCTCAGTTCATGGGCAGTTATTTTGCGCCTTGGTTTTTCCACACGCTTCTTGCGACCCTGTTGACTATTTTGAATGAAGCGCTTGATTGTTCGATGATCACGCTTCAGAAGCTTCGCAATTTTAAGAGTGCTACATCCCTCTGCAAGATATCTCACTATTTTAGACTTTTCTGAGCCTGTCAAGTCCTTCTTTTGACCCATTTTGCCAAAGGAAAGGAAGTTGCCTAATAATTATGCACACCTAATATAGGGTGTTAATGTCATTAGACCACACCCCTTCTCATTACAGAGATGCACATCACCTAATATGCTTAATTGGTAGTAGGCTTTTCGAGGCTATACAGCTTGGAGTAAGACAACATGCATAAAGAGGATGATGTGGTCAAAATACTCATTTGCCTAATAATTCTGCACGCAGTGTACAAGGGTGACTTAGAGTGCATTAAAGGGGTTTTCCGCGACTTTACTACTGTGATGAACTATCATCAGACTTTAGTACTAATGACCTATCCTCAGACTTTAGTACTAATGACCTATCCTACAGTGAGCACCAATGCCTTATTAATCAACTTATTAGTGAGGGTCCTGGGTGTTGGACCTCCACTAATATGATACTGATGACCTATTAAGAGGATAGGTCATCAATTATAAATTCTCAGAAAACCTTTTTAACATCTACTTTAGGAGCCCTGCAGATTCCACTGAAAAGCCAGGGAAAAATAGTGCGTCATGGTGCACTATAATTAGCGTTGTGCGAATCGAAGTATCCAAAGAGGACTTCGATCTGAATTTCAGGGAACGCCGAATTTCTTTGTGCTTCGTGATACAAATGGGTTAAAAAAACAAAAAACAAAACATACTCACCTTATCCGTTTCAGTGCGAAGATCCCACCTTGATTGAAGATCCCACGAGAAATCTTGTTTGTACTGGCCAGTGTGATGACGTCATCACGAGCTGTATGAGTTTTCGTGTGGGATTTTCATCAAGATGGCCACGGCGTCCCTTTCACTCTCAAACCGATGAATGAGTATTATTTTTTTTTAACCCCTGAAAGGCCTCAATTTTTATATCAGATGCTGCAATCAATCAGCGATGAATGTGGTATCTGAAGGGTTCAATGACGGGGGATGGCGCAATCTCTGTTCCCAGTCATTGCATCCGCTACCTACAAAGAAATGTGCTTTGTGACAAAGTAATTCGTCACGAGTAGAGTTGAGCGAACACCTGGATGTTCGGGTTCGAGAAGTTCGGCCGAACTTCCCGGAAATGTTCGGGTTCGGGATCCGAACCCGAACCGAACTTTGTCCCGAACCCGAACCCCATTGAAGTCAATGGGGACCCGAACTTTTGGGCACTAAAAAGGCTGTAAAACAGCCCAGGAAAGAGCTAGAGGGCTGCAAAAGGCAGCAACATGTAGGTAAATCCCCTGCAAACAAATGTGGATAGGGAAATGAATTAAAATTAAAATTAAAAAAATAAAAATGACCCAATATCAATTGGACAGAGGTCCCATAGCAGAGAATCTGGCTTCACGTCAGCAGAGAATCAGTCTCTTCATGCCATAGCAAAGAATCTGGCTTCATGTCAGCAGAGAATCAGTCTCTTCATGCCATAGCAGAGAATCTGGCTTCATGTCACCCACCACTGGAAGAGGCCACTGTCACATATTTAGGCCCCGGCACCCAGACAGAGGAGAGCGGTCCCGTAACAGAGAATCTGGCCTTATGTCAGCGCAGAATCTGTCTTCATGTCATAGCAGAGAATCAGGCTTCATGTCACCCACCACTGGAACAGGCCACTGTCACACATTTAGGCCCAGGCACCCAGGCAGAGGAGAGAGGTCCCGTAACATAGAATCTGGCCTTATGTCAGCGCAGAATCTGTCTTCATGTCATAGCAGAGAATCAGGCTTCACGTCACCCACCACTGGAACAGGCCACTGTCACACATTTAGGCCCAGGCACCCAGGCAGAGGAGAGAGGTCGCGTAACAGAGAATCTGGCTTCATGTCAGCACAGAATAAGTCTTCATGTCATAGCAGAGAATCAGGCTTCACGTCACCCACCACTGGAACAGGCCACTGTCACACATTTAGGCCCCGGCACCCAGACAGAGGAGAGGTTCATTCAACTTTGGGTTGCCCCGCAATATAATGGTAAAATGAAATTAAAAATAGGATTGAATGAGGAAGTGCCCTGGAGTAGAATAATATATTGTTAAGGGGAGGTATTTAACCACCTCCGGACCGCCTAACGCAGGATCGCGTTCCGGAGGTGGCAGCCCTGCGCACAGTCACGCATATACGCGTCATCTCGCGAGACGCGAGACTTCCTGTGAACGCGCGCACACAGGCGCGCGCGCTCACAGGAACGGAAGGTAAGAGAGTTGATCTCCAGCCTGCCAGCGGCGATCGTTCGCTGGCAGGCTGGAGATGTGTTTTTTTTAACCCCTAACAGGTATATTAGACGCTGTTTTGATAACAGCGTCTAATATACCTGCTACCTGGTCCTCTGGTGGTCCCCTTTGTTTGGATCGACCACCAGAGGACACAGGTAGCTCAGTAAAGTAGCACCAAGCACCACTACACTACACTACACCCCCCCCCCCCCGTCACTTATTAACCCCTTATTAGCCCCTGATCACCCCTAATCACCCCTGATCACCCCATATAGACTCCCTGATCACCCCCCTGTCATTGATTACCCCCCTGTCATTGATCAACCCCCTGTAAAGCTCCATTCAGACGTCCGCATGATTTTTACGGATCCACTGATAGATGGATCGGATCCGCAAAACGCATCCGGACGTCTGAATGAAGCCTTACAGGGGCGTGATCAATGACTGTGGTGATCACCCCATATAGACTCCCTGATCACCCCCCTGTCATTGATTACCCCCCTGTCATTGATTACCCCCCTGTAAAGCTCCATTCAGACGTCCGCATGATTTTTACGGATCCACTGATAGATGGATCGGATCCGCAAAACGCATCCGGACGTCTGAATGAAGCCTTACAGGGGCATGATCAATGACTGTGGTGATCACCCCATATAGACTCCCTGATCACCCCCCTGTAAAGCTCCATTCAGATGTCCGCATGATTTTTACGGATGCACTGATACATGGATCGGATCCGCAAAACGCATCCGGTCATCTGAATGAAGCCTTACAGGGGCATGATCAATGACTGTGGTGATCACCCCCCTGTCATTGATTACCCCCCTGTAAAGCTCCATTCAGACGTCAGCATGATTTTTACGGATGCACTGATAGATGGATCGGATCCGCAAAACGCATCCGGACGTCTGAATGAAGCCTTACAGGGGCATGATCAATGACTGTGGTGATCACCCCATATAGACTCCCTGATCACCCCCCTGTCATTGATTACCCCCCTGTCATTGATTACCCCCCTGTAAAGCTCCATTCAGACGTCCGCATGATTTTTACGGATGCACTGATAGATGGATCGGATCCGCAAAACGCATCCGGACGTCTGAATGAAGCCTTACACGGGCGTGATCAATGACTGTGGTTATCACCCCATATAGACTCCCTGATCACCCCCCTGTCATTGATCACCCCCCTGTAAAGCTCCATTCAGACGTCCGCATGATTTTTACGGATGCACTGATAGATGGATCGGATCCGCAAAACGCATCCGGACGTCTGAATGAAGCCTTACAGGGGCATGATCAATGACTGTGGTGATCACCCCATATAGACTCCCTGATCACCCCCCTGTCATTGATTACCCCCCTGTCATTGATTACCCCCCTGTAAAGCTCCATTCAGATGTCCGCATGATTTTTACGGATGCACTGATAGATGGATCGGATCCGCAAAACGCATCCGGACGTCTGAATGAAGCCTTACACGGGCGTGATCAATGACTGTGGTTATCACCCCATATAGACTCCCTGATCACCCCCCTGTCATTGATCACCCCCCTGTCATTGATCAACCCCCCTGTCATTGATCAACCCCCCTGTCATTGATCAACCCCCCTGTCATTGATCAACCCCCCTGTCATTGATCACCCCCCTGTCATTGATCACCCCCCTGTCATTGATCACCCCTCTGTAAGGCTCCATTCAGATATTTTTTTGGCCCAAGTTAGCGGAATTTATATTTTTTTTTCTTACAAAGTCTCATATTCCACTAACTTGTGTCAAAAAATAAAATCTCACATGAACTCACCATACCCCTCACGGAATCCAAATGCGTAAATTTTTTTAGACATTTATATTCCAGACTTCTTCTCACGCTTTAGGGCCCCTAGAATGCCAGGGCAGTATAAATACCCCACATGTGACCCCATTTCGGAAAGAAGACACCCCCAGGTATTCCGTGAGGGGCATATTGAGTCCATGAAAGATTGAAATTTTTGTCCCAAGTTAGCGGAACGGGAGACTTTGTGAGAAAAAAATTAAAAATATCAATTTCCGCTAACTTGTGCCAAAAAAAAAAAATTTCTATGAACTCGCCATGCCCCTCATTGAATACCTTGGGGTGTCTTCTTTCCAAAATGGGGTCACATGTGGGGTATTTATACTGCCCTGGCATTCTAGGGGCCCCAAAGCGTGAGAAGAAGTCTGGTATCCAAATGTCTAAAAATGCCCTCCTAAAAGGAATTTGGGCACCTTTGCGCATCTAGGCTGCAAAAAAGTGTCACACATCTGGTATCGCCGTACTCAGGAGAAGTTGGGGAATGTGTTTTGGGGTGTCATTTTACCTATACCCATGCTGGGTGAGAGAAATATCTTGGTCAAATGCCAACTTTGTATAAAAAAATGGGAAAAGTTGTCTTTTGCCAAGATATTTCTCTCACCCAGCATGGGTATATGTAAAATGACACCCCAAAACACATTCCCCAACTTCTCCTGAATACGGCGATACCACATGTGTGACACTTTTTTGCAGCCTAGGTGGGCAAAGGGGCCCATATTCCAAAGAGCACCTTTAGGATTTCACAGGTCATTTACCTACTTACCACACATTAGGGCCCCTGGAAAATGCCAGGGCAGTATAACTACCCCACAAGTGACCCCATTTTGGAAAGAAGACACCCCAAGGTATTCCGTGAGGGGCATGGCGAGTTCCTCGAATTTTTTATTTTTTGTCACAAGTTAGTGGAAAATGCTTATTTTTTTTTTTATTTTTTTTTATACAAAGTCTCATATTCCACTAACTTGTGACAAAAAATAAAAAGTTCCATGAACTCACTATGCCCATCAGCGAATACCTTGGGGTCTCTTCTTTCCAAAATGGGGTCACTTGTGGGGTAGTTATACTGCCCTGGCATTCTAGGGGCCCAAATGTGTGGTAAGGAGTTTGAAATCAAATTCTGTAAAAAATGACCTGTGAAATCCGAAAGGTGCTCTTTTGAATATGGGCCCCTTTGCCCACCTAGGCTGCAAAAAAGTGTCACACATTTGGTATCTCCGTAATCGGGAGAAGTTGGGGAATGTGTTTTGGGGTGTCATTTTACATATACCCATGCTGGGTGAGAGAAATATCTTGGCAAAAGACAACTTTTCCCATTTTTTTATACAAAGTTGGCATTTGACCAAGATATTTATCTCACCCAGCATGGGTATATGTAAAAAGACACCCCAAAACACATTCCTCAACTTCTCCTGAATACAGAGATACCAGATGTGTGACACTTTTTTGCAGCCTAGGTGGGCAAAGGGGCCCACATTCCAAAGAGCACCTTTCGGATTTCACAGGTCATTTACCTACTTACCACACATTTGGGCCCCTAGAATGCCAGGGCAGTATAACTACCCCACAAGTGACCCCATTTTGGAAAGAAGAGACCCCAAGGTATTCGCTGATGGGCATAGTGAGTTCATGGAAGTTTTTATTTTTTGTCACAAGTTTGTGGAATATGAGACTTTGTATGAAAAAAAAAAAAAAAAAAAAAAAATCATCATTTTCCACTAACTTGTGACAAAAAATAAAAAATTCTAGGAACTCGCCATGCCCCTCACGGAATACCTTGGGGTGTCTTCTTTCCAAAATGGGGTCACTTGTGGGGTAGTTATACTGCCCTGGTATTCTAGGGGCCCAAATGTGTGGTAAGGAGTTTGAAATCAAATTCAGGAAAAAATGAGGAGTGAAATCCGAAAGGTGCTCTTTGGAATATGGGCCCCTTTGCCCACCTAGGCTGCAAAAAAGTGTCACACATCTGGTATCCCCGTACTCAGGAGAAGTTGAGTAATGTGTTTTGGGGTGTCTTTTTACATATACCCATGCTGGGTGAGATAAATATCTTGGTCAAATGACAACTTTGTATAAAAAAATGGGAAAAGTTGTCTTTTGCCAAGATATTTCTCTCACCCAGCATGGGTATATATAAAATGACACCCCAAAACACATTCCCCACCTTCTCCTGAGTACGGAGATACCAGATGTGTGACACTTTTTTGCAGCCTAGGTGGGCAAAGGGGCCCATATTCCAAAGAGCACCTTTCGGATTTCACAGGTCATTTTTTACAGAATTTGATTTCAAACTCCTTACCACACATTTGGGCCCCTAGAATGCCAGGGCAGTATAACTACCCCACAAGTGACCCCATTTTGGAAAGAAGAGACCCCAAGGTATTCGCTGATGGGCATAGTGAGTTCATAGAACTTTTTATTTTTTGTCACAAGTTAGTGGAATATGAGACTTTGTAAGAAAAAAAAAAATCATCATTTTCCGCTAACTTGTGACAAAAAATAAAAAGTTCTATGAACTCACTATGCCCATCAGCGAATACCTTAGGGTGTGTACTTTCAGAAATGGGGTCATTTGTGGGGTGTTTGTACTGTCTGGGCATTGTAGAACCTCAGGAAACATGACAGGTGCTCAGAAAGTCAGAGCTGCTTCAAAAAGCGGAAATTCACATTTTTGTACCATAGTTTGTAAATGCTATAACTTTTACCCAAACCATTTTTTTTTTACCCAAACATTTTTTTTTTATCAAAGACATGTAGAACTATAAATTTAGAGCAAAATTTCTATATGGATGTCGTTTTTTTTGCAAAATTTTACAACTGAAAGTGAAAAATGTCATTTTTTTGCAAAAAAATCGTTAGATTTCGATTAATAACAAAAAAAGTAAAAATGTCAGCAGCAATGAAATACCACCAAATGAAAGCTCTATTAGTGAGAAGAAAAGGAGGTAAAATTCATTTGGGTGGTAAGTTGCATGACCGAGCAATAAACGGTGAAAGTAGTGTAGGTCAGAAGTGTAAAAAGTGGCCTGGTCTTTCAGGGTGTTTAAGCACTGGGGGCTGAGGTGGTTAATATCTAATCTGCACAAGGGATAGACAGGTCCTGTGGGATCCATGCCTGGTTCATTTTTATGAACGTCAGCTTGTCCACATTGGCTGTAGACAGGCGGCTCCGTTTGTCTGTAATGACGCCCCCTGCCGTGCTGAATACACGTTCAGACAAAACGCTGGCCGCTGGGCAGGCCAGCACCTCCAAGGCATAAAAGGCTAGCTCTGGCCACGTGGACAATTTGGAGACCCAGAAGTTGAATGGGGCCGAACCATCAGTCAGTACGTGGAGGGGTGTGCACAGGTACTGTTCCACCATGTTAGTGAAATGTTGCCTCCTGCTAACACGTTCCGTATCAGGTGGTGGTGCAGTTAGCTGTGGCGTGTTGACAAAACTTTTCCACATCTCTGCCATGCTAACCCTGCCCTCAGAGGGGCTGGGCGTGACACAGCTGCGTTGGCGACCTCTTGCTCCTCCTCTGCCTTCGCCTTGGGCTTCCACTGGTTCCCCTGTGACATTTGGGAATGCTCTCAGTAGCGCGTCTACCAACGTGCGCTTGTACTCGCGCATCTTCCTATCACTCTCCAGTGTAGGAAGTAAGGTGGGCTTATTGTCTTTGTACCGGGGATCCAGCAGGGTGGCAACCCAGTAGTCCGCACACGTTAAAATGTGGGCAACTCTGCTGTCGTTGCGCAGGCACTGCAGCATGTAGTCGCTCATGTGTGCCAGGCTACCCAGAGGTAAGGACAAGCTGTCCTCTGTGGGAGGCGTATCGCCATCGTCCTGAGTTTCCCCCCAGCCACGCACCAGTGATGGGCCCGAGCTGCTTTGGGTGCCACCCCGCTGTGAACATGCTTCATCCTCATCCTCCTCCACCTCCTCCTCATCCTCGTCCTTCTCGTCCTCCAGTAGTGGGCCCTGTCTGGCCACATTTGTACCTGGCCTCTGGTGTTGCAAAAAACCTCCCTCTGAGTCACTTCGAAGAGACTGGCCTGAAAGTGCTAAAAATGACCCCTCTTCCTCCTCTTCCTCCTGGGCCACCTCCTCTTCCATCATCGCCCTAAGTGTTTTCTCAAGGAGACATAGAAGTGGTATTGTAACGCTGATAACGGCGTCATCGCCACTGGCCATGTTGGTGGAGTACTCGAAACAACGCAACAGGGCACACAGGTCTCGCATGGAGGCCCAGTCATTGGTGGTGAAGTGTGTCTGATCCGCAGTGCGACTGACCCGTGCGTGCTGCAGCTGAAACTCCACTATGGCCTGCTGCTGCTTGCACAGTCTGTCCAGCATATGCAAGGTGGAGTTCCACCTGGTGGGTACGTCGCATATGAGGCTGTGAGCGGGAAGGCCGAAGTTACGCTGTAGCGCAGACAGGCGAGCAGCGGCAGGGTGTGAACGCCGGAAGCGCGAACAGACGGCCCGCACTTTATGCAGCAGCTCTGACATGTCAGGGTAGTTGCGAATGAACTTCTGCACCACCAAATTCAGCACATGCGCCAGGCAAGGGATGTGCGTCAAACCGGCTAGTCCCAGAGCCGCAACGAGATTTCGCCCATTATCGCACACCACCAGGCCGGGCTTGAGGCACACCGGCAGCAACCACTCGTCGGTCTGTTGTTCTATACCCCGCCACATCTCCTGTGCGGTGTGGGGCCTGTCCCCCAAACATATGAGTTTCAGAATGGCCTGCTGACGTTTACCCCGGGCTGTGCTGAAGTTGGTGGTGAAGGTGTGTGGCTGACTGGATGAGCAGGTGGAAGAAGAGGAGGAGGAAGCTGAGTAGGAGGAGGAGGAGACAGGAGGCAAAGAATGTTGCCCTGCGATCCTTGGCAGCGGAAGGACGTGCGCCAAACAGCTCTCCGCCTGGGGCCCAGCCGCCACTACATTTACCCAGTGTGCAGTTAGGGAGATATAGCATCCCTGGCCGTGCTTACTGGTCCACATATCTGTGGTTAGGTGGACCTTGCCACAGATGGCGTTGCGCAGTGCACACTTGATTTTATCGGACACTTGTTTGTGCAGGGAAGGCACGGCTCTCTTGGAGAAGTAGTGGCGGCTGGGAACAACATACTGTGGGACAGCAAGTGACATGAGCTGTTTGAAGCTGTGTGTGTCCACCAGCCTAAATGACAGCATTTCATAGGCCAGTAGTTTAGAAATGCTGGCATTCAGGGCCAGGGATCGAGGGTGGCTAGGTGGGAATTTACGCTTTCTCTCAAATGTTTGTGAGATGGAGAGCTGAACGCTGCCGTGTGACATGGTTGAGATGCTTGGTGACGCAGGTGGTGGTGTTGGTGGTACATCCCATGTTTGCTGGGCGGCAGGTTCCAACGTTCCTCCAGAGGCAGAGAAAGAGGCCGAGGCGGCGGCAGCAGCAGCAGAAGAGGACGAGGCGGCGGCAGCAGCAGAAGAGGCCAAGGCGGCAGCAGCAGAAGAGGCAGCAGGTGGAGCCTGAGTGACTTCCTTGTTTTTAAGGTGTTTACTCCACTGCAGTTCATGCTTTGCATGCAGGTGCCTGGTCATGCAGGTTGTGCTAAGGTTTAGAACGTTAATGCCTCGCTTCAGGCTCTGATGGCACAGCGTGCAAACCACTCGGGTCTTGTCGTCAGCACATTGTTTGAAGAAGTGCCATGCCAGGGAACTCCTTGAAGCTGCCTTTGGGGTGCTCGGTCCCAGATGGCGGCGGTCAGTAGCAGGCGGAGTCTCTTGGCGGCGGGTGTTCTGATTTTGCCCACTGCTCCCTCTTTTGCTACGCTGTTGGCTCGGTCTCACCACTGCCTCTTCCTCCGAACTCTGAAAGTCAGTGGCACGACCTTCATTCCTTGTGGGGTCTAGGACCTCATCGTCCCCTGCATCGTCTTCCACCCAGTCTTGATCCCTGACCTCCTGTTCAGTCTGCACACTGCAGAAAGACGCAGCAGTTGGCACCTGTGTTTCGTCATCATCAGAGACGTGCTGAGGTGGTATTCCCATGTCCTCATCATCAGGAAACATAAGTGGTTGTGCGTTAGTGCATTCTATCTCTTCCACCCCTGGGGAAGAGCTAGGTGGATGCCCTTGGGAAACCCTGGCAGCAGAGTCTTCAAACAGCATAAGAGACTGCTGCATAACTTAAGGCTCAGACAGTTTCCCTGATATGCATGGGGGTGATGTGACAGACTGATGGGCTTGGTTTTCATGCGCCATCTGTGCGCTTTCTGCAGAAGACTGGGTGGGAGATAATGTGAACGTGCTGGATGCTTTGTCGGCCACCCAATTGACTAATGCCTGTACCTGCTCAGGCCTTACCATCCTTAGAACGGCATTGGGCCCCACCAAATATGGCTGTGAATTCTGGCGGCTACTGGGACCTGAGGTAGTTGGTACACTAGGACGTGTGGCTGTGGCAGAACAGCCACGTCCTCTCCCAGCACCATAGGGTCCACTAACACCACCACGACCATGTCCACGTCCGCGTCCCTTATTAGATGTTTTCCTCATTGTTCCCGTTCACCACAATTTTGAGAATGGCAAATTTGGGAATATTTTTTCAACCCAGAACAAAAAGTGTGCTTTTACGGTCACTACAAATAACTTGACCAGCTAAAACAGTACAGATTTGGTTGAATAGAAATGTCAGGCCTGTTTTTTTTGTGCTGTGTGACAGGTATAGGTTTAATCACAGAATCAGACTTCTATCTGCACGGTAGCGTGTGTCTTAGGTTTTTCTGAATGACACTATCAGCACCTTCAATGTAAGATATCCTTTTGGGATAGATTTCAAGTAGGCCTCATATACCAGAAACTAGTTATTTTGAGAATGGCAAATTTGGGAATAGTTTTTCAACCCAGAACAAAAAGTCTGCTTTTACGGTCACTACAAATAACTTGACCAGCTAAAACAGTACAGATTTGGTTGAATAGAAATGTCAGGTCTATTTTTTAGGCACTGGGTGACAGGCTCAACTTGCCCCTGATGTAGTATAAGGCCAAAAAATAACCACACTGTTGATGGTTAAATGCACTTGGGTGACACAGGCTCAGCCTGCACCAGATGTAGTATATGGCCAAAGAATAACCAGACTGTTGATGGTTAAATGCACTTCGGTGACACAGGCTCAGCCTGCAGCTGATGTAGGATATAGCACAAAATAACCACACTATTGATTGTTAAATACACTTGGTGATAGCTTGTGCTACACTAATACAGGCACAGCAGTAATGACAGATTTAGCTGAATATAAATGTGAGGCCTATTTTTTAGGCGCTGGGTGACAGGTATACGTTTAATCACAGAATTAGACTTGTATCTGCACTGTAGCGTGTGTGTTAAGTTTTTGAGAATGACCCTATCAGCACCTTGAATCTAATATACCCTTTTAGGGATAGATTTAAAGTAGGCCTGATACAGCAGAAACCACTAATTTTGAGAATTGCAAATTTGGGAATTGTTTTTCAACCCAGAACAAAAACTGTGCTTTGACGGTCACAAACAATAACTTGACCAGCTAAAACAGTACAGATTTGGTTGAATATAAATGTGAGGCCTATTTTTTAGGCGCTGAGTGACACAAGCTCAGCTTGCCCCTGATGTAGTATATGGCCAAAAAATAACCACACTATTGATGGTTAAATGCACTTGATGAAAGCTTGACCCTGATGTAGGATATAGCAAAAAATAACCACACTATTGATGGTTAAATGTACTTGGTGGTAGCTTGTGCTGGCGCACCACAAGCCACAAAATGGCCGCTGATCACCCCAGAAAAAAAGTGATCTAAAAACGCTCTGGGCAGCCTCAAAAAAGTGAGCAAGTCAATATTAGCGCTTCAATGATACACAGCTGCAGATCTATCACTGAATGTAGTCTTTTGGAGGAGTTAATCTGCCTAATCTCTCCCTAATGTCGCAGCTGCAACCTCTCCCTATGCTTGAATCAGCAGAGTGACGTGCAGCGCAACGTGACCCAAGCTTATATAGAGGCTGGGTCACATGCTGCACTGGCCAATCACAGCCATGCCAATAGTAGGCAAGGCTGTGATGGCCTCTTGGGGCAAGTAGTATGACGCTTGTTGATTGGCTGCTTTGCAGCCTTTCAAAAAGCGCCAAGAAAGCGCCGAACACCGAACCCGGACTTTTACGAAAATGTTCGGGTTCGGGTCCGTGTCACGGACACCTCAAAATTCGGTACGAACCCGAACTATACAGTTCGGGTTCGCTCATCCCTAGTCACGAGGCGAATTTCTTTGTGAAATTCGGCAAAGCACCCGAATCTAAGTTTTCATAACTTCACTCATCTCTAGCTATAAAGTTTGGTAAATGGACAGACACTATAATGCAAACCCAACAGACCTCTTCATGGCTGCTGAAATTTCTGTAAATGCCAGGTCACTACATCTAGATGAAAAATGTAGCTGTATCTGTAGCTAGCCGCATATAAATATCTTTCCTGTGCAAGGTTTCTCCCATTTAACACACAGTGACAACAGAGGTTGTTAATTTAGTTTGACACTGTGTTTTTTTTAAAGACAGTCCTGAGAGATTTCTCTTCCTAGCACATAGACATCTCGCCCTCAGGCCATTACATCCTGTCCACCACTCTCTGAGAGTCGCCCCACTTTTGGTAATTTGCTATCCCAAGGAAGAAGAAATAAGGTCAGTTTCACAGCTATAAAAGATTGGCTGAAACTGGATACGTTCCTCACTTTCTGCATCTGTTTGCTGTAACCACCTGGCTTAGAATTTTTTCATTTTCAAGATATTTTTTGATCTTTTCCTCTTCAAATTGTAGTGTAATGTTAGCAAAAAATATTTAGTTTTATTTTTCCCAACATTTATAGAGTTTAGGCAATTTTCACTTTAGCGGGAAGCACCGGTGCCATTCAATGATGGAAACAAACTGCGCCCTGTGGACCCTGTTGGCTGGAATGGGATTGAACGGGTTTCCTTTATTTAAAAAAAACAGCAGTTTCCTGGACAAAATAGCGCTGTACTTTGCTATTTAGTCGTGAATTTTTCATGGAATCTGCAATGTTGGCACCTTATAGACCCTCTGATGCAGATGTGAAAAAAGTTCTCCTTTTTCCAGAAATGGAACTTGTTTGGCTGACAGCTGTTCCTCCTGACACCCTACCCTTCATGCACATACATGCTCGGCTCAGCAAGTCTTCTCAATGGGGAGAGGGAAAAAGCCGCTTCTAGACACTTCTGGCGGCAGCTTGTTTCCCCCTGAGAATGACTGATCAGGTCAGACATGTTGAAATCCAACATGTCTAATCTTCCTTTCCCCAACATTTTCTTTTAGAGTAGAGTTAGGACACCTCGTACACATTAATCATCCATCAGTTCTGCCAAAATTGGTTTATTCAGCCAACATTCATCTAATTTGTAAGGGCACAATAACACAGAACTTGGTGTCAAAAATGTCAAGAATATCATGTGAAATATCATGTGAAAAGTGTAGGCTCATTAAAAGTAGTCGCTCAGAAAGTAGATGCGTATTAGAAAATTGATTATTGTGTAGTTCACTAATATATAGTGTCAGCACGAAATGCAGTGCAGTCTGCAGACAGCAAGCTATAGAGCAGGAGGAGCTGAGCAGGTTGATATATAGTTGTATGGGAAATGATGCAGCAAAACTTGCAATTTATTCATTTAAATCTCTGCTCAGCAGGAGCTTAGGAGTCTTGTGGGCAGTGCTACGCAGGAATTAATAACTTGCCTTGTGGATAAAGAGATAGCTGCCAATCACTTAAAGGGGTTATCTGGGTTCAGAGCTGAACCCGGACATTTCTCGATCTTCCACCACTCAGTGTCTCTGACATGATGAAATGCTCCGATGCTCTCCCTTGCCCTGTGCTGAATTGCGCAGAGAAAAGGCTTTTTCTGGAGATCCCGTGATGGATCAGGCTCTCCATGGGTAAGCTAGACAGAGGCTTTAGCCTTTCAGTGAGCCCGGTGATATCACCGACACTAACGGACGGGCTTTAGCTCTGCCCTAGCTTGTTAATTGGCCAGAGCAGCACTAAAGCCCGCCCATCAGTGCCGATGACATCACCGGGAACACTACTAGGTGGAAGCCGTCGCCTAGCAGTGCGAGAATGCAAAGAAACAGCCCTTGCCCTGCGCGATACAGACCAAAATGCCACCAACACTTAACCTTTCTCCCATTTGTCCATCAAGCCTTCTTATAAAATCTAGTGAATGTTTAGTTTACAGTCCATCCAAAGTGTAGGTCCTCTAGAAAAGCTCTTGTACTACTTTGGGGCCCATGGACAAAGGGTCCAGTCCAGGTTGTCTCAGTGGATGAGGTGAGTTTGGCCAAGAGCCCCCTCTGTAAAGATACCTCAGTATTAGAAAACAAGCAGTAATAGAAGCATCTGTTTAGGTTCCCCTCATGGAAGAGACTATTATTACACGTAATTGAAATTACTCATTGATAGAAACGCATAATGCGATTCTGTTTTAATTCATAGTGACAAATACTAATGGTCTTCAAGCAAGAAATTATATGTGAAATTCACTTATGATAATAGCTGTAGCAGTAATTTCCTATTCACTAATTAAACCAGCTTGAAACACAATGGAAGTGCAAAAATTGTTCAAGAGGAATTACTTCCAAATCCTCATTTCTCCTGGATCATTAAATATTACATAAATATTTTTTTTTATGATATACCAGCTTAATTTGGTCTTAGTCATTTTCAGATAAATATTCAATAACTACTCTTCCTTTTTTTCACACCACTTCTCCGGTAGAACTTAAAGTGTAACTGCCATTTATTTTATTTTATTTTATTTTATATGGCCATTGTGTTGGGCTAGTGATAATGAACATTTTTTTTTTCATTTAGGCGTTTTTCAGGCGCAGATTGCGTCGCAACATCTAGTTGCACCGCAATCTGTGACTTCGCCCCGCTCACCCCAGGTCTAAAGTTGTGGGCGTGTCATGGGCAGGAAAGGGGACAGGTCGGCAGGGCCGTCTCATTCACCATTTTCTACGACTGTTGGTCTAAATGTAAAATGGCTCGGAATCGGAAGCTGTCTTACATTTAGAACTGGCGCTGGATGCGCCGAAGTTATGGAGAGGCCTGCGCCTCTTCATAACTTCGGTGGATCCACCGCCAGCTTAGGGCTTTATTAAGACTGGCATCTAAAATGCCAGTCTTTATAAATGTGCCCCTATATCTATTTCTATATACTGTCCTTTCTGACATCGATATACTGTCAGCAGTGAGTACTAACAGTGTCTGTGCGATCTGTATGCCGCTGGGAGATGCAAGAGATCACCGCTGGCTCCCCTGCATCTCCTGGCAGCACATTGGTCTGCGTGCCGATCTGTATGATCACATGGACATTGTCAGCATTCACTGCTGACAGTGTACCGATGTCAGAGACGACAGTATATATAAATAAATATACAGTTGTGTTCAAAATAATAGCAGTCAGACATCACTAACCTGACCAATCACTGTTTTTGGTAGAAATGATATTTCTACATGGCAAATAATTTACTAGCAGGTGTAGTAGAGTCATAGAAACCCAACAGACTTAACAGTCATGACATGCATGCTGCTGATTCTGTGTAATTGAGTCACTAATTGAAAGGGGCATGTTCAAAATAATAGCAGTGTGGAGTTCAATTAGTGAGGTCATTCATTCTTTGAAAAACAGGTGCCAATTATTGCCCTTATTTAAGGAAGTAAAGCAGCAAATGTTGTACCTGCTGGTTACAGTGCATTTCTCTCTGAAATTCTGAGGAACAGGGGTCGTTCCAGACATTGTTTAGAAGAACAGCGTACCTTGATTAAAAAGTTGATTGGAGAGGGGAAAACATGTAAAGAAGTGCAGAAAATTATAGGCTGCTCAGCTAAAATGATCGCAAATGCTTTAAAATGGCAACCAAAACCTGAAAGACGTTGAAAAAAGCGAAAAACTACCATTCGAATGGATAGAAGAATAGCCAAAATGGCAAGGACTCAGCCAACAACCAGCTCCAGGAAGATCAAAGAAGGTCTAAAGTTACCTGTGAGTACTGTTACAATTAGAAGACGCCTATGTGAAGCCAAGCTATCTGCAAGAAGCCCCCGCAAAGTCCAAGTGTTGAAAAAAAGACATGTGCTGAAGAGATTACAATTTGCCACAGAGCACATTGACCGGCCTAAAGAGAAATGGCGCAACATTTCGTGGACTGATGAAAGTACGATTGTTCTTTTTGGGTCTAGTGGCCGGAGACAGTTTGTCAGACGACCCCCAAACTCTGAATTCAAGCCACAGGACACTGTGAAGACAGTGAAGCATGGTGGTGCAAGCATCATGATATGTGGATGTTTCTCATACTACGGTGTTCGGCCTATTTATCACATACCAGGGATCATGGATCAGTTTGAATACATCAGAATACTTGAAGAGGTCATGCTGCCTTATGCTGAAGAGGAAATGCCCTTGAAATGGGTGTTCCAACAAGACAACGACCCCAAACACACCAATAAATGTGTTACTATACCCGGATCTTAATCCAATAGAAAACTTGTGGGGTGACATCAAAAATGCAGTTTCTGAGGCAAAACCAGGAAATAGAGAAGATCTGTGGAATGTAGTCCAATCATCCTGGGCTGGAATACCTGTTCACAGGGGCCAGAAGTTGGTTGACTCCATGCAACACAAATGTACAGCAGTTAATTATACAATTAAATATTAGTTACCGTATTTATCGGCGTATAACACGCACTTTTTCCCCCTGAAAATAGGGGGCAAATGATGTATGCGTGTTATACGCCGATATTCATTGCGGCCCGGCAAAGATGCAGCATCACAGACTGTGCTGTATGAGCCGGGAGAGAGGAGGGGCTGGAGTCCGTAACTAGGGGCGGGGCCCGGTGCAGTCACTGTACTCTTACACCGGGCCCCGCCGCTCACCAAAGTATTTATAAACGTGAATCCTTATCCTGTTATTAAGCTGCCCTCTCCCATGTTCCCATGTCCCCCCTGTATCCCCATAGCACTTACTTAAGCTTCCATAGCAGGCAGAGTGGGTGGCAGCAGTAACGTCACTAACTGACGTTGAGCGCCTGCTCCGCCCCCTTTATGAATGAAGCAGGCGGAGCAGACGCGCGACGTCAGTGAGTGACGTTACTGGTGCCGTCCGCTCTGCCTGCTATGGAAGCTTAGCTGCTTAAGTAAGTGCTGTGGGGATACAGGGGGGACATGGGAACATGGGAGAGGGCAGCTTAATAACAGGATAAGGATTCACGTTTATAAATACTTCGGTGAGCGGCGGGGCCCGGTGTATTGGGGGACACTGTTATGAGGGGGATCTGTGGATGACATATAGCAGTGTCATCCACAGATCCCCCCCATAACAGTTCCATCCACAGATCCCCCCACCCCATAGCAGTACAATTTGAAATGGACACTGTTATGAGGGGGATCTGTGGATGACATAGCAGTGTCATCCACAGATCCCCCCCATAACAGTTCCATCCACAGATCCCCCCACCCCATAGCAGTACAATTTGAAATTTAATTTTTTTTCCTGAAATTTCCCTTAAAATGAAGGTGCGTGTTATACGCCAGTGCGTGTTATACGCCGATAAATACGGTAAGTGATTTAAAGGAAAGCAAAATCTTCAAACATTTTTCAGTTTATATAGTGAATGTTTGTGTTTGTAAAGAATAATACAAATACAGCTATTTTTTGAACAGTCTAATATTTACTTTTCTTCAATTTATTTAGAGGAACAACACAAATTTGATATATTTTTCTTCATGTTTTGATTTGGATTAGAATGTGTAGTGTTCTCAATGCATTTGTGTGTATGGAAATAAAGGCTATTAGAAGGATTTTGAGCTTTATTCACTTTTTTAAACACACTGCTATTATTTTGAACACAACTATATATATATATATATATATATATATATAAAAAATAATAAAAAATATAAAAAATAACAAAAAGGGCAGCACTCCAGGAAGTAAAAAATGAAAAATACTTTATTTACCCATATGGGACAAGCGACGTTTCGGCTCAGTATATATATAGTATTAATGGCCAGCTTTAGTGAATATATAATGGAGGCAGTGATGGCAGGGTAGCACAGTCAGTGAGGAACAGTGAACATGGTAGCTCACTGCCAAAAGTAAAATTTAGAAACAATTCTGTCAACTCACATCTTTTCATCTGTTCTCTTGCACTGTCCCGCTCAGACTTGTCTGATTCAGTTGGCTTAGACTAGCTTACACTGACTTAGAGTAAAGTGACTCTAGAATGTTCTGCCCTCTCTTATATATCGGGTGACACCAGCCCCATCTAGTGGTGGCTAAAATATGGCCTGTTGTTACCGTGTGCATACAGAAATATACAGTAAATGCATACATGACAAATATATTTTTCACTTTACAGTATACGGCGGTTCCAAGAACAGGATATTGCAATTGTTCTTGTCACTTTGTCATCATTAGAAAGATTATTCTTGTAGATCACAGTGAGGTGTGGGCCACTATATTAATGCACAATTGCATCTATTGTACCACTGGTCCTGTTAGTCACACAATGGCAAAGAATTCCTTGAACAACTGTATTTTAAATGAATAACCATATTTATAGTGTACATGAGGAATCACAAATGTTTAGAGTCTGTTTCTTGATATCTCACAGGCTACTTGAATCAAGTGGACATGCAGGAGAAGAAGGACATCCAAGAGCAGAAAGCCTTGCTGGATCTGGAGGCTGGGGTAGAAGATGCAGTATCTGTTACACAGCTGCTCACAAAGTTATCCAAAGCAGAGCAGAGTCCTCTCTATTACTCTGGAGGAATACAGCTTCTGGCTCAAGCTGTAAAGGATTGTGAGTATTCACCATACCTTATTTTGCCTTCAAGCTTAATGAGGACCTGTCAGATCTCCTAATGTACTTGTATTCTGCATGAAATAGCAACATCTATATTGTGTTGGTCCTATATTATAACTCATAGAAAATGAGTGCTACCAATAGGGGGTGTGTCCATGCACAGTCTGATATTGTCCAATCAGGACCTCCAGTGGCAGACTGTGTAGGAATACACCCCTCTGACTAGGGAAATGGTAACAACTAGCTGTATTCTTTTTGTTCATAAATTTTAAGGATCTTTCTTTTCTTTGTAATTTTCCCATATCATTTAATTTGACATTGAAAAACAAATCTGTTTACCTCCTCAGCTTTTACTTAAATGGGTTTTCCACTTGGAAACCCCCCTTCCATATATTACAATCTACGAGCCAGACCATAGAGCCACTGCTACCATGTTTGTGGATTCAATGCAACCTCATATGGTGACCCACAGAAACCTTGTAGGACTATGATTTTCCAAGCCAATAGCAGCTCGCCACCCGAAGTTAAAGAAGATGCACCTATTAGTTAATGGTCAGGGCTAAGAAAAATCCAGACAACTCCATTAAACTTAAACTCTATGCATGAAGAACCATAGAACACTGACTGTATGACAAATTCTGATGCACTGACACTAAGTAGATGCAACAGCAGGAAACCCTCAACACATAAAACTGTGTTGGAAACTGGGGTTCAAAAATATAGGTCTAGAGCAGAGATCAGCAACTATCGGCACTCAGTTTTAAAACTACAGGGTGGGCCATTTATATGGATACACCTTAATAAAATGGGAATGGTTGGTGATATTAACTTCCTGTTTGTGGCACATTAGTATATGTGAGGGGGAAAACTTTTCAAGATGGGTGGTGACCATGGCGGCCATTTTGAAGTCGACCATTTTGAATCCAACTTTTGTTTTTTCAATAGGAAGAGGCTCATGTGACACATGAAACTTATTGGGAATGTCACACGAAAAACAATGGTGTGCTTAGTTTTACGTAACTTTATTCTTTCATGAGTTATTTACAAGTTTCTGACCACTTATAAAATGTGTTCAATGTGCTGCCCATTGTGTTGGATTGTCAATGAAACCCTCTTCTCCCACTCCTCACATACTGATAGCAACACCGCAGGAGAAATGCTAGCACAGGCTTCCAGTATCCGTAGTTTCAGGTGCTGCACATCTCGTATTTTCACAGCATAGACAATTGCCTTCAGATGACCCAAAAGATAAAAGTCTAAGGGGGTCAGATCGGGAGACCTTGGGGGCCATTCAACTGGCCCACGACGACCAATCCACTTTCCAGGAAACTGTTCATCTAGGAATGCTCGGACCTGACACCCATAAAGTGGTGGTGCACCATCTTGCTGGAAAAACTCAGGGAACGTACCAGCTTCAGTGCATAAAGAGGGAAACACATCATCATGTAGCAATTTTGCATATCCAGTGGCCTTGAGGTTTCCCATGATGAAGAATGGTCCCACTAACTTTGTACCCCATATACCACACCATACCATAATTTTTTTTTGTTCCAACAGTCTTGGAGGGATCTATCCAATGTGGGTTAGTGTCAGACCAATAGCGGTGGTTTTGTTTGTTAACTTCACCATTCACATAAAAGTTTGCCTCATCACTGAACAAAATCTTCTGCGTAAACTGAGGGTCCTGTTCCAATTTTTGTTCTGGGTCATCCTCGTTGAGATGCTGCAGTAGCTGGAGTTTGTAAGGGTGCCATTTGTGAGTAGCTAATATCCGCCGAAGGGATGTTCGACTAATGCCACTCTCCAGTGACATGCGGCGAGTGCTACGCTGTGGGCTTTTGCTGAATGAAGCTAGGACAGCCACTGATGTTTCTTCATTAGAGACAGATTTCATGCGTCCATATTTTGGCAAATCCAACACTGAACCAGTTTCACGAAACTTAGCAAGCAGTTTGCTAACTGTAGCATGGGAGATGGGTGGTCTCGTAGGGTGTCTTATATTGAAATCTGCTGCAATGACCCGGTTACTGCGTTCACCAGACATCAACACAATTTCTATCCGCTCCTCACTTGTTAACCTCGGCGACATGTCAATGGCTGTAAACAAAGAAAAACTTGTAAATAACTCATGAAAGAATAAAGTTACGTTAAAACCAAGCACACCATTGTTTTTTTGTGTGAAATTCCCAATAAGTTTGATGTGTCACATGACCCTCTTCCTATTGAAAAAACAAAAGTTGGATTCAAAAAGGCCGACTTCAAAATGGCCACCATGGTCACCACCCATCTTGAAAAGTTTCCCCCCTCACATATACTAATGTGCCACAAACAGGAAGTTAATATCACCAACCATTCCCATTTTATTAAGGTGTATCCATATAAATGGACCACCCTGTATAACTCCCAGAATACTCTGTTCACTTCTATGGGAGTTACAAGAGCAGCTGAGGAAGTATGCATGCTGAAAATTGTGGCCTAACAGCGGCTGGAGTGCCAAAGGTTACTGATCCCTGGTCTAGAGGAACTAAGTGGAGCATGAAGTGGTGTCATGTCCTGCTATGTGGTCAATATGGACCTGGTAGAGTTTGTCTTCACACAGACTGCAGGGAGGACCATGACACCACTCTGTTTCGAAGATGGGGGTATCATAACCACATCCAAAATCCTGTTTTAATGAGAAATTCAGCAAGCAAGAATTGGGAAGATACAAGCTTGACTCCAATCCAGGCCAAAAAATATTTCTTTTTATATCACGTTAATCCCTCTGTTTACTTTGTTCTTTACTTGTCCCATATTATTCTTTTTTTTGTCTTTATACTAGGTACAACACAAACTCTATTCAGAATAAACAATGGATTCAGTATTATAGGAGACAACAGTATAATAAATAGGTAAGAATTACAAGGGTTGTCCAGCAGGGCAAAATCTTTAGTAAAATACTCAGAGTGGTTTTAAAAAAAAAAAAGAATTATATCCTGCAATCCCTGTTCAGACTTTATCCTGATGCCGGTTGGCCTCTTATTTCGGGTCCAATCTTGACAAACAGGAAATGTCAGGAAAGCCCCATATAAGCCAATCACTGTCTGCAATAGTCACTATTCCTTACATTTTGTTTCCAATAAGTGGTGGAATAGGAGTGGCAAATAATAAATGAGGGTGGAAATCAATACTTTTTTTAAAACCGTATTTTACTAAAATGTTGCCCTGCAGGACAATCCTTTAGTGGTTTTTGAGGAGGATTGTGGGATAATGTTGGTTTTCTGAGTTGTAGCCATGGATATAATTAACAGGGTAGCAACTACAGTAGTAGTTCAGTTAGTTATATATGTGACTGATAGAAAAGGAGAATGGGAAAATGAATGTAACCCACTAGAAGACCTAGGAAAGGGGTAATATATACATTATCATTTCTTCATGTGCTATTGATATGCTTGTATTTCAGGAGCTTGATCTCTAAACAAGCAGATACAATAGAAGCTGATTTGTGTCTCTCTGTCCTGTCCTTATGGCAGGTGGTCTGCAGTGAAAACGGTAAGTGACCGCTTTCGAGATTTGTTATTTCTCCTTCATTGATATTTTTCAAAGCATTTGCTTTCAATGTGAATATATTCCTTTAATGGATTAGTCTCTAAATGGCCATTATTGCTTCTATTAGAACAGAACCAGTGTGTACTGATAAGCCAACTCAATGTGAACAGCCAGATCTTCGCAATGCTGACATCAGAGATCCCAGAGATACAGAACAAGTCTTTAGCCCTTCTTACTGTATATTCCATGACAGAAGAAGGAAGATCTTTGCTTCTGGTGCATTTAAAGCCATCTAGGTATGTGCATGGTTTTAGTGAAATTTAGTGAATACAAAGGACAATCGGGAGGGAGTAATTTTCCAAGTTGAATAATTTCTCAAGGTAAAAAAGATTCTGTAAGAACCTCAGGACATAATATGTTCACTGTCTGTTATTTTCAGTATTTTCAAGACAACAATGGAGAAAACTGAACACATTGGCCCAGATTTACTAATGTGTCTGTGTCAAGAACTTGTCTGAAAAATGTCACAAATTAGCGCACTTTAGCACAACTAGAGTTTCTGCAACTTTTTCTTAGCTGCTTGAAAAGGGACCTGGTTTCACATGAAAAGAGCAAAGGTTTGAGCAAAAATTGTACTTCAATTCTGTCATAAAAGTCTCAAAGCATGCTGGGAGTTGTAGTTTCCCTGGAGCTGGTTTGCCAGAGGTTCCTGACCCCTGCATTATTGCCTTATGCATTACGGTTTTAAAAAAGTTTTGTTTCTGACAGCCAACTGATCCCCATGTTTTCCCAGGCTTGTCACTCCATGGGAAATATGCTATTACACGTCCCTAGAGATGAACAAAGTTCTGAAAAATTTGATTCATCTGCTTCCCCAAATTTCAAAAAGAATTTTGATTTGTGACTAATTACTTTGTTACAAAACACATTCCTTTGTATGTAGCAGGTGCAATGACACCACGATCGCGCCGCCTCCCATCATTGAACTTCTCAGATGCCATGTTCATCGCTGATCACGGAATCTGAGGCTACAATTTTGGCCTTTTTAGGGATAATAAATAAATACTTTATCCATTTGCTCGCGTAGAAACCATCTTGATTGAAGACATTGTGGTAAATCTCGCTCATTGACGTGATGACAGTCATCACGCTGGCCAGGCGTGGTGACGTCACTGCGCCTGGCCAACGCGCCAGCATGGTGGCGTCATACGTCACCCCGCGTGAGATGTCATATGGTTTCTGCAATCAAGATGGCCACGACGGCCTCTTCACACACAAATTAATTAGGTGAGTATGTATTTTTTTTTAACTCCATTTCAGGAAAAATTTATTGATTTGTTACCACAAAGCGAGAGGAAATTCGGTTTAGTCGCAAATCAAATTTTTCCTGAAATTTTGATCAAAGTCAATTTGTTTGGCTTCGATCCATTCAACACTACATGTCACCCATTTAAATGATTAGTAGACCATGCAATAAATGGTCATGATGGTCATACATCAGCACAGGGGACGATTTTTGCAATGCTTTTCTTTTTGGGCTCAGAGAAGGGGTTTCTGATTATATCTACAATATTTCAGGTTTTGGGAATATATATCCACTACCAGAAGTAATTTATATTTCTAGAAAATGAATATATTGGCTCTTTTAAACAGAGGATTTTCTATAATAGGGGTCAGGATAAGGCTTCAGTCTGTGAGGACACTATAAAGAGTACGATGAAGCTTTTTCCAACAGATAATAGGAAAAAAGTCATTTTTCGGCTCTAATTTTTCGTAATACCAGAAAATTGTACTGTGCTTGTATCCTAATTATCACAGTCAGCCGCAGGACTAGAGACCGGTATAACATGTGGACCTCGACCTGTACTTGAAGAATATTTTTGATAACTTGGCTTCCATACAGTGTTCATAAAATGCCTCCTGCGTGACATACAGTACTGTAATCTGCTCTTCACAGGGATACAATGTATATAACTATATTTTATAACAAAGGGAAGAGGAACAAGACCAATCCACTGTCGCTTTTTATTCATGATTCTGGCTGAGGCATTTTTAAAAGGATAAAGAAATGCTCATGCTGCGTCTGCTCATGGAACATTGTGTTCGATTAATATCGACTCGAGAGCAATAGAACTGACAGATGAGATCAGGAAAGAGAGAGAATGTAGAATAGTAAGAATCATAAAACAATATCATAAATCCCTAATATTCTTGCGGGATGTATGAAAAGTTTAATCGCCATGGAAACTGAAATATTTGGCAACACCTTCCTCCCCTCCTTGTGCAGAGAATGCATAAATACATAGTTAGCAGAACAGAGCATGCATAGGTATAGAGTGGTGGGAGTGATAGCTGCCTGCCGAATGCTATCTTATGTGTATGACTGGCCTTAGGCTTCTGCCTGTACTTATAAGATCGCAGGACATGGCTCTTGTCTTTAGCTAGGGTAATAAATATCAATGTAAATAGTAAGTCTTTAAAGGGGTTCTCCAGTAATTAACCCTTTAAGGACAACGCCTTATTACACCTTAGGACCAGGCCATTTTTTGCAAATCTGACCAGTGTCACTTTAAGTGCTGATAACTTTAAAACGCTTTGACTTATCCAGGCCGTTCTGAGATTGTTTTTTCATCACATATTGTACTTCATGACACTGGTAAAATGAAGTAAAAACAAATATTTTTTTTGCACCAAAAAATACCTAATTTAACAAAAATTTGGAAAAATTAGCAAATTTCAAAGTTTCAGTTTCTCTACTTCTGTAATTCATAGTAATACCCCTAAAAATTGTGATGACTTTACATTTCCCATATGTCTACTTCATGTTTGAATTATTTTGGGAATGATATTTTATTTTTTGGGGATGTTACAAGGCTTAGAAGTTTAGAAACAAATCTTGAAATTGTTCTGAAATTTACAAAAACCCAATTTTTAGGGACCACTACAGCTCTGAAGTCACTTTGCGAGGCTTACATAATAGAAACCACCCAAAAATGACCCCATTCTATAAACTACACCCCTCAAGGTATTCAAAACTGATTTTACAAACTTTGTTAATCCTTTAGGTGTTGCACAAGAGTTATTGGCAAATGGGGATGAAATTTGAGAATTTAATTTTTTTGCCTAATTTTCCATTTTAACCCATTTTTTCCACTAACAAAGCAAGGGTTAACAGCCAAACAAGACTGTATCTTTATTGCCCTGACTCTGCCGTTTACAGAAACACCCCATATGTGGCCGTAAACTACTGTACGGCCACACAGCGGGGCGTAGAGTGAAAGGTGCGCCATATGGTTTTTGGAAGGCAGGTTTTGCTGGACTGGTTTTTTGACACCATGTCCCATTTGAAGCCCCCCTGATGCAACCCTAGAGTAGAAACTCCATAAAAGTGACCCCATCTAAGAAACTACACCCCTCAAGGTATTCAAAACAGATTTTACAAACTTTGTTAACTCTTTAGGTGTTGCACAATATTTAATGGAAAATAGAGATACAATTTCAAAATTTCACTTTTTTGGCAGATTTTCCATTTTAATATTTTTTTTCCAGTTACAAAGCAAGGGTTAACAGCCAAACAAAACTCATTATTTATGGCCCTGATTCTGTAGTTTACAGAAACACCCCATATGTGGTCGTAAACTGCTGTACGGGCACACGGCAGGGCGCAGAAGGAAAGGAATGCCATACGGTTTTTGGAAGGCAGATTTTGCTGGACTGTTTTTTTTTACACCATGTCCCATTTGAAGCCCCCTGATGCACCCCTAGAGTAGAAACTCCATAAAAGTGACCCCATCTAAGAAACTACACCCCTCAAGGTATTCCAAACTGATTTTACAAACTTTGTTAACCCTTTAGGTGTTGCACAAGATTTAGTGGAAAATAGAGATACAATTTCAAAATTTCACTTTTTTGGCAGATTTTCCATTTTAATATTTTTTTTCCAGTTACAAAGCAAGGGTTAACAGCCAAACAAAACTCATTATTTATGGCCCTGATTCTGTGGTTTACAGAAACACCCCATATGTGGTCGTAAACTGCTGTACAGGCACACGGCAGGGCGCAGAAGGAAAGGAATGCCATACGATTTTTGGAAGGCAGATTTTGCTGGACTGTTTTTTTTGACACCATGTCCCATTTGAAGCCCCCCTGATGCACCCCTAGAGTAGAAATTCCAAAAAAGCGACCCCATTTAAAAAAACTACGGGGTAGGGTGGCAGTTTTGTTGGTACTAGTTTAGGGTACATATGATTTTTGGTTGCTCTATATTACACTTTTTGTGCGGCAAGGTAACAAGAAATAGCTTTTTTGGCACCGTTTTTTTTTTGTTATTTACAACATTCATCTGACAGGTTAGATCATGTGGTAATTTTATAGAGCAGGTTGTCACGGACGCGGCGATACCTAATATGTATACAATTTTTTTTATTTATGTAAGTTTTACACAATGAATTAATTTTTAAAACAAAAAAAAGTTTTAGTGTCTCCATAGTCTAAGAGCCATAGTTTTTTCAGTTTTTAGGCGATTATCTTAAGTAGGGTCTCATTTTTTGCGGGATGCGATGACGGTTTGATTGGCACTATTTTGGGGTGCATATGACTTTTTGATTGCTTGCTATTACACTTTTTGTGACGTAAGATGCTTTTTTTACACCGTTTTTATTTTTATTTTTTTACGGTGGTCACCTGAGGGGTTAGGTCATGTGATATTTTTATAGAGCCGATCGATACGGATGCGGTGATACCTAATATGTATACTTTTTTTCTATTTATGTAAGTTTTACACAATGATTTCATTTTTGAATTAAAAAAAAACATTTTTTAGTGTTTCCATAGTCTAAGAGCCATAGTTTTTTCAGTTTTGGGGAGATTATCTTGGGTAGGGTATGATTTTTGCGGGATGAGATGACAATTTGATTGTTACAATTTTGGCGTACATACGACTTTTTTGATCACTTTTATTACCTTTTTTGGGAAGTAAGGTGGGCAAAATTTCAATTTCATCATATTTTTTATTTTTTTTATGGCGTTCACCATTCGGGTAAAGTAATCGTTTTATAGATCAGGTCGTTACGGATGCGGCGATACCAAACATGTGTAGGGAATTTAATTTTTTTCATTTTTAATCAGTGATAAATGTGTTTTTTGATCTTTACTTTATTTTCACTTTTTTCACTTTTTTTTGACCCAGACCCACTTGGTTCTTGAAGATCCAGTGGGTCTGATGTCTGTATAATACAGTACAGTACAATATATATTGTACTGTACTGTATTTTACACTTTATCTGAACAGATCTATGCCTTTTAGCACAGGTCTGTTCAGCACCATGGACAGCAGGATGCCTGAGAAGGCGTCCTGTTGCCATGGGAACCTTCCCCGTCTGCTCAGTAGTGGTCAGAACTGCGCAGACGGGGAAGGGTAAGGACGGGTCTGTCGGGAGGCTGTCTGGGGGCTTTCTTCCTCTCCATCGGGGTGCTGCAAAGGCACAGCAGCCCCCCGATGGGAGAGGGAGGGAGCTCCCTGAGCTGTTAACCTTTTCCATACAGCGGTCCGTACGGACCGCGGTATGGAAAGGGTTAAACAGCTGACATCGCATCGCAGATGTCAGCCGTTTATATCAGGGTGTCAGCAATGTGCTGGCACCCTGGTATACCCATTAACCACCAACGATTATTCAAGGGGAGGCGGGCGGGGGATCGCGATCCCTCCAGCCGCACCACCCGCCTCCCGCACCGCCCGCAACCGTCCCCCTGCAACTCCCACCGGGCTAAAATCCCTCAGGGGTGCAGGGGGGGGGATACAGATATATTTTAGGAATACTAAAGTTTCTGATCCCCGCGTTCAGGGACCGCAGGGATCAGAAACTGCAGAAATCGCAGCAAACCGCAAGTCTGAATTGACCTGCGGTTTGCCGCGATCGCCAACATGGGGGGGTCACGAGACCCCCCCGCGCATTTAGCCTAGGTGCCTGCTCAATGATTTGAGCAGGCACCGGGTTCCGATCACTGCCAGCCGCATGGCAGTGATCGAAAATACACAGGGCCTACATGTACGCCCTGTGTCCTTAAGTACCAGGGCACAAGGGCGTACCTGTATGCCCTATGTCCTTAAGGGGTTAAGAAAATGAAATTACTTAATTATAACTTTATTCTAAATATATTTCCAAATACATTTCATTAGTTAAAATGGCTAGTTTTGTCTAGGGAGCAATCATTAGGAAAAACAAAATGGCCGCCGTCCTATTAGTACACACAAAACCTGCCCTAATCACTAGTGATGGACGAACATCGGCTGGGATGGTTCACGAACGCGATCGCTCAAACAAGTGTTCGCGAACTGCAAGTTCGCAGCGGGCCCCATTCACTTTAATGGCAGGCGAACCTGAAAAACCTTCAGCTCATATTTGCAGCCACCAAATACTTAGTAGAAGTGCACAAATAGTCCCACAACATGGACAGTGACATACTAAAGGGGGATCATAGATAAAAATTACAACAAAAAATATGTATCTTAGTCAGGGGACATTTTTATGCGTCTTAAAGGGAAATTCTCTGAAATGTGTCCTGCTGGAGCCTAGAAAAATGTTATTTTAGGCCACGGGAGTATGGGCCTTAAGAATTAGGCATTCATCTGACATAAAAGAAATTCTGATTATGTGGCTCAAGGTACATTATGCAGTCAATGGATAAAAAATTTACTGTAGGCCACTGGTCTACAGGCCCCAAACATTAGGCATTCACTGGACAGAAAAGATCAAGTGATTATGTGGCAGGAGGTATATTACATGGTCAATGGATATCAATTTTAATGCAGGCCAGTACAAATACAGGTCAAATATGAAAGGAATCTGCTTCTGAATTCACCCTGGTTCCTCCTTTGTCTCCACAGACAGTCACCCGGAGAACTCGTCTCAATGATACACTCAGACAGTGTTCCTGAAACAGTTCTGATTTAAAATTGACCATACGGCCTCTTATAGACACACATCCACACATATTGGAAACAAATGTGATTCACATATTCACTGTTGCTGGGCAGAATCCATTCCCTATATGGACATAAGGCTAATGTAAACATATTCTCCCTCTAGTATGATGTCACCCAGCATCCTGACCTTCATACAGATCATATAGCTTATTCTATTTAACCCTTTAAAATACATACAGTACAGACCAAAAGTTTGGACACACCTTCTCATTCAAAGAGTTTTCTTTATTTTCATGACTATGAAGGCATCAAAACTATGAATTAACACATGTGGAATTATATACATAACAAACAAGTGTGAAACAACTGAAAATATGTCATATTCTAGGTTCTTCAAAGTAGCCACCTTTTGCTTTGATTACTGCTTTGCACACTCTTGGCATTCTCTTGATGAGCTTCAAGAGGTAGTCCCCTGAAATGGTCTTCCAACAGTCTTGAAGGAGTTCCCAAAGATGCTTAGCACTTGTTGGCCCTTTTGCCTTCACTCTGCGGTCCAGCTCACCCCAAACCATCTCGATTGGGTTCAGGTCCGGTGACTGTGGAGGCCAGGTCATCTGGCTCAGCACCCCATCACTCTCCTTCATGGTCAAATGGCCCTTACTTTCAAAGTTTTCCCAATTTTTCAGCTGACTGACTGACCTTCATTTCTTAACCGCCTCCGGACCGCCTAACGCAGGATCGCGTTCCGGAGGCGGCAGCTCAGCGCAGAGTCACGCATATATGCGTCATCTCGCGGGACGCGAGATTTCCTGTGAACGCGTGCACACAGGCGCGCGCATTCACATGATCGGAAGGTAAGCGAGTGGATCTCCAGCCTGCCAGCGGCGATCGTTCGCTGGCAGGCTGGAGATGCGATTTTTTTAACCCCCCTCTCTTTAGACTCCTGTTGACTTGTCTCAGAGGGAGTAGCACCCCTGGGAATTCATCCAGCATTGTGACTTCCTCATCTTTCTGCTCCTGCTCCTCTACGGCTAAATCAATGACATGACGCTATGCACGCTCCAGAAAGAAAGGTGTAAGGTACTATGTCACTGATGGCGCCCTGGCTGCGACTGACCAGTTTAGTGATCTCATCAAAATGGCTGCAGAAGTCTGCATGCGCTGCGCATGAGCAGCCAATGGCGCGGTGAACAAAAACCAAGCTCCCCAGAACCTGTCCTGCTGCAGACTTTGTACAGGTAGTCAACTGCACGTTTCTGCGGGAGCAGTCTATCAAGCATATACAAGGTGGAATTCCAGGATTTCCAGAGTGTCGGGCTGTCACAAATCAGACGTCTGATGGGCAGGTGGTGTCGCCGCTGAACGTCAGCAAGGCGAGCCATGGCTGTGTAAGATCTTGATCTGTAAGATTTTACAGGCCTGCCAAAAGACGTCCTGGATCCCGGGGTATTTGGCAACAAATCGTTGCACCGCTAAGTTCAGGATGTGTGCCATGCATGGCACGTATGTCATTTTACCCTGTTTCAGAGCTCGCAGCAGATTGGCACCGTTGTCGCACACCACTTTACCAACTGTCAAATTGAGCGGGGTTAGCCACTGATTGGCCTGTGACCGCAAAGCTGAAAGGAGTGTAGGACAGGTGTGGCTCTTGGCTTCCAGGCACAACAGCCACAGCACAGCATGGCAACGTCTCACCTGGCACGTCAAATAGGTTCTGGGGAGCTTGGGGGGTGCAGCGGCGGTAGCAGTGAAAATAGAGGAGTCAGCCGAGGAGGAGACGGAGGATGGAGTAGGAGGAGGAGAAGAAGAGGCAGGCCTGCATGCAATCAGTGGCGGTAACAACAAATCCACATGGGTGCCATGGGTTGCATGCTTGACGGCTGTCAGAAGGTTCACCCAGTGGGCAGTAAAATTCATGTACCTTTCCTGCCTGTGTTTGCTAGACCACGTCTGTGGTCAGATGTGTGGCAAAAATAACCTCGCCACTGGGTTTTGGAGGGGCCTGGTTGCCAGCCTCTTGCCCCAGGATTATGGGCCCTCTCATCAGCCCATGCAAAACTTAAACCCCATGGCGATTTGACTGTGTTTGTGGCATCTGAGCGCTCAGATCCAAGCCATATGGGGACATGTGGGGTTTTGAGGTGTGTGACAGAACCATCTGTCTGTGTAATTTGTATTATATGTTATGTGAGGGTACCCAGATAGCTCATTTTATTGTATTCATGTTGTCTGAGTGCCATTCACCTAATAATATGCACTCAGACTTGAGCTATCTGGGGATATGTTAAATGTCTTTGTTTACTGTAAGGGTTGTGACATTGTATGTTTAAATGGTGATTTTTGTCCTGTTGTCCCCACATGTGTATTGGCGATTCCCCTTTGTCCTGAGAGATATTTGAATTACTCCTCGGGCAGAGAGGAGGAATTACTCCAGGGCAGAGAGGAGGAAACCATGATGCATTGTGGGGATGTCTTGTGTCTGTGTATCCTGAATTGCTGCATATCTGTCCTGTGTCACAGTCTTCCATCTGGTCCCCTAGGGGTGTGTCCACCAGATGGGGACCTGCATAAATACGGGCGGGTAGCCCTCAATAAAGAGTTCCTGTTTTACCTTCAACATAGAGCCTCGTCTCATGTGTGTGGGGATTGCTATACGCTGTATACTCCCCTGGCTATTACTCCTAGCTCTTGTAAGAGCTGTTCCTGTTCCTGGTTCCTGTGGTGCTATCGGTGTCGAGCGGAGTGCTTGGAGTCCTCGGGAGGCACTGGGAGCGTTTATCAATGGAGGTACCCGGTCGGGGTGCCAGGAGATCCGTTACAAGATGTATCTTGGCACCGACACTGTGTGCCAGAGATACATTCACTTTCCGCTGAATGTGGCCATATAGCTCCGGGATGCCCTTCTGGGAAAAATATTTACTTCCGGGGACCTTCCATTGCGGTGTGCCAATGGCCACAAATTTTCTAGTCCACCAGTTTATATGGCAGTAATTGGCGTGCTAGCAGTTCCGACAAGCCGGTGGTCGGCCGTTGGCCGTTGGGCAAGAGGGTTATTCCATGTCATCATCTTTTTACGCTCAAACATTTGGGCCATGGAAGCCTGCCTTTTGCCAGATGAACTCGACAATGGCACGGTGGAAGTTGGAGTGGAGGACAAATGGGAGGAGAGAGGAGAAGGAGAAGAGGCAGGACGTGGAGCGCCAGGAGTGTGGCTTTGTGGGTTCAGACGGTGTTGCTTCCACTGGGCTCGGTGATGGGAGGCCAGGTGCCTTCTTAAGGCGGTCGTCCCTAGGTGAGTGTTGTGCTTACCGCGACTTATGCGTTGACAGCAAGGGGCTGCAGATGGCAACACTATTGTCAGCAGCGGACACATTAAAAAAAGCCCACACTGTGGAACCATATGCCAGCCTCCTGGGAGCTCCAGATGTGAACCTGCATGGTGGATGGCTCGTTCCAGATACATTTCCAGTCTGCTTTTTGCCTCCTGTGCACTGTAAGTTCTGCCTGCTTCTCCTCCTTCTCCTCCCTATCTGCTGCTCTGTCTCTACCTCTGAACTCCCCTCCTCTTCCTCTCTTGTGGGCACCCACGTGATGTCCATCGACACATCATCATCGTTACCTTCACCACTACTGACATTAGAGATCTCGGAGTAGGCAACAGTGGGGACCACCCTCCTTGGGCTGATCTGGGTACTGTCGTCAGACTGCTGGGTTTTGACCGTTGATACCTCCTCTTCCTGATCCGATGCCAAGAATGGCTGCGCATCGGTAAGGTCTTGGAATGGATGGGAAAATAATTCCTCTGATTTGAGCGTAGGGTATATGGTGGTGGTGTTGGTAGTGTCTTTGGGGGTGCACACAGCAGAGAGTGAAGAGGGTGTAGATAGAGCGGATGAGGAGGGTGCAGAAGCGGAAGGCTGAGTGAGACACTCAACCAACTCTGGTGCGTCCTTTGACATAATCGCACGCACCTTCTGCAACTTCCCATTCAGGCTCCGGCCTGGTGCACCTGCCTGACCCCTACCACCCCTGCGGAATGGCCTGCCTCTTCCTCTGCCTGTAATTTTCAAAATGACCCTGTGACAAAAGTCCCTTTAGAAGAGCAGTATTTGTGGAAAAAGGTATATCACACCCCTGCCTCAATCAGTTTTTTTTTAGGGCAACTCATATATCGCACCAGTAGAATTTATTTGTTCTAATAGCGTTTTTCACTCTGTGCAGCTGCGGTAACGCAGCAGAACCGCAAACAAATGCTGCACTACCCAAATACAATATATAGAAAATATATTATTGGTATGTAACACCCCTGCTTCAATCATTTTTTTGGGGGGGGCAAATGGTATATCACACCATTTGAATTTTTTTGTTCCAATAGCGTTTGTCACTCTGTTTAGCTGCGGTAACGCAGCAGAACCGCAAACAAATGCCACACTACCCAAATGCACTATATAGAAAGTATATTATTGGTATATCACACCCCCATTGCTGTCATTATGTAAAGATCCAACCAAAAACAGGAGATAAGCCTCCCTAGCATCACCAGCGATGCTAGTGAGGCTTGTCCCCGTTGCGGCCTGCTATTGGCTAGCCTCCCATTGCCTGTCGTTTTGGTGTGCACAATGGGGAGATGCAGCAGAAGGCAGTGCGGGAGCAGGAGCTACGCAGGTGCCGGGATGTGGGGTGAGTATAACCTATATGAGGAACCTGGGCATTTGGGAGTCATTATAGGGGTTGATGACCCCTTTAAAGGGGGGGGAGGAAGCAAACAAAAAAAAAAGACAATGTATAAAAAATATGGGATCTAGGAGAACTCAAACTATCATATACCAATTTCCGGGCCAGTTGGAGCACTTTTGATTCGGGTAAACTCAATCCGGATCCACATGAGATTGTTTGACCAATTTGTTTCACTAGGACCAGAAACAAATTTTAAAAAATTTGCTCATCTTTATTCACATCTTAGTCACATCACACAGTATACACATCTGTGTATCCACAGTTACAGGCAACCTACAAACTTTGCATGTAGTCTGATCTTATAGTAATATGTTACTTTCTTCTACTTGTCCCATCAGTCTCTCACTGTATGGGTTACCAAGAAGCAGAGCCAGAAGTGAGTCATGTACTACCCCTTTCATTTCTCCCCATATATTGCTAGCCTGCTTATTGTACTGTAGTTCTTTGCACAGTGTCACTTATTGTTGCAGTACCTACATCATGGGGCCAATCATGGGGCACTGAGTGAAAAAATTCAGAAGGAGCTATGGGGCTCCATGGAGGGCTGTGACCCCTTTGTTCTGTCAACACAGAACATGGGCAGATCTTCCCCTTATGCCTTATGTCTGTGGAGGCTCCACTCCTGGTTTTGGCTCACAATCACTGATGGAAATCACTGATCAAAACACTGATGTGTGAATGAGGCTTAAGTCTGGAATTCTTTCTCCTCGTTTTTTGAAATTCCATGCTGGGACTTTCTGGCCCAGTAAGGGCAGGGAGAAACAGCGGAGCATAAACTTACAAGTTGAGGCTGAGCAGCCCCATTGAGAGTGGTTCTATCTCCAGAATACTCTTTCCCAGTTAGAGTTGCTTTATGAATAGAGATGTCGCGAACATAAAATTTTCCGTTCGTGAACGGCGAACGCGAATTTCCGCAAATGTTCGCGAACGGGCGAACCGCCATAAATTACAATAGGCAGGCGAATTTTAAAACGCACAGGGACTCTTTCTGGCCACAATAGTGATGGAAAAGTTGTTTCAAGGGGACTAACACCTGGACTGTGGCATGCCGGAGGGGGATCCATGGCAAAACTCCCATGGAAAATTACGTAGTTGACGCAGAGTGTGGTAAGTTGAATTCGCAATGCGATTAATAGTGATGAGCGGCAGGGGTCATATTCGAATTCGCGCAAGGTAATGATTGTGTAATATGCAAATTTTCATAATTTGAATTTTCGGATTCAAATTTATTATTGCGAATTTTTCAATTTACAACTATTAGACAAAGATTATAGCACTATATTAGCTAAATTGCTGTATATTCGATTTTTTGGGAATATTCGCTATATTGCTATAACTTTGTTTTTTTGGAATATTCGTAATATTCTAAAACAAGAATATATATCAATATAGCGAATATTCGAAAAAAACTAATATAGAGCAATTTAGCTAATATAGTGCTATAATCTTCTTTGTCTAATAGTTGTAATTTTTTTCTCATCTGAAGTTCAGATTGGAAAAAAATTACAACTATAAAAAAAAAGATTATAGCACTATATTAGCTAAATTGCTCTATATTCGTTTTTTTAGAATATTCGCTATATTGCTATAACTTTGTTTTTTCGAATATTCGTAATATTCTAAAACAAGAATATATAGCAATATAGCAAATATTTGAAAAAAACAAATATAGAGCAAAATTCGCACTACTCCTAAAGTCAAGTATATTGCAGCCTTCTAATTGGCCCACAAGCTAGAAGCAGGGAGGGATCATGTGTAATGATTAAAAAAAAAAAATTTAATTAAAAAAAAGGGGGAAAAAAAATTAACTATATTCGAAATATTCGCGAATTTTCGAAGTACCTATATTCGCGATAAAAATTTGAAATTCGAATATTCGTGATCAACACTAGCGATTAATATAACCTGCATTAATCGCATTGCGAATTCAACTTAGAGCTAAGTTCCTAATGGTTGTATTGCTAGAATTGACGAATATAACGAATATAGCACTATATTCTCAATCTTAGTTATATTCTAGCAATACAACCATTAGGAACCGAGCTCTAAGTTGAATTCGCAATGCGATTAATATAACCTGTATTAGGCTGAGTTCACACGAGCATGTCCGGATAAGGTCCGGATGCGTTGCGGCAAATGCGTTTTGCACGCGCGTGATAAAAAACTGACTGTGGTACCCAGACCCGAACTTCTTCACAGAAGTTCAGGTTTGGGTTCGGTGTTGTGTAGATGTTATTATTTTCCCTTATAACATGGTTATAAGGGAAAATAATAGCATTCTTTAATACAGAATGCTTAGTAGGTGGTCAATATAGGGTTAAAAAAATATATATATTTACTCACCTTCTCCTCTTGATCGCGTAGCTGCTCATGATTAAAGAAGTAAGAAGAGACCGGCAGCTACGCGATCAAGAGGAGAAGGTAAGTTAATTATTTTTTAATCCTCAATTGACCACCTACTTTGCATTCTGTATTAAAGAATGCTATTATTTTCCCTTATAACCATGTTATAAGGGAAAATAATACAGTGAATAGACTGTCACCTAGCAACCGTGCGTTCGCCGGTGAATAGTTTGGGACATCTCTATTTTTTTCTATTTATGAATTGCTATGTCTTTTTTATTTTTTTATTTGTATAACACAGAATTATATTTCATATTTTCTAGGCTATTTGAAAGTCTCATCAATTGTGTAATATTAACAGATTTAAGAGCAAGCAGAGCAATGGATATACTATACCATCTCACACAGGAGGAAAGGTAATTTTTTCCCCTTGACTCTCGATCTTTGTCCTTTTTTTTAACACTAAACACAACTATCATTATTGACCCAACCACTAATAAAGTTGCACCTATGCTTTGTGGGTTTTGGTTGCTGACGATGACATCAAAGGGCCGTAGTGCAAAACGTGTGTTTGGGCCCTTATGCCTTTAATTATGGAAGAAAATACAGTTGTAGTTTTCTGTTTACATATTGCTTAGGCCATATTCATTAAAACACAGTTTCCCAAATCCTGGCTTATAATCCTAAAAGATATTCTCTCTTAAGTCAGTTAGGGTCACTATTATATTTGTGAAACGTCAGAATCATATTGGAGAAAAGGATTTATTTTATCTTTTATTTTTGACTGTGCCTTTAAATAGTTTGAAAACTTGATTTATTGGCTTCAGGCACTTATGATAGGCTAATTGAAATAATTTGAATTTATTGAAGATGTTATCGTGGCAGTTTTTTAAGGCCTACCTTAAAAGCCTACTTGCCTCTGGTACATCCTTGGGAGCAATTTTCAAATGCGCAAAGGTAGCACGTTTTTATGTTCTGATGATAATATGCAAGTTTAAATAGCATGAAAACATGCAGCCATCATACAGGTTAGAAAGGAGACACATTCTCTTTCCTAGAAATGAAAACAAAGGTAAATTTACTGGAGGAAAGAAGCATAAAAGTATCGATATCAACACTAAAGCTACCAGACTGCACAGGGAGATAATGTCCCTGATTTAACGACAGGAGACAAATTTTAGTTTGTCTTCACGTTTTTTAATTTGTGTAAAGGTAACAGTCTGTGAGCCAAAGTTATGAAAGTGGAAAGCACCAGTTGTTGAATTTAGCACAGGCAAACTATTACATTCTAACTTATTATCACCTGTCACAGCTACAACATGTTGGGAATGGAGATCAGTTGAGACAATGTTTGGGAAATTTCCCAATGATAAGTAAGTCCAAAAACCAATGCGCTTCACAGGAATGACCACAAAACAGCTGGATTCCTGAAACATTTGGCCTGTCATAAACTATTGATAAATGCATCTTTCAATGAAAAATGGCAATTTACTCCTAAATAAACTCAAAACCAGTTCAATTAATCACAGCCAGAGTTTTTTTTGTTTTTATTTGAATAAAATTATCTGGTCTGAAGAAACAAAAATGGAACTGTTTAGCCTTAATGGCCATCTTTACTTATGTACAAAAAAAAGAGGAGGCTTGCAAGTCAATGAGCAACAACCCAACCGTGAAGCATGGAGGTCGCAGCATAATGTTGTGGAGGGACTGGTGCAACTCACAAAATAGATGGCATTATAAGGAAGGAAAATGATGTGGAGATATTGAAGCAATATCTCAAGACATCAGCCAGGAAGATCAAGATCAATTTATTCAAAATGATCAATGACCCCCAACTATACTTCCAAAGTTGGGCCAGTGCTTACTTAGGGTTATTCCCTTCTCAGCCATAAGAGGCTAAGATTGGACAAGACAAGATAACAATGTAAAGGTGATGGAGTGGCCATCACAAAGATCTGACCTCAATACCATAGAAAAAATATGAACGTACCTGACAAAAAAATGTGTGAGCAGGGAAGCCTACAGGTCTGGCTCAGTTATACCAGTTATATCAGGAAGAATGGGCTAAAATTACAACCACTTATTGTGAGGGATTTGTGTAGGGCTACCCAAAATGTTTAATCAAAGATAGACAACTTAAATGCAATGCAAAGAAATACTAACCACGTAAACCATTTAAAATTCTAAACCACTGGGAAGGTGATGACAAAAATAAAAAATGAAATAAATAATCTTCTAGAATTATTCTGACATTTCACATTCTTGAAATATTGTAATAATCGTAACTGACTTAAGAAAAGGAATGTGTAATAGGACTTGTGAAAAACTGAGTTTTAACTTACTTGATTAATGTGTATGTAAACTTATAACTTCCCCTGTGCTCTGCACACTCCCCATCCCCCTAAAAGACTGGGGTAGACATCAGCATGGTGAGGGCAGAGCTGTGTTCTAGCATGTACATATCATACACACTACTTACTAGTGATGGACAACATCTGCCAGGACGTTTCACGAACGCGCGTTCGCGTTCAAATGTTCGCGGCGGGACCCATTCACTTTAATGGCAGGCGAACCTGACAAACTTTCAGGTCATATTTGCAGCCACCAAAAACTTACTAGAAGTGCACAAATAGTCCAACAATATGGACAGTGATATACAAGAGGGGGATCAATGGCAAAAATTCCCACATAAAATATGTATTTTAATTAGGGGTCATTATTATACGTCTTAGAGGGAATCTTTTAAAAATGTGCTCTGCTGGAGCCTAGAAAAATTTTATTTTAAGCTACGGGAGTACAGGCCCCAAAAATTAGCCATTCACCTGACAGAAAAGAACAAGTGATTATGTGGCTGGAGGTAGACGGTCAGTGCATAACAATTTTACTGCAGGCCAGTGGAGTACAGGCCCCAAACATTAGGCATTCACCGGACAGAAAAGAACAAGTGATTATGTGGCTGGAGGTATATTAGGCGGTCAGTGGATAACAATTTTACTGCAGGCCAGTACAGACCCCAAAAATTCACCTTACAGAAAAGAACAAGTGATGATGATGTGGCTGGAGGTACAATAGGCGGTAACAGGCTAAAAATTTTACTGTAGGCCAGTAGTACAGGCCCCAAAAATTAAGCATTCACCTGACAGAAAAGAACTAGTGATTATGTGTCTGGAGGTACATTAGGCGGTCACTGGATACAAATTTTACTGTAGGCTACTGGAGTAGAGGCCCCAAAAATTAGGCATTCACCTGACAGAAAAGGCCTTTTATGCCGCTGTATATACATAAGACAAAGACCATTCTTTGTTCTGGGTGGTGGTGAATATGTGTGGGCTAGCATGAGGAAATTAAATTACACGTAGTTGTAACAGGTGTTGAATTCCTCATTCATTTTTTGAAATGTGAGGTAGTCCACACTGTTGTGAGCTAGGCGACTGCGCTTATCGGTCACATTCCCCCCTGCTGCACTGAATGTCCTTTCAGACAGGACACTCGATGAGGGGCAAGTCAAGAGTACCATGGCAAATTGTGCCAGCTCTGGCCACAGGTCACGCCTGCACACCCTGTAGTCCAGGGGTTCCTCGCTTCTCAGAGCGTCTACATCGGCCGTTAACCCTATATAGTCGAACACCTGTCGGTCTAGGCGTTTCCTGAGGCTGGATCCGGAGCGCTGCTCTCGATGGGTTGGCTGCAAGAATGATCTTATATCCGAAGTGACCAACACATCTTCAAACCATCCTTTTCTTGCAGGCGTGGTAGGATTGGTACCCGCATCTGTTTCACTGTGGGTGGAAATTCCTCTGCCAGTGGCTGCAACAGCAGAATGCAGCATCTCTCGCAGCAAGGCCTGGAAATTCTGCATTCTTCCAGCCCTCTGTGATGCTGGTAACTTGTCATTTTGTGTTTGTACCAGGGGTCTAAGTGCATTGCCACCCAGTACTGGTCCTTCCCCTTTATGCTTTTTATACGGGGGTCCCTCTTCAAACACTAGAGCATGAAGGCCCCCATTTGCACTAAATTGGAAGTGGTGGAGCGCCCTGGCTCCTGCTCATCACCCAGGAGAATGTCGTCCTCGGTCTCCTCCCCCCAGCCACGGACAACACCAGGGATCCCCGAAAAGTTTAAAGTCCCCCTCAAAGCCTGCTCTTCTTGTTCCTCCTCCTCCTATTCCCCCAGCCACCATCCTCCTCTGACTTCTCTTCAGACTCCTGCTGACTTGTTTCAAATGGAGTAGTCCCCCCTGAGAATTCATTCAGCATTGCAACTTCCTCATCTTCCAGCTATTGCTCCTCGACGGCTTGATCAATGACACAAAGCAATGCACTCTCCAGAAAGAAGGCGTAAGGTACGATGTCACTGATGGTGCCCTGGCTGCGACTGACCAGTTTGGTGATCTCATCAAATGGCCACAGAAGTCTGCATGCATCGTGCCTGAGCAGCCACTGGCGCGGTGAAAAGAAACCAAGCTCCCCAGAACCTGTCCTGCTGCAGAGTTCGTACAGGTAGTCGTTAACGGCACGTTTCTGCTGGAGCAGGCTATCAAGCATATACAAGGTGGAGTTCAAGCGCGTCGGGCTGTCACAAATCAGACATCTGATGGGCAGGTGGTGTCGCCACTGAATGTCAGCAAGGCGAGCCATGGCCTTGTAAAATCTTCTAAAGTGGCCAGAGATTTATCTGGCCTGCCGCAAGACGTCCTAGACCCCGGGGTATTTGGCAACAAATTGCTGCACCACTAAGTTCAGGACGTGTGCCATGCATGGCATGTGTGTCATTTTGCCCTGTTTCAGCGCGCTTAGCAGATTTGCACTGTTGTCGCACACCGCTTTACCAACTGTCAAATTGAGAGGGGATAGCCACTGATCTGCCTGTGACAACAGAGCTGAAAGCAGTGCAGGACCGGTGTGGCTCTTTGCTTCCAGGCACAACAGCCGCAGCACAGCATGGCAATTTCTCACTTGGCACGTGAAATAGGTTCTGGGGAGCTTAGGGGGTGCAGCGGAAGAGGCGGTAGCAGTGGAAAAGGATGAGTCAGCCGAGGAGGAGACGGAGGATGGAATAGGAGGAGGAGAAGAAGAGGCAGGCCTGCATGCAATCAGTGGCGGTAACAACAAATCCACACGTGTGCCACGGATTACATGCTTGACGGCCGTCAGAAGGTTCACCCAGTGGGCAGTAAAAGTTATGTACCTTCCCTGCCCGTGTTTGCTAAACAACGTGTCTGTGGTCAGATGTATCTTGGCACCGACACAGTGTGCCAGAGATATATTCAATTGCCGCTGAACATGACCATATAGCTCTGGGATGCCCTTCTGGTAGAAATATTTACTTCCAGAGACCTTCCATTGCGGTGTGCCAATGGCCACAAATTTTATAATGGCCCCCGAGTCCACCAGTTTATATGGCAGTAATTGGCGGGCTAGCAGTTCCTACAAACCAGCGGTCAGCCATTAGGCAAGAGGGTTATCCGGCGTCATCAACTTTTTACGCTCAAACATTTGGGCCACGGAAGACTGCCTTCTGCCAGATGAACGTGACGACGGCACAGTGGAAAGTGAAGTGGAAAGAGGAGTGTAGGACAAATGGGAGGAGAGAGGAGAAGGAGAAGAGGCAGGACGTGAAGCCGGGAGTGTGGCTTTGTGGGTTCTGGCGGCGTTGCTCCCACTGGGCTCGGAGATGGGAGGCAAGGTGCCTTCTTAAGGCGGTTGTACCTAGGTGAGTGTTGTGCTTACCGCGACTTATGCGTTGACAGCACAGGCTGCAGATGGCAACACTATTGTCAGCAGCTGACACGTTAAAAAAATCCCACACTGCGGAGCCATGTGCCATCGTCCTGGGAGCGCATGATGTGGCCATGCATGGTGGATGGCTCGCTCCAGATACATTAGCAGTCTGCTTTTTGCCTCCTGTGCACTACGAGTTCTGCCTGCTTCTCCTCCTTCTCCTCCCTATCTGCTGCTCTGTCTCTCCCTCTGAACTCCCCTCCTCTTCCTCTCTTGTGGGCACCCACGTGATTATATCATCGTCACCTTCACCAACACTGACATTAGAGATCTCGGAGTAGTCAGCAATAGCGGGGACCACCCTCCTTGGGCTGATCTGGGTACTGTCGTTAGACCGCTACCTCCTCTTCCTCATCCGATGCCAAGAATGACTGCGCATCGGTAAGGTCTGGAATGGATGGTAAAATAATTCATCTAATCAAGTGGAGGAGCTATGGTGGTGGTGTCTTTGGGGGTACACACAGCAGAGAGTGAGGAAGTTGCAGATACAGAGGATGAGGGGGGTACAAAAGTGGAAAGCTGAGTGAGCCACTCAATCAACTCTGGTGCGTCCTGTGGCGTAATCGCACGCACCTTTTCCAACTTCCCACTTAGGCTCTGGACTGGTGCACCTGCCTGACCCCTACCACTCCTGCGGAACGGCCTGCCTCTTCTTCTGCCTGTCATTTTTAAAATGACCCTGTGCCAAAGTCCATAGAGAAGAGCAGTATTTGAGGAAGCTGGTATATCACAGGCCTGAATCAGTATATTGTAGAAGCAGGTATATTGCACCCCTCAATCAGTATTTTGTGGAAGTCGTGTATCGCAGGCCTCAATCAATATTTTGTGGAAGCAGGTATATTGCACCCCTCAATCAGTATTTTGTGGAAGCAGGTATATAGAACCCCTGAATCAATATTTGGTGGAAGCAGGTATATCGCACCCCTCAATCAGTATTTTGTGGAAGCTGGTATATCAAACTCCTTAGTCAGTATTTTGCAGAAGCAGGTATATCGCATCCCTCAATCCGTATATTACACCTGTTGCAAATAGTTGTTCCAATATCGTTTGTCCCTCTATATACCTGCGGTATCGCAGCAGAAGCGCACACAACTGCTGCACAATACAAGTGCACTATAGTATACTTTTTATGTTAGAAATGATATTATAGGTATATCACACCCCTCAATCATTTTTTAGGAGGGCAACAGGTATATCACACCAATTGCAATTAGTTATTCCAATAGCATTTGTCCCTCTATATAGCTGCGGTATCGCAGCAGAACCGCACACAACTGCTGCACATTACAAATGCTCTATAATATGCTTCCTATATTAGAAAGTATATTATAAGTATATCACACCCCTCAGTGCCTCAGTATATCACACCTATCGATATAACACATATACCAGTACTTAAAAGGACTTTTGTGGCTCTATTAGTTAGCGTTTGGTGTCCCTAACAGTCTGTCCCTGCTCAACAAAGCAACCTCTCCCTACACTGGCAAAACACAGAATGTAAAATGGCTGCCAGATTGGGTTCTGTTATAGGATGGGGGTGTGTCCACGAGCAAAGTTCGCTGTGAAACGACCGCCGGGCGAACCGCAAGGCCATCTCTACTACTTACTATAGCCTTACCATGTTTAGAATAGAAGTTTTCTATAATTAGAAAGTGTCACCGCCAGACATCTGAGAAGCTCTGACAGACGTTCTTCAGAACCTCCTGCTTGAGGTTCTTTTGTTTTGCTTTCGTTTTGTCATCTCGTTTCCCTCTCTCAGCTGTCATCTAGTTGCACTGATTGCATCCCTTTAAATCCCCTCCCATACTGCATCACTTTGCGGTTTATACAACTTCCTGGAGTGTGTGCATGCTGGATGCTACAACTGATGCTTCTACAGATAAGTCTGTTCATTTATCTGTGTTTTCCTGTTTGCTTGATCATAGGTGACCCTGACTCCCTCCGTATTAAGTGTAGGGAGCCGGTGGTCGTGTCCCCTCACTATTATAGGGTGTTCAGGTTTCATACAGTCGAGGAACGAGGGTATGCAATTACTGTATCTACCATAGAGATTTTTGCATAGGCTGAGCAGTAAGGGAGAGAGCTAGGGCTGTTTCAGATCCTTAGTTTTGGATCAAGTCAGTCGGATCTTCATTTGTGTCTTCTAGTTTTCTGTAACACCTTCCGTGACTGAAAGCTAATACATATTACTGGTTTACTTATAAGCACAATATAGGATTCTAAAGACACTAGTAATATATATTAGCTTTCTAAGTATAGAAAAACTCTCTCTCAATATGATAAGGCTATAGGCTGGATAGAAAATGTATATTCTCAATATAGAAAGCTATAGCTTTACTATAGGAATGTTGCCTTCAGGACCTAACACATTTTGAGACAGATTGATCATCCGTGTCTGAATTCTGCACCTTTCAGACAGGGAATTGCAGATGATTTGCCGTAATAGAAATATACACTGCCCGCCCCCCAAAAGTGTCTCAACTAAAAATATTTTGTTGGACCACCTTTAGCTTTGATTACAGCACGCATTCGCTGTGAAATTGTTTCGATTGGCTTCTGCAATGTCACAAGATTTATTTCCATCCAGCATTGCATTAATTTTTCACCAAGTTCTTGCATTTATGATGGTAGAGTCTGACTGCTGCGCAAAGCCTTCTCCAGCACATCCCAAAGATTCTCAATGGGGTTAAGGTCTAGACCCTGTAGTGGCCAATCCATGTGTGAAAATGATGTCTCATGCTCCCTGAACCACTCTTTCACAATTTGAGCCCGATAAATCCTGGCATTGTCATCTTGGAATATGCCCATGCCATCAGGGAAGAAAAAATTAATTGATGGAATAACCTGGTTATTCAGTATGTTCAGGTAGTCAGCTGACCTCATTCTTGGAGCACATACTGTTGCTGAACCTAGATCTGACCAACTGCAGCAACCCCAGATCATAGCACTACCCCCACAGGCTTGTACAGTAGGCACTAGGCATGATGAGTGCATCACTTCAGCTGCCTCTCTTCTTACCCTGATGCACCCATCACTCTGGAACAGGGTAAATCTTGACTCATCAGACCACATGACCTTATTCCATTGCTCCAGAGTCCAATCTTTATGCTCCCTAGCAAATTGAAGCCTTTTTTCTGGTTTGCATCACTGATTAGTGGTTTTCTTACGGCTACACAGCTGTTCAGTCCCAATCCCTTGAGTTCCCTTCGCATTGTGCATGTGGAAATGCTCTTACTGTCACTATTAAACATTGCCCTGAGTTCTACTGTTGTTTTTCATCGATTTGATTTCACCAAACGTTTAAGTGATCCCCGATCACGATTATTCAGGATTTTTTCCCCGCCACATTTCTTCCTCGAATACGATGGGTCCCCACTATCCTTCCAGTTTTTAATAATGCGTTGGACAGTTCTTAACCCAATTTAATAGTTTCTGCAATCTCCTTAAATGTTTTCTCTGCTTGATGCATGCCCATGATTAATTATTAATTATCCAATAGGAGGCTCATAACTATTTGCTTAGTTAAATCCAGGTGGCGACTTTTTTTTAGGACAGGCAGTGTAATTGCATGCTTTAGTTTATTTTGGAGAGACTGGAAAGTATCTTGAGAGAAAAACACAGGTGTTACTACAAGTACCATAATTGTTGCTGCCTATACAATGCTATTGGGAGGGGACAATACTGTGATTTACTTTGGAACCATGCTTTTGGCTGCTGTCTGTATTCCTATTTCTTTCATCGGTTCAGTAAAGAAAAGTAGGAGTGGATCAGCACTCCCTTTTTGATGCTAATAAATCTATGCTTGTTTGTAGGGTTGAGCAAATCAAGGTGCTTCCGTACAGCATTATTGGCTCAGTGGAGCCAAACTTTGTTTTGGCCGAAGTTGCGCAAGACTTTGGTGAATTACTTCTATATTCCTATGTGCAATTTCAATTCCTATTGAAAAACATTTTAAAATAGGAATCTGAAGTGGGATTTGGTACCAAAGTAACAGACAATACCAAAGCCCACTTTGGATTTCTATTTTAAAATGTATTTCAATACGCACATAGGAATACCAAAGTAATTCACCGAAGTCTCCTGCCACTTTGGCCGAGACGAAGTTTGGCTCCACGGAGCCAATACATTTTAATGCTGTATGGAAAAGGCATTAAAACTGAAGTTTCTGAACAAATCGACTTTGGATCTATGATCCGAAGCTCGATTCGCTCAAGCCTACTTGTTTAACCGAATTGTGTCACATCTGCCTGTATTTTGTTTATGGTAATAAAATGAAGATTTATTAGCATCAAAAAGTGGGTGCTAATCTACTTCTTCTACTTGCATGTATGGGCCTGCAACCCAGGATATGAGCACCACTTTCTCCCACAGTGCCGACTGATTATTTCTATAAATTCAGTAAAGAAAGACTTTATTTATTGCAGCCAACAGGCCTGATTATTGACTGCATCTGCACTCCTGTCTTGCACCCAGCCAAACTGTTTACCATCAAGGGCACCCCCAACTTCCACCAGGCAGGAGCCCCAACACCAGGGTGTGCCCCAAGGGAAAAAAGGGTGCTTCCTCCAGTCACTGCAGGGCCTTAGGGAGATTCAGGGTGGAGCAATCTACCCTGAACTGTAAGTACAACTACCACCACCACCATAGCCATTACCATGAATCTCATCCACTCTTCCCTCTCTGGTCAATGCATAGGCAAAACGTTAGGGTTGACCTTCATCGTTTTAGGTCTCCAGCTAGTATCTAAATATATTTTAATTTAATATGAACATAAATTTATAAACACGTCGAGGCATTACCTTCCCAATCCCTAGTGTAGATCCACAGCATTCCCAGGCTGTGTGTGTTCATCATCTTCTGCTTTCTGTTGCCAGATCATAGATATTGTGAACCCCCTCTGGGTAAGATGCTATAGACCAACTCACGAGGGACTCTAGTGCTGGATTATAATGTAATTCTCTGCTAATCCTGCATGCAGTGTTGAAACAAACTGAAAGGTATACTTGTACAGTACTTTATTCCAGTTTATTATCTTCATTGGGGTTCTGGTATCGTTGATGGCAAAATAACACTGCAAACTGCGCTATTCTTGCTGCCAAAAATACCAGAAAACCTGAAGGAACCCCTTAAGGAAAGTTTGAAAGTTTGTCCTGATGTGAACTCAAAGTGATTGAATCTTTTATTTGACTTGGAGGACATTTGTGTGTTAACTTGCATGAGCCTGGGCCTGGGGGTGGACAATTCTCTGCACATTACTGTGTCTGAACAGCTTTAGATCTTTCCTCATCCTCTTTACCGTCCTTTCTTAGACTTTAATCTTTCTTGTTACTGAATTGCAGGTTGAGATCACATTTTAGAGCGGACTTTACATCAGAATTACTGCCCTCATGCACTTCTTTATTGGTAAGAAAAACTATTTTATAGAGAGTTATCATTAGCTTTTTCAATGCAGTCTAAAAAAACCGAAACGTGGATCCTACCTGTGTCACAAATCTGCACTAAAGGAATAGACCCTTATAGAATTTATAGTGCTATACAGGTGTAGCACCTGTCATTTCCAGGGGTGAGAAGAATAGAAGAACACCTAGGGCATCTTTAAAGGAAGGTACAATGTATGGATTTCAAATAAAAAAAAAAAGCTGAAAAAAATATTATGACTTGTGTGGATGGGAATGGTACACTATGGGACAATTAAGGAGGGCAATGTTTTGGTCATCAGTTTAAAAACAGGATGTTCCATCTGTAATACTGCATTACATTGTTTTCAATGAAAAAAATAAAGAATTTACACTGCAATAGTAGCTAATGGTAGGGGAGCCATAGAGATTGAGCTGGAGGGGGAGAATTTCCGGACCAGAGTAGACGGTACCATACTGTATGCGCAACCTGGGCACAATAGTTAAAGTGGTCCAAAATGACCTTAAAGGGGTTGCCCACTTGGCTGGAGCTGTAAAGGAAAGATTACTTAGGCTACTTTCACACTTATGGCAGTGTGATCCGGCGGGCAGTTCCGTCGTCGGAAGTGCCCGCCGGATCCGCCGATTTTGGTGTGACTGAAAGCATTTGTGAGACGGATCCGGATGCGGATCCATCTCACAAATGCATTGCAAGAACGGATCCGTCTCTCCGCTTGTCATGCGGACAGACGGATCCGTCTTGTATTTTTTTTTCACATTTTTACCGGTCTATGCATGCGCAGGCCGGAAGGACGGATCCGGCATTCCGCTATTTTGAATGGCGGATCCCGACTAATACATTCCTATGGGGGAAAAATGACGGATCCGGCATTCAGGCAAGTCTTCAATTTTTTTCGCCAGAGATAAAACCGTAGCATGCTACGGTTTTCTCTTTTGCCTGATCAGTCAAAACGACTGAACTGAAGACATCCTGATGCATCCTGAACGGATTGCTCTCCATTCAGAATGCATGGGGATATGCCTGATCAGTTCTTTTCCGGTATAGAGCCCCTGCGACGGAACTCTATGCCGGAAAAGAAAAACGCTAGTGTGAAAGTACCCTTAGGCCCCTTTCACACGGGCGAGTATTCCACGTGGATGTGATGCGTGAGTTGAACTCATTGCACCCGCACTGAATCCGGACCCATTCATTTCTATGGGGCTGTTCACATGAGCGGTGATCTTCACGCATCACTTGTGCGTTGCGTGAAAATCGCAGCAAGCTCTATTTTGTGCGTTTTTCACGCAACGCAGACCCCATAGAAGTGAATGGGGCTGCGTGAAAATCGCAAGCATCAGCAAGCAAGTGCGGATGCGGTGCGATTTTCACGCACGGTTGCTAGGAGACGATCGGGATGGAGACCCGATCATTATTATTTTCCCTTATAACATGGTTATAAGGGAAAATAATAGCATTTGAATACAGAATGCATAGTAAAATAGGGCTGGAGGGGTTAAAAAAAAAAGAAATAATTTAACTCACCTTAATCCACTTGTTCGCGCAGCCGGCATCTCTTCTGTCTTATTCTGTGAGGAATAGGACCTTTGATGACGTCACTACGCTCATCACATGGTCTATCACATGATCCAGCACCATGGTGATGGATCATGTGATGGACCATGTGATGAACGCAGTGACGTCATCAAAGGTCCTATTGCTCACAGATGAAGACAGAAGAGATGCCGGCTGCGCGAACAAGTGGATTAAGGTGAGTTAAATATATATATTTTTTAACCCCTCCAGCCCTATTTTACTATGCATTCTGTATTCAGAATACTATTATTTTCCCTTATAACCATGTTATAAGGGAAAATAATACAATCTACACAACCTTGAACCCAAGCCTGAAGTTCGGGTCTGGGTACCACATTCAGTTTTTTATCACGCGTGTGAAAAACGCATTGCACCCGCGCGATAAAAACTGAACAACGGAACGCAATCGCAGTCAAAACTGACTGCAATTGCGTACCTACTCGCGCGCGTTTGCCGCAACGCATCGGGACCTTATCCGGACACGCTCATGTGAAAGAGGCCTTACCTGCTACCTGGCTCCCCGCTCTTTCTCCTCTCTTGGCTCCCTCACTGAAAACATCTGGTTTGACGCTACCTGACAGATTGTCACATGATGCAAGGGGATTTGGTGTCACACCAGATGTTGACATCAAAGGAGCCCAATGGAGCATCGCAGGCCTGGAGGGGAAGGAATGGGCAGCAGCGCTGGGAAGAAGGTAAGTAATCTTTTCTTTATAGGTCCAGCCAATTGTGGTGCATGTGTGGTTGGGTGGGGGACAGTTGTCAAAAATTTTTGCACAACCAATTTTTGCACAACCCCTTTAAAAACTGGTTCTTACTTTCTATTAAATTCTATTAATTTCTATTAAATCCACATGCACGGATAGAACTGGAACTGGTGCAGCTCCATACACTGAGTGGTGGTGGAGGTATGTACTACAAGCTCAGTCCGATTCAAATAAATTATTCTGTACAGAACATTATTCAAATATGAACATAATATTAGAGGAGGTTACAAATAGCAGTAGTCCCCCATACAAGAGCAGTTTATAGGACCATTCACCAGTCAGTTTGATCTAAGAAATGAATTCGCCCAGTCCCTTATATGCTGCTTTCTTCTATAAACAGTGCCACCATTGCTCACAGGTTGTGTGTGGTATTGCAGCTTAGCTGTAATATCCAAAATAAAAACAGCACTACTGTGAAGTCCTTGTCGGACAGTCCATGGAGTGTCAGGCCCTAACCCAATGAGAATATCGAGAGAATACTACAGCACTCAATGTCTTCCAAGTGAATTCAGAGTTTATTCACCAACAGCCCCCATTCATTTCAATGGACAAATGTGCCATTGTTCCTGGGAAGGAGCAGCTATCATTTTCTAGTCCTTGAAAACCCCTTTAAATAATGCTTGCAACATACAAAGCTGGTGAAGTCTGCATATTGTATATGCACCTATTTATCTGACTTACAGCACTTTTCATATTCTACAGAAGAACCTGCATTTAGCTCTAGTAAATATGGAAGAATGTCTCCGATGCATTGCGGTCATGGGACATCTTAGTGAAGACGGCGTTATAAGGAGGCAGATGGCAGGTTCACTGGAATTCTGGGACTCCTGCTTACAGCTTGTGGTAAGGACCCCATAAATTCCACGTCTTTGCTCTATTATAGTATAAGTATCATGGTTACGTCTTTAGAGTCTTTTGCTGTGTCTCGTGTGGTATTGATTTTGTCATATATCTGTAATTATTAGGTTAATATTTCATTCTGATGAAATCTAACAAATAAGACCTCATGAACAGGGGTAAAGTACCGTAGACCTCATACACCTCTATGGGTGCTCTATTGACCTTTGTACAGAACCGTAATGATCTGAATATGCGAGAGGTCAGCGGAAAGGATGTCCCTGCCTAATGTCACACTAAATGTCTCCTTAGGATGCGTGCGGCTCGCCTGCCGAGGGATGCAGAGACATTCAGGCTGCAGCACTTGGGCTCATGTTTAATTTATCTCTTGAAGCAAATTCAGAAATCAAGGTAAGACATAGGGAGTCATTTATGACATCAGACATGTCCGTTTTGTGGTGTAAAAAAGTCGCAAGTCATGGAAACTGTGCATTTTTTGTTACATTTTGTGATCCTCGCCACTTTTTACAATGTTTAAGAGCTAAAACTGAGAGTAGACCTGGATTATGGCTCATTTTCTATGTGGGACTTCTGCAAAAGTTGCAAAAAAGTTGCGACCCACGCCAAGCAACCCCCTGTGTATTTACACCTAAGGCTAGGGTCACAGAACAGAAAAAAAAAAAAAAAAAGATCCTGTGCATCAGTTATGCATATTTGTCATCTGTTTAAACCATTTACGTTTTTTTTTTATACAGGATCCTGTTTTTTTCCTGTTCTTGTGATGCATCAGAAGAACAGAAAATAAAACTGTGATGTGAACCCGGCCTAAAGGTTTAAACCACATTACACTCCACCACATGTACTGTATTATTAAGGCGCACCAGTTCATACATTTGGGGCAGGCACACAAAGCAAAGCCAGCATTAAAATGACACAAAAACAACCTTAGGCCATTTTTACATCTGCTTTTACCTTTGCGATTTTGAGATCTTATTTTGGATATGGAAGGCATCTGTATTTTGCGGATCCGAGGTTTGCGTACCGCAATGTGCTCACGGTTGTGTGCATGAGGGCGATGGCTAAAATGTTAATAGATACTGACACTGCCGGCTCTCTACATTCTTAGGAGCGAGGAGTTGATATCAGTAGAAGATGTTTGTCTCTGCTTAGCAGTAACGAGGAAATCATTCTAACTGTAAGTAAATGTCTTGTTCTTATATTCATTTGTCATTTAGAAATAGTTTTACTCTGTGGCAGCCCTCGTATTTTACACTCCGGCTGCATTACCAAATAACATTTATTCTAATTATCTTGCGAACTGGAAGTCAGTTTAACATTAGTGGGAAAAAAATTCTTGTTAATGGCAATTAGGGATGAGTGAATTTGCATAAAACTTTATTTCAATACTGTACGGAGCGAGCGCTCCATACAGTATTAAAATGTATTGGCTCCGATGAGCCGAAGTTATTACTTTGCGAAGTCTCACGAGACTTTGCGTAATAACTTCATAAATTGATTTCTACTGTAAAAAAAAACATTTCCCGAACCCGGGTTTAGTACCAAGGTACCACTTGTCATCTGCTGGACACGATAGGCTCTTTGCTTGATGAGAGCTTTACTCTGTCCACCATTTTCATGAATACCCTTAAATTGAGCCTGTTACCTCCAAAGTCAATTTTAAAGTAAACACACCGCCATGTAGGATAGAAGCCACAAAAACGTTTCCTGTGAGAATCCAGTCCTTTATGCTTTTTTTAAAATTATTTTTATGTAAATATGGTTTTCAGTTCACTGTAGGTGAGCCCACTTCACTCAGTGCACCCTGTGGCCCTTGTTTTATTGCTACAAGCTCTGAAATCTCATGGACTGTCAATCAAACAAGAGAGAAAGGTGGTAGATAGTCTTACTCGCAAAAAATGGAGCCGCCACACCCACTGTGCACCGAAAACTGTATCTACATAACAATAAAATGAAGCATTTTCGAGGATTACACCTTTGGGAGATGCTTACTTTCAGACTGATTTCAGAGGTGACAGACTCCTTTTAAATTTATTCTTTTAAAGGGAGTCTGTTACCACCTTTGAGCATATTAGACTGATCAAATAGCGTTATATGTGCCAACCAGAACTTAAAAACGGTACCTTTGTTGTATCTAATGGAGTTTTCTTTCAGCCAAAAATGAACTTTTAAGATTCTGTAAATGCACCCTCTTAAGTGCCCAGGGCGGCGTCTCAATCTTCCGAGCCCCAGGCAGCACCTCCTCAACGGCTCATAACCCCTGCCTCCGTGTGCCTCTGCCTGCCCGTTTACTCTCCTCCTCTCTCCTTTTCCACTGTGGCTGCGCAGTCAAATTCGTAGCTCGACCAACACTAGTCACCACTAAACAAGTAAAGTCGTTCCTAGGAATGATAGGCTATTACATGAGATCTGTTCCCCACTTTGCCACTATAGCCGTGCCATTAACCACCTCAGCCCCCAGTGCTTAAACACCCTGAAAGACCAGGCCACTTTTTACACTTCTGACCTACACTACTTTCACCGTTTATTGCTCGGTCATGCAACTTACCACCCAAATGAATTTTACCTCCTTTTCTTCTCACTAATAGAGCTTTCATTTGGTGGTATTTCATTGCTGCTGACATTTTTACTTTTTTTGTTATTAATCGAAATTTAACGATTTTTTTGCAAAAAAATGACATTTTTCACTTTCAGTTGTAAAATTTTGCTAAAAAAACGACATCCATATATAAATTTTGCTCTAAATTTATTGTTCTACATGTCTTTGATAAAAAAAAAATGTTTGGGTAAAAAAAAAAATGGTTTGGGTAAAAGTTATAGCGTTTACAAACTATGGTACAAAAATGTGAATTTCCGCTTTTTGAAGCAGCTCTGACTTTCTGAGCACCTGTCATGTTTCCTGAGGTTCTACAATGCCCAGACAGTACAAACACCCCACAAATGACCCCATTTCGGAAAGTACACACCCTAAGGTATTCGCTGATGGGCATAGTGAGTTCATAGAACTTTTTATTTTTTGTCACAAGTTAGCGGAAAATGATGATTTATTTATTTATTTTTTTTTCTTACAAAGTCTCATATTCCACTAACTTGTGACAAAAAATAAAAAGTTCTATGAACTCACTATGCCCATCAGCGAATACCTTGGGGTCTCTTCTTTCCAAAATGGGGTCACTTGTGTGGTAGTTATACTGCCCTGGCATTCTAGGGGCCCAAATGTGTGGTAAGGAGTTTGAAATCAAATTCTGTAAAAAAATGACCTGTGAAATCCGAAAGGTGCTCTTTGGAATATGGGCCCCTTTGCCCACCTAGGCTGCAAAAAAGTGTCACACATCTGGTATCTTCGTACTCAGGAGAAGGTGGGGAATGTGTTTTGGGGTGTCATTTTACATATACCCATGCTGGGTGAGAGAAATATCTTGGCAAAAGACAACTTTTCCCATTTTTTTATACAAAGTTGGCATTTGACCAAGATATTTATCTCACCCAGCATGGGTATATGTAAAAAGACACCCCAAAACACATTCCCCACCTTCTCCTGAGTACAGAGATACCAGATGTGTGACACTTTTTTGCAGCCTAGGTGGGCAAAGGGGCCCATATTCCAAAGAGCACCTTTCGGATTTCACAGGTCATTTTTTACAGGATTTGATTTCAAACTCCTTACCACACATTTGGGCCCCTAGAATGCCAGGGCAGTATAACTACCCCACAAGTGACCCCATTTTGGAAAGAAGACACCCCAAGGTATTCCGTGAGGGGCATGGCGAGTTCCTAGAATTTTTTATTTTTTGTCACAAGTTAGTGGAAAATGATGATTTTTTTTTTTATTTTTTTTTCATACAAAGTCTCATATTCCACTAACTTGTTACAAAAAATAAAAACTTCCATGAACTCACTATGCCCATCAGCGAATACCTTGGGGTCTCTTCTTTCCAAAATGGGGTCACTTGTGGGGTAGTTATACTGCCCTGGCATTCTAGGGACCCAAATGTGTGGTAAGGAGTTTGAAATCAAATTCTGTAAAAAATGACGAGTGAAATCCGAAAGGTGCTCTTCGGAATATGGGCCCCTTTGCCCACCTAGGCTGCAAAAAAGTGTCACACATCTGGTATCTCAGTACTCGGGAGAAGTTGGGGAATGTGTTTTGAGGTGTCATTTTACATATACCCATGCTGGGTGAGATAAATATCTTGGTCAAATGCCAACTTTGTATAAAAAAAAGGGAAAAGTTGTCTTTTGCCAAGATATTTCTCTCACCCAGCATGGGTATATGTAAAATGACACCCCAAAACACATTCCCCAACTTCTACTGAATACGGAGATACCAGATGTGTGACACTTTTTTGCAGCCTAGGTGGGCAAAGGGGCCCATATTCCAAAGAGCACCTTTCGGATTTCACTCGTCATTTTTTACAGAATTTGATTTCAAACTCCTTACCACACATTTGGGCCCCTAGAATGCCAGGGCAGTATAACTACCCCATAAGTGACCCCATTTTGGAAAGAAGAGACCCCAAGGTATTCGCTGATGGGCATAGTGAGTTCATGGAAGTTTTTATTTTTTGTCACAAGTTAGTGGAATATGAGACTTTGTATGAAAAAAATAAAAATAAAAAAAATCATCATTTTTCACTAACTTGTGACAAAAAATAAAAAAATCTAGGAACTCGCCATGCCCCTCACGGAATACCTTGGGGTGTCTTCTTTCCAAAATGGGGTCACTTGTGGGGTAGTTATACTGCCCTGGCATTCTAGGGGCCCTAATGTGTGGTAAGTAGGTAAATGACCTGTGAAATCCGAAAGGTGCTCTTTGGAATGTGGGCCCCTTTGCCCACCTAGGCTGCAAAAAAGTGTCACACATGTGGTATCGCCGTATTCAGGAGACGTTGGGGAATGTGTTTTGGGGTGTCATTTTACATATACCCATGCTGGGTGAGAGAAATATCTTGGCAAAAGACAACTTTTCCCATTTTTTTATACAAAGTTGGCATTTGACCAAGATATTTATCTCACCCAGCATGGGTATATGTAAAATGACACCCCAAAACACATTCCCCAACTTCTCCTGAGTACGGCGATACCACATGTGTGACACTTTTTTGCAGCCTAGATGCGCAAAGGGGCCCAAATTCATTTTAGGAGGGCATTTTTAGACATTTGGATACCAGACTTCTTCTCACGCTTTGGGGCCCCTAGAATGCCAGGGCAGTATAAATACCCCACATGTGACCCCATTTTGGAAAGAAGACACCCCAAGGTATTTAATGAGGGGCATGGCGAGTTCATAGAAATTTTTTTTTTTGGGCACAAGTTAGCGGAAATTGATATTTTTTATTTTTTTTCTCACAAAGTCTCCCGTTCCGCTAACTTGGGACAAAAATTTCAATCTTTCATGGACTCAATATGCCCCTCACGGAATACCTGGGGGTGTCTTCTTTCCGAAATGGGGTCACATGTGGGGTATTTATACTGCCCTGGCATTCTAGGGGCCCTAAAGCGTGAGAAGAAGTCTGGAATATAAATGTCTAAAAAATTTTACGCATTTGGATTCCGTGAGGGGTATGGTGAGTTCATGTGAGATTTTATTTTTTGACACAAGTTAGTGGAATATGAGACTTTGTAAGAAAAAAAAAAAAAAAAATTCCGCTAACTTGGGCCAAAAAAATGTCTGAATGGAGCCTTACAGAGGGGTGATCAATGACAGGGGGGTGATCAATGACAGGGGGGGGGTGATCAATGACAGGGGGGGTGATCAATGACAGGGGGGGTGATCAATGACAGGGGGGGTGATCAATGACAGGGGGGTGATCAGGGAGTTTATATGGGGTGATAACCACAGTCATTGATCACGCCCGTGTAAGGCTTCATTCAGACGTCCGTATGCGTTTTGCGGATCCGATCCATCTATCAGTGCATCCGTAAAAATCATGCGGACATCTGAATGGAGCTTTACAGGGGGGTAATCAATGACAGGGGTGTAATCAATGACAGGGGGGTGATCAGGGAGTCTACAGGGAGTGCAGAATTATTAGGCAAGTTGTATTTTTGAGGATTAATTTTATTATTGAACAACAACCATGTTCTCAATGAACCCAAAAAACTCATTAATATCAAAGCTGAATATTTTTGGAAGTAGTTTTTAGTTTGTTTTTAGTTTTAGCTATTTTAGGGGGATATCTGTGTGTGCAGGTGACTATTACTGTGCATAATTATTAGGAAACTTAACAAAAAACAAATATATACCCATTTCAATTATTTATTTTTACCAGTGAAACCAATATAACATCTCAACATTCACAAATATACATTTCTGACATTCAAAAACCAAACAAAAACAAATCAGTGACCAATATAGCCACCTTTCTTTGCAAGGACACTCAAAAGCCTGCCATCCATGGATTCTGTCAGTGTTTTGATCTGTTCACCATCAACATTGCGTGCAGCAGCAACCACAGCCTCCCAGACACTGTTCAGAGAGGTGTACTGTTTTCCCTCCTTGTAAATCTCACATTTGATGATGGACCACAGGTTCTCAATGGGGTTCAGATCAGGTGAACAAGGAGGCCATGTCATTAGATTTTCTTCTTTTATACCCTTTCTTGCCAGCCACGCTGTGGAGTACTTGGACGCTTGTGATGGAGCATTGTCCTGCATGAAAATCATGTTTTTCTTGAAGGATGCAGACTTCTTCCTGTACCACTGCTTGAAGAAGGTGTCTTCCAGAAACTGGCAGTAGGACTGGGAGTTGAGCTTGACTCCATCCTCAACCCGAAAAGGCCCCACAAGCTCATCTTTGATGATACCAGCCCAAACCAGTACTCCACCTCCACCTTGCTGGCGTCTGAGTCGGACTGGAGCTCTCTGCCCTTTACCAATCCAGCCACGGGCCCATCCATCTGGCCCATCAAGACTCACTCTCATTTCATCAGTCCATAAAACCTTAGAAAAATCAGTCTTGAGATATTTCTTGGCCCAGTCTTGACGTTTCAGCTTGTGTGTCTTGTTCAGTGGTGGTCGTCTTTCAGCCTTTCTTACCTTGGCCATGTCTCTGAGTATTGCACACCTTGTGCTTTTGGGCACTCCAGTGATGTTGCAGCTCTGAAATATGGCCAAACTGGTGGCAAGTGGCATCTTGGCAGCTGCACGCTTGACTTTTCTCAGTTCATGGGCAGTTATTTTGTGCCTTGGTTTTTCCACACGCTTCTTGCGACCCTGTTGACTATTTTGAATGAAACGCTTGATTGTTCGATGATCACGCTTCAGAAGCTTTGCAATTTTAAGAGTGCTGCATCCCTCTGCAAGATATCTCACTATTTTTGACTTTTCTGAGCCTGTCAAGTCCTTCTTTTGACCCATTTTGCCAAAGGAAAGGAAGTTGCCTAATAATTATGCACACCTAATATAGGGTGTTGATGTCATTAGACCACACCCCTTCTCATTACAGAGATGCACATCACCTAATATGCTTAATTGGTAGTAGGCTTTTGAGCCTATACAGCTTGGAGTAAGACAACATGCATAAAGAGGATGATGTGGTCAAAATACTCATTTGCCTAATAATTCTGCACGCAGTGTATATGGGGTGATAACCACAGTCATTGATCATGCCCCTGTAAGGCTTCATTCAGACGTCCGGATGCGTTTTGCGGATCCGATCCATCTATCAGTGCATCTGTAAAAATCATGCGGACATCTGAATGGAGCTTTACAGGGGGGTAATCAATGACAGGGGTGTAATCAATGACAGGGGGGTGATCAGGGAGTCTATATGGGGTGATAACCACAGTCATTGATCATGCCCCTGTAAGGCTTCATTCAGACGTCCGGATGCGTTTTGCGGATCCGATCCATCTATTAGTGCATCCGTAAAAATCATGCGGACATCTGAATGGAGCTTTACAGGGGGGTAATCAATGACAGGGGTGTAATCAATGACAGGGGGGTGATCAGGGAGTCTATATGGGGTGATAACCACAGTCATTGATCACGCCCCTGTAAGGCTTCATTCAGACGTCCGTATGCGTTTTGCGGATCCGATCCATCTATCAGTGCATCCGTAAAAATCATGCGGACATCTGAATGGAGCTTTACAGGGGGTTGATCAATGACAGGGGTGTAATCAATGACAGGGGGGTGATCAGGGAGTCTATATGGGGTGATCAGGGGCTAATAAGGGGTTAATAAGTGACGGGGGGGGTGTAGTGTAGTGTAGTGGTGCTTGGTGGGACTTTACTGAGCTACCTGTGTCCTCTGGTGGTCGATCCAAACAAAGGGGACCACCAGAGGACCAGGTAGCAGGTATATTAGACGCTGTTATCAAAACAGCGTCTAATATACCTGTTAGGGGTTAAAAAAAACACATCTCCAGTCTGCCAGCGAACGATCGCCGCTGGCAGGCTGGAGATCAACTCTCTTACCTTCCGTTCCTGTGAGCGCGCGCGCCTGTGTGCGCGCGTTCACAGGAAATCCCGGCTCACGCGAGATGACGCGTATATGCGTCGCTGAGCGCAGGGCTGCCACCTCCGGAACGCGAATCTGCGTACAGCGGTCCGGAGGTGGTTAACAGGGCTCTTGAAGGGACGAAAATCAGTGATGGTTCGCTGGGATGAGCGGGCGAAAGAGGCTTTTTCCACTTTGAAGTGAGCCCTGTGCAGGTCACCGGTTTTAGTGACGCCCGACTTCAATAGGGAGTTTGTGGTACAGACAGATGCCTCCGAAGTAGGCCTCGGTGCTGTACTCTCTCAGGAAGTCAACAGGGAGGAGCATCCCGTTGTCTTTTTAAGCCGCAAGCTCACCCCAGCTGAAACCAGGTATAGCATAGTGGAGAGAGAGTGTCTGGCTATCAAGTGGGCACTAGAGTCTCTCCGCTACTATTTGTTGGGGAGAAAGTTCCGCCTGGTGACCGACCACTCCCCTCTCAAGTGGATGAGCCAGGCCAAAAAGAGAAATGCCCAATTCACCAGGTGGTTCCTGTCCTTACAGAACTTTAAGTTCTCCGTGGAACACAGAGCAGGCCGGTTGCAGGGAAACGCAGATGCCCTGTCCCAGGTATACTGTATGGCAGGTGTTCACCCCCTCAGGGTTGAACAAAGGGGGGTATGTAAGAAGGTACCTGGAATCATCGTGGATGGAAGGTATGTGTCACCGAGGTTCCTGGCCTTGGTGAAGTAAGAGCCAGTATTTTATGTGTCAGCAGCAGCTATTGCTAATTGGCACCTTACTGGGAGTAGTCAAAGTGCTGGGTGGGTGACTACTCCTCATGTTTCAGGCCGGTTTTTGCCAGGCATAAAAACCAGCCAGCACTGCCAGGTGTGTGGATTTTCCTCCCTCTGACAGTGGAGCTCAGGAGTCTGTGTGCTGTGAACTGAGAGCTGTGCTGGGATTTGAGGTTTGAGCCCGGCTAGAGGACTCAGGCCCCTCTAAAGGTGAACAGGCCGCCTATGGACTTGATGAGGCTGAACGGCTAACAGGGTGTGAATTAACACCCAGGAGAAAATGTGACTTTTATTGTTTATGGACTTTCCTTGTGTGTGAACAAATACCAAGCCACCTGAGTTTTGTGATACACCTTATCTTCATTTTGTTATACACCAATGTGTGAATAAACACCGCTGATTGATTCAAGAACTGTGTACTTTGCCTCTATACTGCATCCGCTAGTCCTAACTACCAGAGCGAATCCCCACAGGCACTAAACGCTTTTACTATACACTCACCTAAAGAATTATTAGGAACACCATACTAATACGGTGTTGGAACCACTTTTGCCTTCAGAACTGCCTTAATTCTACGTGGTATTGATTCAAGAAGGTGCTGATAGCATTCTTTAGAAATGTTGGACCATATTGATAGGATAGCATCTTGCAGTTGATGGAGATTTGAGGGATGCACATCCAGGGCACGAAGCTCCCGTTCCACCACATCCCAAAGATGCTCTATTGGGTTGAGATCTGGTGACTGTGGGGGCCATTTTAGTACAGTGAACTCATTTTCATGTTCAAGAAACCAATTTGAAATGATTCGAGCTTTGTGACATGGTCCATTATCCTGCTGGAAGTAGCCATCAGAGGATGGATACATGTTCTCATTCTGTTTACGCCAAATTCGGTCTCTACCATTTGAATGTCTCAACAGAAATCGAGACTCATCAGACCAGGCAACATTTTTCCAGTCTTCAACAGTCCAATTTTGGTGAGCTCGTGCAAATTGTAGCCTATTTGTAGTGGAGATGAATGGTACCCGGTGGGGTCTTCTGCTGTTGTAGCCCATCCGCCTCAAGGTTGTGCGTGTTGTGGCTTCACAAATGCTTTGCTGCATACCTCGGTTGTAACGAGTGGTTATTTCAGTCAACGTTGCTCTTCTATCAGCTTGAATCAGTCGGCCCATTCTCCTCTGACCTCTAGCATCCACAAGGCATTTTTGCCCACAGGACTGCCGCATACTGGATGTTTTTCCCTTTTCACACCATTCTTTGTAAACCCTAGAAATGGTTGTGCGTGAAAATCCCAGTAACTGAGCAGATTGTGAAATACTCAGACCGGCCCGTCTAGCACCAACAACTATGCCACGCTCAAAATTGCTTAAATCACCTTTCTTTCCCATTCTGACATTCAGTTTGGAGTTCAGGAGATTGTCTTGACCAGGACCACCCCCCTAAATGCATTGAAGCAACTGCCATGTGATTGGTTGACTAGATAATTGCATTAATGAGAAATAGAACAGGTGTTCCTAATAATTCTTTAGGTGAGTGTATATAGCTGCAGAAGTGAACAGAGTATATATTTCTCTTTTTCCACAGATATAAGCCACTAAAGGCTTTTCAACATAACACTTGCACCCCTACAACAAATTACTGGAATGACAGAGCTGTATAACGCTATTCGGATCCCCAAATAATCTTTCCCTGCACTCGTAAATCTTATTTTTTTCCCAATGATGTTTTCCTTATGACTCTCCCTAGCCCCTGCAACGTCTGTCCCTGCACTAAGATGATGTGAAATGATTCCTCCCTATCCTTATTGTGCACTTATAATATGCTTTTTTTTCACAATGAGGTTTTCTTTCCCTCTCCCTAGCGCCTGCATAAACATCTGTCCCTAAACAAAGTACAATGGTGAATGGCAGAATCTAAGATGGCCGCCGTATTTATAGGGCTGTGACATCACTGGGCTGGCCGGCTGCATGCATGGCATTATGGGTCATCCCGCCTTCCCAGAGTTCCTTGCCCCATGTCCTCACATGTGTAGCTGCTGATTTAGCCGCCATTGTAGCCGCCATGTTAGGAAAAATTGCGATTTATTACCATGAAGCGCAAGGAAATTTGCGTTTGTTCAGAATCAAATTTTTCCTGAAATTCGGAACGAATTCGACTTAGTCAGCTTCGATTCGCTCATTTCTAATCACTAATGATGATGCTACATAGAGTAAAATAGTAACAATGAGCAAATCATTTTGAAAGGGGTTAGCCTAGGATGAATATAAAAAATAAAAATCGTACATAATCTAGTACATGACAACTGTTATGCAAGCAGGTGTGGAGCCACTGCGCCACTGACTGGCTATACTCTGGAGGGGCATGACTAAGCAACTACCTGGTCTTCACTAGAGTCTCTGATGGTGAGGATAGGCTTGGGCCATTAGGGTAGTGGCCAGGTGCCACTCCAGAGCAGTCCCCGAGTCAGTGGCAGCTGACCAGGGGGTCAGAGATACCGGTGCAAGCACCAAGGTCAGGTACATGGTCAGGAAGTCCGAGGTCAGAGCAGGCAGCACTCAAGCAAGGTCCGTAAACAAAGTTCAAGGTCAGGGGTGGGCGGCAAACAAGCAAAATCTGATAATTCCAAAGTAGGGTCCGGTACACAGCAAAGCAGATCTTCAAAAACACCTTCACACCAGAAACTAGACAAGCTAGTGATCCAGAGAGTTAGTCGTTGATCCAGGGAGTTATTCTGATTGCCTGATTGGAGTTGGGAAGCCCTAAGTGGGGAAAATTGGCTTCTACCTCACAGTTTTTTTTTTTTGCATTCCTCTGGATCATTTTGCAGGATAACAGTCCGAACTGGATGGACAGATGTCTTTTACTATGTTACTATGTTAGTGACCATGAGTTGCTCAGGTGCCTTCCTGGGGTAGGAAGCACCTTTAAATACTTCCTGCAATCCAGCCATAGGCTGGTAAGATAGAGGGCATGTACGTGCTGCCTCACAAGTAAGGAGAGACACACCTATGCAAGCCCTAACAAACAGTTCAGTTCTCCAGCAGGAAGTAAACTCTGACATGGAGCACAGAAGCAACAATTAAGCTACCTACTGCCTACGCTTGTCAGCACGGCGCATGGCAGCAGGAGGGAAAGAGGGAGCCCGTGCCTGTGGGTAGGGGCAGCAGCGCTGGCACGGACCGCTGGGCTAACAAAAATCTCTTTCTAACAAAGCTAGAACCAGCCCCATGTGGATCCAGAGATCTCCCCATTCATTGGTCCTATTGTTCTGCTAGATTTATGGGGGGGGGGGGGGGTTCTCCATACCCTGGGGGTGTGTCCTGTCTGCTACAGCTAATGGCAGTTGAAGGATAGAACTGAGCATGTGCTTCCGTCTCAGTGAGCAGGACATAAAAATAATAATAACAAATAAAAAGTGATGGTGGAGCTATACAGATAGATTTCAGTAAATAACTCAATAGGTGCTGGTTTCAAAACTTCAGCATATAATTCTTGGGACAACTCCTTTAATTCTGATATTTTGTCATATATGTCATGTTTTTTCTTTCTGCAGAGATCTGTGGGCATTCTCAGCAGGGTTCTCCCACAATGCACCACAGCAGTAGAACTGTCTGTACAAGAAGGAATTGTGAAGAAACTAATCAAATTGCTTAAGGTATAAATTCTGTCTGATAAGAAATGGGATAATTGGATCATAATGTCCACATAGATAATGGGTGTGATATCTCTTACTTAATATACGCCTGCCATTGCAAGGAAGCCATGGGAAAGGTCTCATATGTTGTGGGTTTATTATAGATAACGGGATGTATTTCACATTGGGACTAGATCTAAAAAACACTTCTGGGTCATATAGATAGTTATATAATTAGGTGCGGTGCTGATGGAATTGTGTCATATGAGGTGGGCACATACGGTAATTCTCATCAAATAGACACCGGGAGGTCACCTGTTGGAATTGATGGGAGATTGTTAGAATGAATCTGTTTCCTACATTGCCTTGAGCTGATCAATCAAAGAACTGATGGTTTTTACTATGCAACAGAACATGCCATTAAAAGTGAATTACAGTTTATTTACAAAAATCAGTAGTTATCCTCGTACGGCAATAAATCATGACTGGTGGGGGGGCCCTTTTTTGGGAGCATCCCCATTGTCCTAGTTTCAGTAGTCTCCACTACTGTCTGAAATACTGGTGCGTATTTGAAGCTTACTGGATTGGTTCAAGTAGTCACATCACACAGTGACAAGCCATGTGATATTTACACCCTATTAAAGTGGTTATCTGGGCTCTCCTATATAGATGGCCTAGGTCATCAATATCAGATTGGCGGGTGTCCGACACCCCCGCAGATCGGCTGTATGAGGAGAGGGCGTGCGCAGTGAGCACATGCTATCTTCCTTCTCGCTGCTGCTTTGCCATAGACATAGCAGCAGGAAGAGAAGGGAGACGGCACGTGCACACTGTGTGCGCCGTCTCCTCATGCAGCTGATCATGGTGGATGTTGAGTGTCGCACGGTGCTTGCATGGACGTCTGTTATCTCACTATTATGAAGCACACGAGCCATGTCCACTGCCGTGTTTTTCACGCCAGAACTGATAGAACCTGCGATGAGCCGACTTGTTGACTCTGATATTTTGCCTGAGCGTCCATCTCTTGGCTTTGGAATGGACGGAGGGACTTCATTTTGAATTCTTCCACCTCTCATGGCACTCCCATGATGCAGTTTGGCAATTTTCTTGGCCGAGATATCACTATCGATGAGTTGGATGATGCTGTTTCTCTTTTCATGGCAGCTCTTAGATTCGAACCAATGACCTTTCGTTTGTTAATCAACGGAATAACACACTGAGCTATTAGGGAATGTGAGAACAGGTTGTAATTTGTAGTAGACAAGAAGAAACAGATTGTTCAACCACCAGGAGCAAAACAGTAAGAATGCAGTTACATGACAAGAATCGGCATTACTAATCATATGCTAAATAGTGGCAAGTCCAGGATGATTGTCTATAAAATGATGGTAGTCATAGTAGCTGTAGTGGATGGTGAGATATGGAGCCTGAAAGTCAAAAGTTCAAAACATTGCTACCCTTTTGCTCGTCAGTCTATTCACTTTATCATCCACAATGGGCTTACACTTCATAAACTGCATAAAAAAAAACTGAAAGTATAAACTAATCCTCAAGGTCCTTTTACACAGACCAATAATCGGGTCAATTATCAATGATGAGCATTTGTAGAAAGGTGCCAGCAATCACCCGTTCATTTATTTATCAGATAATTGTGTCTTTCAGCCGGCACCAAAAATCATCGCTTCTGTTAATCTGGGATCAGCTTCCCAGAAACAATGTATCTGTATGTGGATGAGTGCAATAATGATCACTTGTGCCCATACAGAGAATATGATTGCTGCATCTAAATGTAACTCTCACCACCTTTGATAATCAGGCAATTATCAGTAATGAACAGTTTGTTTCCGATAATTGCCTGTAGCATCAGTGGGTGGGAAAGGACCATTAGTCTTCCTGATACTTGTATCTCATTATAATAATCACAGGAGAGGACCGCAGACCTTTTATATCACTAAAATGACTAATGTCTCAGCCTGCAGATCTACAGCATGCATTAAGTAGACAACTAATTCTCGAAGCAAGTGCGGTTGTAGTTAATAGGGAAGAAAGAGCAATGTACTATATGAGCCCGTATCTTCAGCACATAGATACATCTTTGAAGTGACATTATTATTGGCTATATTTTTCACAAGAACACGGCAGAAATGTGTAACTTAATTGCACTTCTCTTCTTTTCAATTAATTATTTAATAAATGTCCGGAGATTCATATTTAATGATTTCTTCTAGAAAAGCGGAAAGCAGCTACAGAATCTGTATAACGTGCAGCATCTTAATTATTCATATAGACTTCTATATTATTCCAAAATTGTGCTCCTGCACACGATCTCTGAACCTGCACGGCTCCGCACAGCCTCTGTACTGCCCCACAGCTCTGTTGAGCATCTTATGTATAGAGATATTTTTACTTCCAGGAGAGGATGCCTCCATACATACACCATTCACTGAAACATGTTGGAATGCTGGAGGAATCTGGAAGAATACAGAGAAGTATTATAATGGCTCTGTACAAGGAGAACCATCATATGGCTGTGTGCATGATCTGTAAGGCTTAGGCTGATGTCAGAGCCGGTATGGAGAAACAATATCTGAGCCTCCATACTCCAGAGACATAGGAAGATCATACATATCCATACTACAGAGATATTCTTCTCTTCTCTATATTATGAATACAGAGTGCATCTGATTGAGTCAAAAAAACATTTCTGATGGCTTTCTCTAGGCAGGATATGATTGCTATGGATCCATCATGGGGCCATATTATGACCATGTGCATGACCTCCCACCCATTACCATATGTGGGAGAAGTGAAGACAGTGGTGCATGTTCACTTGTCCTAAACCTCGGGTACACCAAAAAAGTTAAAAAAATAAAATAAAACTTGTATCAAAGTCAATCAAGTGTCGGTCTTAGACCCAGACCCATAATGGCTTCTGGTAGTGGATTTAGGATTAAACATATTAGCTAATCTAAACAGTGGAAGCTACAAGAATGGAAAGCAAAGCCTGGGATTAGACAAAATGTGGTATTTAGACGTCAATTTGACACAGCAGAATCCATAAAGCTGTGTTTTTTATTCAGTACTGCTCAAGCAGTAAACTGATGACTGTGGAAAGTTGTCTTCTGGCAATACATTTCCACTGAAGTGCCTGAGCTCGGGATATGTAGCGTTACATGCTGGTTATTCATATTAATTTGCAAATGTAATGCATGAATGCCTTAGGTTCTGGCTCATAGAGGATGGTCCCATTCAGATTACCTAGTTTTCTGACTTCCATAAATATCCTAATAGGGAATATGGACAGGGGTTGTCTTCATGGTGTAAGATGACAGCCAGATATAGTAGTGCTTTATGCAGACAAGGGGGGACATTTTCATCACTGCTTGAAAAAGTGGCGAACAGGGCATTAAACCCCCTAAATTCAATTTTTATGTAAGTGGGGCATGTGCCAGATGAGCCTTAGATCTGATGTATGGACTTCTTTAGGTTTGTAATCACACACTGAACCCCAAATGACAAGAACAGTGGCCGTTTATCACATTTTCATTGCCCAGCAAAGCATTCCTGACAGCAGCCGTACCATATGTTCTCGCTACCGCCGATTTGAAAACCTCTCATATACATGGCAGATTGAGCTATCTTTTTCTCCACTGCCAACAAATACAGTCGTGGCCAAAAGTTTTGAGAATGACACAAATATTAGTTTTCACAAAGTTTGCTGCTAAACTGCTTTTAGATCTTTGTTTCAGTTGTTTCTGTGATGTAGTGAAATATAATTACACACACTTCATACGTTTCAAAGGCTTTTATCGACAATTACATGACATTTATGCAAAGAGTCAGTATTTGCAGTGTTAGCCCTTCTTTTTCAGGACCTCTGCAATTCGACTGGGCATGCTCTCAATCAACTTCTGGGCCAATTCCTGACTGATAGCAACCCATTTTTTCATAATCACTTCTTGGAGTTTGTCAGAATTAGTGGGTTTTTGTTTGTCCACCCGCCTCTTGAGGATTGACCACAAGTTCTCAATGGGATTAAGATCTGGGGAGTTTCCAGGCCATAGACCCAAAATGTCAACGTTTTGGTCCCCGAGCCACTTAGTTATCACTTTTGCCTTATGGCACGGTGCTCCATCGTGCTGGAAAATGCATTGTTCTTCACCAAACTGTTGTTGGATTGTTGGAAGAAGTGGCTGTTGTTTTGGTACCATTCTTTATTCATGGCTGTGTTTTTGGGCAAAATTGTGAGTGAGCCCACTCCCTTGGATGAGAAGCAACCCCACACATGAATGGTCTCAGGATGCTTTACTGTTGGCATGACACAGGACCGATGGTAGCGCTCACCTTTTCTTCTCCGGACAAGCCTTTTTCCAGATGCCCCAAACAATCGGAAAGAGGCTTCATCGGAGAATATGACTTTGCCCCAGTCCTCAGCAGTCCATTCACCATATTTTTTGCAGAAGATCAATCTGTCCCTGATGGTTTTTTTGGAGAGAAGTGGCTTCTTTGCTGCCCTTCTTGACACCAGGCCATCTTCCAAAAATCTTCACCTCACTGTGCGTGTAGATGCGCTCACACCTGCCTGCTGCCATACCTGAGCAAGCTCTGCACTGGTGGCACTCCGATCCCGCAGCTGAATCCTCTTTAGGAGACGATCCTGGCGCTTGCTGGACTTTCTTGGACGCCCTGAAGCCTTCTTAACAAGAATTGAACCTCTTTCCTTGAAGTTCTTGATGATCCTATAAATTGTTGATTGAGGTGCAATCTTAGTAGCCACAATATCCTTGCCTGTAAAGCCATTTTTATGCAATGCAATGATGGCTGCACACGTTTCTTTGAGGTCACCATGGTTAACAATGGAAGAACAATGATTTCAAGCATCACCCTCCTTTTAACATGTCAAGTCTGCCATTTTAACCCAATCAGCCTGACATAATAATCTCCAGCCTTGTGCTCGTCAACATTCTCACCTGAGTTAACAAGACGATTACTGAAATGATCTCAGCAGGTCCTTTAATGACAGCAATGAAATGCAGTGGAAAGGTTTTTTTAGGATTAAGTTAATTTTCATGGCAAAGAAGGACAATGCAATTCATCTGATCACTCTTCATAACATTCTGGAGTATATGCAAATTGCTATTATAAAAACTTAAGCAGCAACTTTTCCAATTTCCAATATTTATGTAATTCTCAAAACTTTTGACCACGACTGTACACATACATGCTATCAAAAGGAAAAGCCACTGCCATTTATACACATGGTATATATTACATGCTCACAGAAAATAGCCTAACATATTGCATGAAGGCAGAGATGGACAAAGGAGGAAGGACCACTCTACTTAACACAGAATATAAATGGAGCTATACCCACTGGACACCAGCTTTCATGTTATTTGGTTTCCTTACAGTTTTTTCTTTTGTTCATCTATATAGGCAGATGGAAAGAAGACCTCACTATATGCAGTGAAGGTGCTTGCAGTATGTACCAAAGAGGATACGCTAGCACAAAAGGAAGTTTTCAAGTATGATAAAAGTAAGTGTAACCTGAGTCTATTGATCTAACCTCATCACAGAAACCATTTTGGCTAACCATGACGATAATATATTTAAAGGACCCTTATCTTATTATATAATGACACGGAATTATCTGCAATTGCTTGTTATATTGTGTATTATTTATGTTCTGACATGTACTCCAGCAGAGGAAATATGGTTGGCAGGAACAGGGCTAACCACCCTATCCCTCCCCTCATGGTAGCAGTAGGCTGGTCCTACGTCTTGTAAGGACATGCTTGAACTCCTTCCTGAAAGGACCGTAACCAATTCTCCTGTAAGACTTTCATTCCGGTTAAGAACACTGCTTTCAAAGAACTTCAATGTGCCTAGACAGCTGATCGATCAGCAAAACCACAGCTTTACAGACCCTGCTGCAGGTCAGAAACTATGGCTTAGACAACCATCACTCAGACCACTTCTTGGCCAGTCTAACTTTAGACCTGTATCACTGTGTGGACACCTATATCTACAATTATCTGCAAGTGCCATTGAATTGTCACCTAACCAGCCGCCATACCTCATCACCTGGTGACTGAAACTGCACTTTGTACCGACTACTACTGGATGTTCCTTAAGTTATATTTTGCACTAAGTGAAGAGAGACTTTCAAACTTTTACTTGTGGCCTGATTTGTCAAACCACCTTTCCACTGCACTGATCCCCATGGAGCAATGTCCAGAGTGAATACACCTTAACACAACACCACATCAGGGCCACTGCCACTCCCATCCTCTGCACGGGCTCCTCAGGGGCTCACTGCTCATGCAACCACTAAATGGCCTAAATCGTCTGTGCCCAATCCCTCTCAGTGAATGAGATGCAAGTGCGCTTGCGTTAAGCAATTTCTGCACATCGAGCAATTTTTACACATTTTATACCATAAACACTGCAATGTGCTGTGGTATATACGGAAAATAATGTCACAGGGCTACATGGATATTGCCTGTATTAATTATTGACACAGTGTTAAAGTCACCTCTAATTGGGCTTAGTGATATTCCACAACCTTTAGGCCCCGGGCGAGTATTCCGCGCGGATGCGATGCGTGAGTTGAACGCATTGCACCCGCACTGAATCCTGACCCATTCATTTCTATGGGGCTGTGCACACGAGCAGTGATTTTCGCGCATCACTTGTGCGTTGCGTGAAAATCGCAGCATGCTCCTCTTTGTGCGTTTTTCACGTAACGCAGGCCCCATAGAAATGAATGGGGTTGCATGAAAATCGCAAGCATCCGCAAGCAAGTGCGGATGCGGTGCGATTTTCACGCACGGTTGCTAGGTGACGATCGGGATGGGGACCCGATCATTATTATTTCCCCTTATAACATGGTTATAAGGGAAAATAATAGCATTCTGAATACAGAATACATAGTACAATAGGGCTGGAGGGGTTAAAAAAATAAATAAAATAATTCAACTCACCTTAATCCACTTGTTCGCGCAGCCGGCATCTCTTCTGTCTTCATCTGTGAGCAATAGGACCTTTGAGCTGACCCTTTAAAACATTAGGGGCGAGGGTCTGCTGCTGATCTGTCCATCTAAAACATTAGGGGTGAGGGTCTGCTGCTGAGCTGACCATCTAAAACATTAAGGGCGAGGGCCTGCTGGTGACCCTCTAAAACATTAGAGGTGAGGGTCTGCTGCTGAGCTGACCCTCTAAAACATTAGGAGCGAGGGCAGCCTAATAAGCGTGTTGTTATGATGGAGGAGGAGGACGAGAAAAGGGAGATTGAACCATGCACCCTTTTTTTTGTGGTGGAAGGGGTGCATGGGAATACAGTGTATTCAATACACCATAAAAGCCACATTTAAAGTGCCTTTATGTTCAGTCGCTTTCCTCTGGTGGAGTAGAGAAGTCAGGGGCAATCCAGGACATTTTGATAAGAGTCAACTTGTCAGCATTTTCAGTTGACAGGTGTATGCGCTTAGCAGTTATTTTGCCCCCAGCAGCACTAAATACCCGCTCTGACAAAACGCTGGCAGCAGGGCAGGCCAGCACCTCCAAGGCGTAGAGCACCAGGTCGTGCCACGTGTCCAGCTTGGACACCCAATAGTTGTAAGGCATAGAGGGATCATTGAGGACGCTGACACGGTCTGCTACATACTCCTTCACCATCTTCCAAAACTTTTCCCTCTTTGTGACACTAGGACGCGCATCAGGGTGAGGGTGCTGACGGGGTGTCATGAAACTGTCCCAGGCCTTGGAGAGTGTTGCCCTGCCTCTGTTGGTACTGCTGTGTTTTCCCCTTGTCTCCCCTTTTCGGTTGCCCAAGGAACTATTCACTCTGCATCCAGAGTTGTCAGCTGGAAATTTTTGGAGCAATTTTTCCACAAGGACCTTCTGGTATTGCACTATTTTGCTAGTCCTCTCCACCACAGGAATGAAAGATGAGAAGTTCTCTTTGTAGCTGGGGTTGAGAAGGGTGAACAACCAGTAATCGGTGTTGTCCAAAATGTGTATAACACGAGTGTCACAGGAAAGGCAGCATAACAATAAAGCCATTTGTGCCAGAGTTCCAACAGACAAGACTTCGCTGTCCTCATCTTCAACATCAGCTCAGGCAAATTGCGGTAGGTTTTGAGAAACCACTGAACCACTAAGTTGAACATGTGGGCTAGGAATGGTATGTGTGAGATCTTGCCGAGCTCCAAAGCCGCCAACAAGTTACAGCCAATATCAGACACAACCATGCCTAGTTGTAGGTTGAGTGGCGAGAGCCACAGCTCAGTCTGGTCTCTTATACCCTGCCACAGCTCTGCGGCGGTGGGCTGTTTGTCACCTAAGCAAATTAGTTTCGGGACGACCTCTTGCCGCTTCCCTACTGCAGTGCTACACTGCCTCCAGCTACCTACTGACTGATGGCTGACTGGTGCTGCAAGATAAGAATTCAGAGTTGGAAGTGAAGGAGGAGGTGGAGGAGGAGAAGGGGGGTTGCAGCCACTAATGTAGGTGCTGGCAGAAATCCCAATGGAAGTAGGTCCCGCAATCCTTGGCGTCGGTAGCACCTGTGCCATCCCAGGGTACAACTCGCTCACAGCCTCCACAACGTTCACCCAGTGTGCTGTCAGGGAAATGTAACATCCCTGGCCAAAAGCACTTGTCCATGTGTCAGTCGTTAAGTAGACCATCCCAATAACTACATTGGTCAGGGCACGGGTGATGTTATGGGACACATACTGGTGTAAGGCGAGGACGGCACACCGGGAAAAATAGTGGTGGCTGGGGACTGAATAACGAGGGACGGCCGCCGCCATCAGGCTGCGGAAAGCCTCTGTGTCCACAAGCCTAAATGGCAACATTTCCAGGGCCAGCAATTTGGAAAGGTGCTCATTTAGCGCTTTGGCCTGTGGGTGGGTGGGTGGCTGGGTATTTGCGCTTTCGTTCAAAGGCCTGGGGTATGGACATCTGTACGCTGCGCTGGGACACAGAAGTGGATGTGCTAGCTAATGGTGTTTGCGAAGGTCCAGGTGCATGGCGTGAGGCATCCGAGTCTGCGTCTTGGACAGGGGAATGGCCAGCACTTAACACAGGGCAAGAGGAGGCAGTGCTGTGACCCGCAGACACGGATTGTGGACCCAGGCCTTCAGCCCACCTATTAGGGTGCTTTGATGCCATGTGGCGGATTATGCTGGTGAGGTTGCTAGTGTTCATGCCCCTGCTCATTTTGGTACGGCACAGGTTGCAAATGACAATTCTTTTATCGGCCGCAATTTCCTCAAAAAAGCGCCAGACTGCGGATCACCTAACCCTTGGAAAGGGAGATTGCCGCAAGAGGGTGCTTCGGTGAACAGTTGCAGGCCTGTTTGGTGTGGCCCGCCTACTCCCTTTTGCCATCTCACTGATTCTTCCAGCCTGTTGGGGTGCTGTGGATCCCTCCCCCTCTGTACTGCTGTCCTCGCTCGGCTTGCCACCTTCCCAGGTTGGGTCAGTGATTTCATCGTCCACCACATCCTCTTCCACTTCCTCACTCTGGTCCTCCTCCTGACTTGACCTAACAAGAACCTCACTTATTGACAACTGTGTCTCATCCCCATCATCATCCACCTTGTGAAATACTAATTGCCGTTCCCGACCGTCATCTTCTTCTGATTGTGGATGCTCAAGAGTTTGGGAATCAGTGCACAAGATCTCCTCTTCAAGCGGGCTTGGCGAGAGGCCCAAATCAAGTAATTGCGCTGAAAAGAGCTCCTTGGAATATCCGAGTGTGGGATCACTTGTTTGCCCAGACTCTCCATGGTGGCAGGAAGGAGGATCAGGGTGAGGATTCTGTTGACCAGACTCTTGGCTACTGAGACTGGACTTTGTGGAAGACAGGGTGGTGCTTAACCGACTGGAAGCATTATCTGCTGCAATCCAACCGACCACTTGGTCTCACTGGTGTGACTTCGACTGGGACATGAAGCTAGGTATAGTGGATGAGTGTTTCTTGTGCTCTGGCAGCAGGCACAGTTTCACTACGCCCAGGGCCACGGCCTCTGCGTGCACCATCAGCAGCACGGCCACTTCCCCGTCCCTTGCTGCTCGCCTTGAGCATATTAAATGGTATATATGCTTGCAAGTATGTCACACGTACAGTAGTGCAAGTTTTGTAAGTGTATGCGCAAATAAATACACTGAATGTCACAGATATTTAAAATGCGCAATTGTTATACAGGAGATGCAGTGCAGGTAATGTCTCTGTCACCAGTGGCTAATAAAAAATTACTCTGAATGTCACAGATATTTAGGATGTGCAAACGTTATACAGGAGATGTAGCGCAGGTAATGTCGCTGTCAACAGTGGCTAAGAAAAATTGACACTGAATGTCACAGATATGTAGGATGAGCAAACGTTATACAGCAGATGTACCGCAGGTAATGTCGCTGTCACCAACGGCTAAGAAAAAATTACACTGAATGACACAGATATTTAGGATGCGCAAACGTTATACAAGAGATGTAGCGCAGGTAATGTCGCTGTCAGCAGTGGCCAAACAATTGCGCTGAATGTCAGATATTTAGTATCTGCAAATGTAACACAACAGATGTAGCAGAGGTTGTGTCACTGTCAGCAATGGCCAAACAATTGCACGCAGTTTAGCGCAGGTTGAGCTAATAATATATATTGCAGCCAGATAAAACAATAGTCCTTTAAAAGGAATTTTGGGTCTCTAACACCTTTCAACAGTAAAGCCCGCCTGAAAAAAAAATCCTGTCCCTACACCATCTGTCCCTTCTGCTGCAGCTCTCCTTGACTAAGACTGAGCCGAACCACGTGTCATTGGGTGCTATTTAGCACCCGATGACGCGTTCCGGCCAGCCAATCACTGTAATGACAGTAACCAACATGGCTACGGCATTACAGTGAGTTCCAGTACCCTCACATTTATTGACTGCGTAGCAGCTAACAAACGTGCGGGGAGGCAACTTGGGCATCGCGCTCGAGTACACGCGTTGTTCGGCCGAACACTGTGATGTGCCGAGCATCGCGATGCTCGAGTCAAAATGGTGTTCGGCCGAGCATTCTCACCCAACACTATATCATATGCATTATATTGGCTGTTCCTACTGATTTTGGACCTCCCAACTCTCTTCATGTAGCAGATATGGGTGGAACTCAGGCAGTTGGTTTTGAACATATCTGCGGGAGATAAGCTGGTAACTGAGTTGTCTGAAAACAATTTTCACCCCTTTTCCAACCCATACATGCTTGGTCAAGTCTAGAGAACATATATCTCAAGGGGAAGTAGGTATCTATGATCTCTGTCTGGGGGTGGACCCTGTTTAAGCTGCCAGTAGACTAAGCATTCCACAAAGGGTTATAAATCTACTCAATCTTATTGCGATGCAGACATTTATCTCTCTTCTGTCTTCTTTGCACATAATTTATTATTCAGTGCTACCAAGTAATTCAAAAAAACTGAGTAAGAGCAAAAGAGCAAACTTCCTAATTAATTATTGAACCCAAAGTTAGCTGAGCTTAGTATTCTCTTTATTTGTCTTTCAATAGAGTGAAACTGCATAAATACATACATTTTTAACCAGTTACTTGTATAAATTTTAACTTTTTGATAAAATTTTATAATTTTTTCTCTTCATGACATCCACAGAAATTCACGCAAACATTCAAGCAGGATGTTTAAGGCTCCTTGAGAGACAATGAAAGACAGATGTAATGTGTATGATAACACTTACTGTCATGGTTGTATAGACCTTGGTAGGAAACCTGTGCCTCTCCGTCTGTTTTGAATTTGATTTCCCAGCACGCTCTATCAGTTGACCGTGCTCTGTGTCTAGCGTTACCATTTTTGCCAGTATGCTTTGCATTTTAGGATTGTATAGCACCTGGAAATCCATAGTGTGTCTGACAATGCCTTATGAGAAGATTTATCATGACTGGTGAAGTTTGTCCAGTTACAAATGTGTAAAGTGAAACATTGAAGGAATATTTACTTTTTTTGTGGCAAACTTTGCTTAGAAACAAACTATTTTAAAAACCAAAAATATGCCATTCCCCTGCAATGACATTAAATGGGTTATCCCCATGATTAACGCAAAAAAAATTAAAATCAGACATCATATGGTACATGACAATCTCTTTCTAACAAAGCTAGAACCAGCCCTGTACCTCACATGGATCCAGAGATCTCCCTATGCATTGCTGTAATTGCTCTGAAAGATTTTTTTCAAGTTGGCAGCTCAGAGGGAGTGTTGTTGCTCAGCGATGTGTCCTTTTTGCTGCAGCTCTCTCCTTATCAGAGCTGGGGGGATGGGTCCTTTCTGCTGCAGCTCTCTCCCTGCAGCTTCTAATAGTAGTCACTGCTGGTGGCATAGAACTGAGCATGTGTATCCACCTTGCTGAGGTGGACTGAGAAATAAGGAAAGGAACAAACAGCAGGTGGCGCTATACAGATATATTTTGTTGAATAACTCAGTCGCTATTCGATAATTTTAATTCTGTGCAATTACATGAGTATTCAGATTCAGGTGCGCTGATATAAAAAAAAAAAAAGATGAATATTTTTAGTGGGACAACCCCTTTAACATTAGCCCATTCATATGTTCAAGCTGGTAGGATGTTGAATGCTCACTGAGAGACAATGAAAGGCAGATGTAATGTGTGAGATAACCCCTGCCGATCAGCTGTATGTGGAGACGGCGTGCGCAGTGGGCACGTTCCATCCCCCCTCTCTCTTCCTGTTGCTGCTATGCCCATGGCAAAGCACCTTTCCTTCATACAGCTGATAGGCGGTGGTGTTGGGTGTCAGATGCCCACCAATCTGATATTAATGACCTATCCTGAGGTTAAAAGCCTGGAGAACCCCTTTAATGTCCCAGTTGTAAAATAAGACAAAAGTGTCTAAATGTGTTCAACAACACGCACCTAATTTATCATACAGCATGAACCGCTGTGATAAATCTGGTGCATTCTTAGTCTGCCTGGTCTAAGTTAATGCTGTGTAAACCTTAGACAGGATCCTTAAATCTACCCCAGTGTTAGGCCTCATGCACACGACCGTTGTGTGCATCCGTGGCCGTTGTGCCGTTATCCGTTTTTTTTCGCGGACCCCTTGACTTTCAATGGGTCCGTGGAAAAATCTGAAAACTCACCGTTTTGCAGCCGCATCCGTGATCCGTGTTTTCTGTCCGTCCAAAAAATATGACCTGTCCTATTTTTTTGACGGACAACGGTTCACGGACCCATTCAAGTCAATGGGTCCGTGAAAGAACACGGATGCACACAAGATTGGCATCCGCGTCCGTGATCCGTGGCCGTAGGTTACTTTCATACAGACGGATTCGAAGATCCGTCTGCATAAAAGATTTTTCAGAGATGAGTTTTCACTTCGTGAAAACTCAAATCAGACAGTATATTCTAACACAGAGGCGTTCCCATAGTGATGGGGACGCTTCTAGTTAGAATATACTACGAACTGTGTACATGACTGCCCCCTGCTGGCTGGCAGCACCCGATCTCTTACAGGGGGCTGTGATCCGCACAATTAACCCCTCAGGTGCTGCACCTGAGGGGTTAATTGTGCATATCATAGCCCCCTATAAGAGATCAGGGGCTGCCAGGCAGCAGGGGGCAGACCCCCCTCCCTCCCCAGTTTGAATATCATTGGTGGCCAGTGTGCGGCCCCCCCCTATTGTAATATCATTGGTGGCCAGTGTGTGGCCTCCGTCGGCCCCCCTCCCCCCTCTATTGTAATATCATTGGTGGCCAGTGTGCGGCCTCCGTCGGCACCCCTCCCCCCCTCTATTGTAATTTCATTGGTGGCCAGTGTGCGGCCTCCGTCGGCCCCCCTCCCCCCTCTATTGTAATTTCATTGGTGGCCAGTGTACGGCCTCCTCTCTCCCCCCCCCCCGCCCGATCATTGATGGCAGCGGAGATTCCGATCAGAGTCCCAGTTTAATCGCTCTGGGGCTCCGATCGGTAACCATGGCAACCAGGATGCTACTGCAGGCCTGGTTGCCATGGTTACTTAGCAATATTACAATATTAGAAGCATCATACTTACCTGCTGGCTGCTGAGCTGTCTGTGTCCGGCCGGGAGCTCCTCCTACTGGTAAGTGACAGCTCTGTGCGGCGCATTGCTTAATGATCTGTCACTTACCAGTAGGAGGAGCACCCGGCCGGACACAGACAGCGCAGCAGCAAGCAGGTAAGTATGATGCTTCTAATATTGTAATATTGCTAAGTAACCATGGCAACCAGGCCTGCAGTAGCGTCCTGGTTGCCATGGTTACCGATCGGAGCCCCAGAGCGATTAAACTGGGACTCCGATTGGAATCTCCGCTGCCACCAATGATCGGGCAGGGGGGGGGGGGGTCGGGAGAGGGGAGGCCGCACACTGGCCATCAATGAAATTACAATAGAGGGGGGAGGGGGGCCGACGGAGGCCACACACTGGCCACCAATGAAATTACAATAGAGGGGGGGAGGGGGGCCGACGGAGGCCGCACACTGGCCACCAATGATATTACAATAGAGGGGGGGCGGGGGGGGGCGCACACTGGCCACCAATGAAATTACAATAGAGGGGGGTAGGGGGGCCGACAGAGGCCGCACACTGGCCACCAATGATATTACAATAGAGGGGGGGCGGGGGGGGGGCGCACACTGGCCACCAATGATATTCAAACTGGGGAGGGAGGGGGGTCTGCCCCCTGCTGCCTGGCAGCCCCTGATCTCTTACAGGGGGCTATGATACGCACAATTAACCCCTTCAGGTGCGGCACCTGAAGGGTTAATTGTGCTGATCACAGCCCCCTGTAAAAGATCGGGTGCTGCCAGGCAGCAGGGGGCAGTCATGTACACAGTTCGTAGTATATTCTAACTAGAAGCGTCCCCATCACTATGGGAACGCCTCTGTGTTAGAATATACTGTCGGATCTGAGTTTCACGATGTAACTCAAATCCGATGGTATATTCTAACATAGAGGCGTTCCCATGGTGATGGGGACGCTTCAAGTTAAAATATACCATCGGATTGGAGAAAACTCCGATCCTATGGTATATTAACTCCTGACTTTACATTGAAAGTCAATGGGGGACGGATCCGTTTGAAATTGCACCATATTGTGTCAACGTCAAACGGATCCGTCCCCATTGACTTGCATTGTAATTCAGGACGGATCCGTTTGGCTCCGCACGGCCAGGCGGACACCAAAACGACTTTTTTTTCATGTCCGTGGATCCTCCAAAAATCAAGGAAGACCCACGGACGAAAAAACGGTCACGGATCACGGAAAAACGAAACCCGTTTTTGCGGACCGCAAAAAAATACGGTCGTGTGCATGAGGCCTTATTATGTGAAATGAGATGTTTGACCAGGTGTACCACTTGTAACATGCAACTCAGCCACAGGTCTGATGGGACTAAAACATTCGGTACCAAGTGATTACGGTGTAGGGGGAAGCTGGAAATAATTCCAACACAGTGTTCTGGGTCAGTACGATTACAACAAAACCACATTTTTTATAGTTGTAATACTGAAAACATATGGGGTCATTTATCAAACTGGTGTAAAGTAGAACTGACTTAGTTGCCCATAGCAACCAATCAGATCCCACCTTTCATTTTTGACAGGAAAATGAAAGGTGGAATCTGATTGGTTGTTATGGGCAACTAAGCCTGTTCTACTTTACACCAGTTTGATAAATGACCCCAATAATTTGTTTTCTTTTTATCAAAATATTCTTACCTCCATAACGTTTTAATAGTTATGTATACAGAGCTGTGTGAGGGCTCATGTCTTGTGGGACGATCTGTAGTCCCTACTGATATCATGAGTAGTGTGTGTGACTTAATTTTTTTGGGGAGGTGATCAATGGCGCATCAGGCAAAGGCCTAACAATATGCAATCATCATGCGATCATTTCTATTTGGCCTCATGCACACGGCCGTTGTTTTGGTCTTCATTCGAGAGGCAGTTTTTGCGGCTCGGATGCGGACCCACTTTCACTTCACACTCCGTGTGCTGTCCGCATCCGTTGCTCCGTTCCGTGGCCTGCAAAAAAAATATAACATGTCCTATTTTTGTCCGTTTTGCAGACAAGAATAGGCATTTCTACAATGGGCCGTCTGTTCCGTTCCGCAAATTGCGGAAGGCACACGGGCGGCTTCCGTGTTTTGCGGACTGCAAAAAACAAAACGGCCGTGTTCATGTAGCCTTTAGCAATGGGATTTAGTATATTGCAAAATAGAAAACGCTGTACAGTATATTCCAATGTAGTTCTGCCACCTGCAGGCCTACATTGGAATATACTGAAGAAAGGCCTAATAGTCTCTATCAGGTTCAAGCCTTTCACAATAAACAAACGGCAGCCATTCTAGGCCTGGGAGTGCAGCACTTCCAGATTTTCAGCTCTCGGATGCCCTGGTCACATTTGACCACGGTGACTGAGGAGTTAAATGCCTGTGATTGGTGGTATCATAGTTGCAGACATTAGCCCTGGGTATTTGCTGTTTAAGATAGCACAAACCCAGCAGCTATTGTACCCGCTGCGCTTACAAGCAGGAACCATTTTTAAAGACCGTACTTCCACGTACCTGTATAGCAGAGTTCCAGAAAGGGTTAATCATCTTTGCAATGTTTCTACACCTGATTAGAGTCCACCTGTGTAAATTCAGTTGATTGGATTTGGAAAGACACAGCTGTCTATATAATGTCTCACAGCTAACAATGTATATCAGAGCAAAAAAGAAGGCTTGAGGAGGAAAGAACTGCCTGTAAAGCTCAGAGAATATGTGGAGGTACAGATCTGGAGAAGGGTACAAAAACATTTCTGCTGCAACTCAAGTTTCCAAGAGGACAGTGGCCTACATAAGTCTTAAATGGAAGATGTTTGGAACAACAAGGACTCTTTAAAGAGCTGGCTGCCCCACCAAACTAAGTAATCAGAGTAGACGGAACTTGATAAGAGAGGTGACCAAATGCTCAGTGGTCACTCTGGCCGAGCTCCAGAGATGCTGATTGCAGAGGGGAGAAACTTCCAGAAGATCAACCATCATTGCAGCATTCCATCAATCTGGGTTTATGACAGAGTGGCCATAAAGAAGCCTCTCCCCTCATACAATGGGTCTTAAAAAAAAAAAAAAAAAAAATATGCAACACAGACAATACAAGGACGTCATCCATATCTGCATTTTGTGGACTGCAAAATATATACAGTCGTGTGAATGTACCCTTACGAAAAAAAATGCAATGCCATTGAGAATTTGGAAATGCAGTGTGCACTGTTACTAAGAAGAAAAAAATCTGAAAGTACAGTTATGACTTTTTCTACTTTGAGTACTGTTAGCAGCAGTGTTGAGTGATTCGAAGAGAAACAAATTGACTTTGATCCGAATTTCTGGAAAAATTCGATTTGCCACAAATCTGAATTACCTCACACGTCGTTTTGTCCCCAAAATTGGCAGCTACATGTGTTACAAAGGGAAAGTAAGGAGCCTGAGAATGCGTCATGACCCATAATGCCGTGCAGCTGGCCAATCAGCACACAGCCATACCCTGTGATGTCACAGCACTATAAAGGCTTCATCCCGCGCTGGATACCATTTCCCTGTGAAATGAGCATAGGGAGAGACCTGGCAAGTGCTAGAGAAAGTGTGTTAGGAACACAGACAGACACAGATTAGATGCAAATAATTCCATTATATTTTATCTCCGTTTTGGACCCGCTCCTGTTTTTGGCTTACAATTACTGATCAAATACTGATGAAAAATACTTACTAAATACTGACTGTCTGAAAGAGGCTTTATGGATGCCCAAAATATAGGAAACATAAACAATGTTGTTAACACAGTCTTACTGCCACTGCTGCTGCCACCACTGTCCCTGCTCTGTTATGGGGCCACTACTGTCACTGTTGCCACCATGCCCACTCTGTCATGGGGCTGCTATTTGAATATTGGGGCACTGCAAGGTTAAGTTCCAGGTGATAAATTAGACCTGATGCTTTTATTGACCTGTTATACTGACACACAGTAATTCCACAGCTAACAGAAGGGATTAGCTATGAAACTTGGTGACCTGCAAAGTGATGTAGACGGCGAAAAATTACAACTGCCTGTAAGGCCTCATGCACACGGACGTTTTTTTTTGCGGTCCGCAAAAACGGTTTCCTTTGTTCCGTGATCCGTGTCCGTTTTTTCTTCCGTGGGTCTTCCTTGATTTTTGGAGGATCCACGGACATGAAAAATGAAAAAAAAATCTAAGTCAAGTTTGCCTTTGAAATGATAGGAAAAAACGGACACGGATCACGGACACGGATCACGGACGCGGATGACAATTTTGTGTGCATCCATGAATTTTCACGGACCCATTGACTTGAATGGGTCCGTGAACCGTTGTCCGTGAAAAAAATAGGACAGGTCCTATTTTTTTTTTACGGACTGGAAACACGGATCACGGACGCGGATGCCAAACGGTGCATTTTCCGATTTTTCCACGGACCCATTGAAAGTCAATGGGTCTGCGTAAAAAAACGGAAAACGGAACAACGGCCACGGATGCACACAACGGTCGTGTGCATGAGGCCTAATACTGATGGCACAGTAACTACAGAACAAATGAACTATGAATTTGGTGCACTAGAACATAATGTACACAGCGGTGCCCTCTCCCTACAGTTTAAGTTCCAAGCCTTTACACTGAGATTGGGCCACCAAATGGGATGCATATGATTAGGCAGAGTGACCTTGGTGACGTTTTTTACTGCAGCTTGCAAATTGATTATTAATGGATGTGTAGTTTTACCGTGGTCGCTACTTGAAATCCTATCATTATGGAGAGCTGTTGTTACCAAGACCTGGCTGGTCGACCTGTAAGCATAATTTTGCTTACAAGTTGTTTTATATCAGGATATTTTTTCAAACACTCATTTTTAGTGATTTGCAGCGTGATAAACCCATTACCAATGAAAAAGAAGGTAATTGGAAATTAAAGAAGTGGAAAGTACAAATGAGGAGGTTGGCAGGGGATGGTCTGTACAGTAATTGCATAATTCTTAAAAAAAATTTAAGAAGGAAAAACATCTGAGATATCAGAAAACAGTGTTTATTAAAATATTTGTTGCTGTGTTAAATATCCTAATTTACAGTATATATATTATTTTTTTTTAGAATTTGGCACCCTGGTAAACCTACTACGTTCCAAGGATGAAATAACAGTTGGGAACACTGCTTTGTGTTTGGGAAACTGCTTTGATCTACCAGGAGTAGCCTCAACCTTGTTACAGTCTGATATCCTTAAGTTGCTTCTGAGCCATGCTGGTGGAGACTCCAAGAGACGCTCTGTGCAAGAGAATGCTGCTAGGGCGCTAGGGAAACTCTGTTCTGCAGAAACAAGGTAAGTGTCCGATAAAAAAAACCTCTCAAATTTAAAAGACGATAGTCTATGAAAAAATTATTCCCGAAGAAACGCTTTTATACTCTGCCAGTTAGTGCTGGCACCATCATCATTATTTCTTGTTTAAGTCCACCATATTGAGCTTATTAATTTAGTTATATATATATTGTTATAAGAGATGGGATTTGAAATTAGTTTCAACTCCCGTGCTTCTCAGCTATACATTTAAGGATATGTAAACTTTTGTTATCATTTTTGTGTTAATCTAGAGATTAAAATCCTGCAATTCTGTGTATTTAGTTCCTTCTAGATCCATATGCAATGGCGACTCTAGGAACAATATATAGGGGGGCACATACGATACCACAGTCAAAAATGGGGGGGGGACTAATGATTTTCACCACTTAATCATACTACTGAAAAAAATGAAATAAGTATATATAAATAAGTTTACAAAATACAAGAGTATTGCAATATGCAGGGATACCTTTATTGTACTAACCTAATACTTAAAAGACATTGCTTCAGACCTGAGAAATAGAGAAACACTCAAACTTTTCTTTATAGTTTAAAGCAGTTTCAGCAAGCACCAGGGCTGTGTAAATTATCCCATGTGTTAAACATGTCACTAAAGAAGACCAATGAACAGACGCTCACAGGCTTGTCCACAAAAGGGTGAAGAGTTTGGAGAAGGGAACAATCTAGGACAACATAACTGAATTCAAAAGTGAGCTGAATTGGATAATTTTTTTTCAAATCACCTATGTTGTCCTATATTGTTCACTTCTCCTGACTTCTCCAAACTCTTCACCCTTTTGTGAAATAACCCTGTGAGTGTTGTCGGTGTGTGCAACAATACTACTTATTCTGCTTGTAAAGCAGAATGCGGCGATCAGGGGTGCGTATAACTCAGGATGCGCTGGTCAGGGGTGCTTGTAACACAGGGTGCGCTGGTCAGGGGTGCTTGTAACACAGGGTGCGCTGGTCAGGGGTGCATCACAGATAGAAAAGGTACTTACAGTTCTGATGTGCTCTGTCCTCGTGCCTTCTTCCTCTAGGCATGGTGGCAGGGGGAGGGGCGCGCAACAATGTTTCCTGATGTTAAATCCCCAAGCCGCATTATTTTCTGCCTCGGCAGGCCCTTCTAGGCTGAAATACACAGGCAGCCAATGGCAGTGCTGCCCTCTCCTTCCCAGCCAATAGCAGCTGAGGTGGGCGGGGAAGATTCACTTGGCCGCCGACTGCCGAGGAGCCCGTAGTGAAGCGGATGGGCAGCATGGGCAGTACTTTCAGCTTGGCAAAACTGACAGATCGCCGCTGTACTTAGGGCCGTCCAAAATATTGATTGAACCCTGGGCAAGAATTTACTTGGGCCCCCTGGATCCCGCCTTTCCACACCCTAGCATGCAATCATGCCCTCCACCACAACACACACACAAAAAAAAATCCACACACCTCGTAGAGTAGTATACTTTAATAATAATGAGTGGCCACTAAAGGTGTTCCTTGGTAGTAATGTAAATACTGCCTTTTTTTCTGAAAAGGCAGTGTTTACATTAAAAAGCTTGCAGAGGCATGCTATAGACACCAGAACTATTATGTTTAGCTGTTGTGGTTCTGGTGACTATAGTGTCCCTTAATATAGAGAAAAAAAAAAAAGAATCAGCACAAAAGTATCAAATAAAATGGCTGTACCATTATTCTAAAAATTAAAAAAGCACAACTTCTGACACAAATATATAGTATTTTGCAGATTGCTTTTTTTTTTATTTTTACAATGTGCAGATAGTACTGTACTACTAACCCCTCCATCCACCCCTACATACAGGGTAATACAGCGCCACAAACCTCTTACATCCAGTGACATCTCTTTGATGTAGATGTTCTCTTTCCTCATCTTCTTCTTTCAGACCAGACCACCATTTTTCAGCCATCTCTCGTCTCTGCAGTTTGACAAACAAAATCTTAGTTTACTAATTTTCCATCATCCTCCTTTCTTCTGGACAAATCATCCTACCACCCCCAATACTGTGCCGCTGTGCTCGCCAATACTATACTGAAGAAACAGATAAACCCCCTGATAATAGTAGTACCATGCAGATAGTGCCCTTCAATAATTATTGGCACACAGTGACCTAAAATAACTGCGCCCAGCAAATGGTGCCCCTGACACTAATAGTGTAAACATAACGTCCCCCAAAAATAATTGTGGTAAGCTGATACTGTGACATGGTGCCCCCACAGTATTAGTGCTCCCAAAAGTCCCACCAATAGGAATAATTCTCTACTAGAGAATACATGGCAGTAATAGTGCTCCTACAGTGCCCCCAACATGTCCCCGACTCACCACTGTGCCCCAGGAGTAATAATGCTCCCATTGTGCCCATACCAGTAATCATGTTCCCCATAGACCTCCAGTAGTAATAAAGCCCATCATAATGCCCCCCAGTAGTAATAATTCTCCTTATAATGTGCCAGTGCAAAAAATACCCCCTTTTAATGCCCCCAGTTGAGCTAATGTCCCCATAGTGCCCCCATAATGTGCCAGTATAAAATACCCCTATATAGTGCCCCCAGTAAATGCCCCATAGTGCTCCTCTCCCCCTTTTTCCTAGTGCCCCCTATAATGTACTAATATAAAATGCCCCATATATAGTGCCCCAGTAGATGCCCTCAGTGTCCCCCCATAATTTGCAAGTATAAAATACCCCTTCTTGGTGCCCCCATAGATGAGTCCATAGTACTCCTCTCTCCCCTTCCCCATAGTACCCATAATAATGTGCCCCAGTATAAAATACCCCTATACAGAGCCCCCCATATAAAATATCCCTTCTTTGTGGCCTCAGTAGAAGCCCCCTTAGTGTTCCTCTTCCCCCTTCCCCCATTTAAAATACCTCTGAGGACGGCGATACAGATGACTATGGAGATGAGCGCTTCCACAATGGAAGCACTCATCTCCCTGTGCCCTACCGCCGCCCCCCTCGTCACCAGTGGCCAGCGGGGCTCAAGAGGCAGCTGCCTTGGGCCCCCCAGGAGCAACTGGGCTCGGGACAGCTGCCCCTTTTGCCCGCGTTAAAGGCGGCCCTGGCTGTTCTAGTGGCGGCGGCCAGCGTTTTAAAGGCGGGGCATGTGGGGGGCAAGGAAAAATCTGGGGGGGCAATTGCCCCCCCCTTTCCCCCCTGTAACGACGCATATGTCTTTATGCTTACAGACTACAAATAAACACAATGTAGTCAGATCCTGTAATCATGTTAGATCTGCGCCCTTTTCTACATTCTGTGGCTTAGTAAGAGAAATGACTGCATTATGTAATACACGCAGAGCTTGGTTATAACCATAAACACTCATAGGTCTGCATTGGAGCCTTATAAAAAACATTAATGTTGAGCGAATCAAAGTTAGCAAAGTGGAATTTGATCCGAATTTTGTCACAAATCCAAATTTCTTGATGGTTCATAGTAATGAATACATTTTTCTTGAAATGGCGGTAACAAAAAAAATACATACTCACCTCATCCATTTGATCACCCATCTTGATTGAAGAAAACACGTCATCACGCTGGGTGAGCGCGTTGATGCAATCAGTGATGATGACATGGTGACGTCACAAGTCGGAGTCTACCGTATTTTTCGCCCTATAAGACGCACTTTCCCCCCCCCCCCCAAAAGTGGGAGGAAAATGGCAGTGCGTCTTATGGGGCGAAGGCTGCCATTTTTACACTGATACTCTGCCGACCGCAAGCTGCACAGCGTCGCCGGCGTGTGTATCAGCGAGGGGGGAGGAGGGGCTGGGGGCCGGCCTTTAGTTTTGTAATGGCAGCGGGGCCCGGTGCAGTCACTGTATTCTATTGCACCGGGCCCCGTTCACTGTACTAATGCTATCTACTGTAACTGCAGGCATGCAATGTTTAACTATAGATATATTCGATCCAGTGCTGAGCAGCCTGTACTTGCGATCATAGCAGGCTGGAGGCAGGACGCAGGAGGCTGGGCGGGCGGGCACTGGCAGCGTAGCTTCCTACGTCACGTGCCTGCTCTGCCCACTTTATGAATGAAGCATCCACAGATCCCCCCCATAGCAGTGTCATGCCATCCACAGATGCCCCCATAACAGTGCCATCCACAGATGCCCCCATAACAGTGCCAGCCACAGACCCCCATAACCGTGCCAGCCACAGACCCCCATAACAGTGCCATCCACAGACCCCCATAACAGTGCCATCCACAGACCCCCATAACAGTGCCAGCCACAGACCCCCATAATAGGCGTCATTCACAGACCCCCATAATAGTGCCATCCACAGACCTCCATAATAGTGTCATTTACAGGCTTCCATTAGTTCAAGGCCCACCAAAAGCACACCTTTTGGTTCAAAATATATTTTTTCTTATTTTCCTCCTCAAAAACATAGTTGCGTCTTATGGGCCGGTGCGTCTTATAGGGCGAAAAATACGGTATATATATTTTTTGTATTCCTGACTAACTCCCTGTGGAATGTGACTCTCAGATGCCGCGATCAGTGTTGAACGTGGCATCTGAGGGGTTAAATGAAGGGGGCGGTTCGTAACTGTAACTAATCAAATTTTTGGTCGAAGTTCGGCAAAGCAGCTTTATGGAATTTTGAAAACCTCATCTGTAAAAAACATGATAGGAACATAAAGTTAAATCACAGCTGAGTAAATATGTCATTTTGATAACATTTCACAAACTTTGTAGAACTATTTGCATCAAAGCTTCAGATCAGACCCTAAATTATTTTAGACCAGACCCAAAGTTACTTAAGGAACCAGACCAGATCTCTAAACTCAATCGGGCATCAGATAAGACCCCCAAACTCATTAAAACCCTAGAAAGTAATTAAGGTCCCAGTCCAGACCTCTAAAGTTAATTCAGACCCCAGACCAGATAATAATATATAAAATATATAGTGTCCTCTCCTGGCTCCCCTTCAATTCCAGATGCCACCACACACAATCTCCATATGATCCATATACTTTTTGCGCTGGGACAAAACAGCAGCTCTGTCTCTGACAGCAGATCTGCAGTCATAGACTGATTGGAGGAGTCACTGCACTCCTCCTATCCATCTACGATGGCAGTTATGCAGAGTATGGACAGCTGGTGTCAGCTGAGTTCAGATTTTGGTTTGCCGTTCAGTACTGCTATTTTAAAGTATAAAATTGTATCTGCCTGCAGTCACCACTAGAGGGAGCTTATTGCACACTGGTGCATATATCTCCCATTGGATTAAAGGAGTTATCCCATGACTAATGTAAAAAATGAAAATCAGACATCATATAAACTCATATAGTACATGACAGTCTCTTTCTAACAAAGCGAGAACCAGCCTTGTACCTTATATGGATCCAGAGATCTCCCCATTCAGATTTATAGTAAGCTGGCAGCTCAAGGGGAGGGTCTTTTCTGCTGCAGCTAAGGGGTCGTGTCCATGCTCTCCCTATCACAGCTCAGGAGGCAGTTGAAGGATGAAACTGAGCATGTGCGGCCTTCTCAGTGAGCAGGACAAAGAAATAAGAAAAAGAACAAACAGCAGGTGGCGCTATACAGATACATTTTATTGAATAACTCAGTTGCTATACTAAATTTTTAATTACATGCAATTATAAAAATATTCAGATACAGGTGCTGGTTTGAAAACTGTAGAATATTTTTCATGGCAGTGACCTCACTTCCATTACTACCCACTATGTTTGTTTTCAGCTCTGGAGCTCACAGAACAGATAAGGAGGGATAAAACACACTTAAAGAAAGGCTGGAGGCTCCTGTGATGTTCAGAAGCAGTGTACAAGCAGTTCAGTATCACAGCTAGATCTGACATCAGGCAGTGAACTGCAACTTAGGAGGAAGTGTGACCCTCTAGTGATCATGACTTTTTTTCAGGTGGATACAGACATAAGGGGTCATTTATTAAGACTGGCGTTTATATCCACTATAGCTAGCGGTGGATCCGCCAAAGTTATGAAGAGGTGCCAGCCTCTACATAACTTCGGCACATCCAACGCCATTTCTAAATGTAAGAAATCTTCCTTCCTCGCTTATATTTAGACTATTTTCTACGCCTAAAACAGGTGTAGAAAATGATGAATGAGACGGGCTTACTGGCCGCCCCCTTCCTCGTACCCCCATGCCCACTTTTTTAGAAGTCGCAGATTGTAGCACAAATAACTTTTGCACCGCAATCTGCGCCAGAAATACACCATATATAGGCATTTAGGCATAGTTCTGGATAGTAAATGACCCAGGCATGGGATTCAGCCAGTTCCCTCCAGTTCTCCAGATCCGGTTGTTAAAATTACAACTGGATCAGAGAACCGTGTTACCAGGGCAGCTGGAGATCTTCGCTTCCATTGCTTTGAGCGCCACTGATAATTTAGCTCCTTAGTTGAGTAATATGTGTGTGTAGTGTATATATGGTGTATTTTTGTATGTGTACCATTTATATGGTGTATTTATGTGTGTTTACCATGTATATGGTGTATTTATGTGTGTTACATATGTATATGTAAACAACTGTTGTGACGGCGCGTGTCCGCCGTTGAGTTGGGAACCTGTTGTTAAACATTTGAATCCCACCCCTGAAATGAACCCCATATTTTTGCATGAGGTGATTTAGAAATTTGCTAGTTACATCATTCTCGATTAAATAAAATTAAATAGTGTGAAAGTGCAATGACTTTAAGCATTTTTGCTGTAGTCATGTGATTTATCATTAGCAGGGACAATGCATATACAAGGTAGAGGTTGCAACAACATTTTGAGCTGAGAAGGGTTATAGAGATTTTAAAAAATACTGTAACAGACCTTGTAACATTTGCTACATTTTGTAGACAGGTCACCCAAAACACAGAGCAAAGAACATTCGGTATGACGCTGTCCGTTAAAGCATCAATAATATACCCAAAACAACTAAAGAACAGGACAGCAATTGTATGACACAAGGTTACAAATTTTATTAAACAAATTGTTTTTTAAAATTGAAATCACATACAGTGCTGCCCATAATTATTCATACCCCTGGCAAATTTTGTTTTAAAGTTACTTTTATTCAACCAGCAAGTAATTTTTTTGACTGGAAATGACATAGGTGTCTCCCAAAAGATAATAAGACGATGTACAAGGGGCATTATTGTGGAAAAAAAAAAACATTTCTTTTATTTACATTTGAGCAAAAAGTGTCCAGTCCAAAATTATTCATACCCTTCACAAACCGTCACAGTCTGTGGGAAAATCAAAAGTTCTATACCATTCCAAATAGTCCAAGCTGTTCTAAAGCATCCTAATTACCCTGATTAATTGGGAACAGCTGTTTTAATCAACTCAACAGGTGAAAAACAGCAGCTCTCTGCAGTTGGTTTGTGGACAGTCATGGCTAAGACAAAGGAACTCAGTGAGGACCTGCGGCAGCGCATTGTGGCTGCTCACAAGTCAGGAAAGGGTTACAAGGCCATTTCTAAATGTTTTTCAAGTTCCAGTGGCTACAGTGCAAAGTATTATAAAAAAATATAATGTTCCGCACTGTGGAAAATCTCAGAGGACGTGGTCGGAAGACAAAAGTGACACCTGGGCTGGCCAGGAGGATAGTTAGAGAGGTGAAAAAGAATCCAAGGATCACCACCAAGGTCATCCTGGTGAATCTGGGCTCTGCTGGTGGCAATGTCTCATGACAGACAATCCAATGGACAGTGCACACTGCTGGGTTCCATGGATGCAGACCAAGGAGGACACCACTTCTCCAGATAAGGCACACAAAAGCTCGCTTGGCCTTTGCAAAAGCTCATCTGGACAAAGAAGAAGACTTCTGGTCTTCTGTGTTATGGTCAGATGAAACAAAAATTGAATTGTTTGGTCACAATAATGTTTCCTTCATTTGGCGTAAAAAAGGAGAAGCCTTCAACCCAAAGAACACCATCCCCACTGTCAAACATGGTGGTGGGAACCTAATGCTTTGGGGGTGCTTTTCAGCCAATGGACCAGGGAACCTAATCACAGTAAACGGCACCATGAAAAAAGAGCAATACATGAGGATTCTCAACGACAACATCAGGCAATCTGCAGAGAAACTTGGCCTTGGGCACCAGTGGACATTTCAGCATGACAATGACCCAAAACACACAGCAAAAGTGGTGAATAAATGGTTAGCAGACAACAACATTAACGTTTTGGAGTGGCCCAGCCAGAGTCCAGACTTGAATCCAATTGAGAATCTGTGGTGGGAGCTAAAGATCAGGGTGATGGCAAGAAGACCCTCCAACCTGAAAGATTTGAAGCTCATTGCTAAAGATGAATGGGCAAAAATACCTGTGGAGACATGCAAAAAGCTGGTCTGCAATTATAGGAAGTGTTTGATTGCTGTAATAGCCAATAAAGGCTTTTCTATTGATTATTGAGAAGGGTATGAATAATTTTGGACTGGACACTTTTTGCTCAAATGTAAATAAAAACTGAGAAATGTTTTTTTTCCACAATAATGGAATGTATATTGTCTTATTATCTTTTGGGAGACACCTATGTCATTTCCCGTCAAAAATGTACTTGCTGGTTGAATAAAAGTAACTTTAAGTCAAAATTTGCCAGGGTTATGAATAATTATGGGCAGCACTGTATATATCAGCAGCATTACATTCACAGGAAAAATATCCACAGGACTGCCATTAATAATGCATATAAATAACAGTTACGCCCATAGGCTAAGGGTATCGATAAACCCCAGCCCTAAATAAATAAAGTGCACAGTGCCACAAGATTGATCAATACATATAGGAGATAATGCGGTAAAGTATACAGACCAAAGCACTCCTGAGTTTCAGGACTGCTTTGGTCTGTATAATGTGAATGTAATGCTGCTGATATATATGTGATTCCAATTTTAAAAAACAATTTGTTTAATACAATTTTTAACCTTGTGTCATACAATTGCTGTCCTGTACTTTAGTTGTTTTGGGTATATTTTGTAGACAAGGAAATATTTGTAAATTTTTATCATACATTACATTTTTAGTTATAATCAACTCAGAACTGGTTTAACTACCAGTATTTAGATACACCCTGCATAGCTTCACAAGACCTTAAGCGTTGACATCTTGTCTTGACACTTCTAATCCATTCTTTCTTTGTACTTTTTAGATACATGACACAACTTCGAGAACTTCATGGAATCGAGATTCTGAACTCTTGCATGAAATATATCAAATGATTATCATCATCCACCCTATACGGGTAAACACGACAGTGTTAGCAGTTAGAGTCTACAGGTTATTAACAGCAGGAATTTTGTGTATGTATTTATTACAGTACTGCAATTTGTAATGTACAAACGTCCAAAGGGTAAATGTAAAACCAATAAATAAGTTTTCATAACCATTTATTTATTAGACTATTTAACCTGAATATGTGTTGGACCACTGTATGAATGACTTATGCTGTTTTTATAACAATGTCACTTACTAAACAAATAGTTTTGGTTGATCCTTGCTTAAAGGGCTAATTTGTTGATATACAGTATGTCTGTTCATAGGGTGGGGTGCCCCAAACACATATAAGAGCTGAAGGATGCCACTTTACTCAAACTCCTCTTGATTGTGATCATGCAATGAGGAGGAACAGAGAAACCTAGACTGAGAATGAGCTGAGTTGGACTAAGACATTGACCAAGACTGTGCTCTCTTTGTAACCATAGGCATGTTAATTCCTGTGAGACTGTAACCCCAAGGTAATTGCCTCATTTGATGTTCCAAGCCTATTGCATCTTTAAAGACTGTTGTAACAAGCAGAATTGTTAAAGAAAAACAAAGTACAACAGACCTAATTCAGAAAAGGTGTAATGTCAGTAGGTAGGGACAGACATGGACAGTGAACCCTAACTGGAACTCTTGTCTGCTTTCCCTGCCTACTTGCAGTGCAAGCTCTAAGTAGCAAGGCCGCAGCTGGTCAATGTTCCCTACTCTGCTAGACTGCGATACAGAAAATCATACAGAAATGGGTCAGAACCAGGAGGACAACAAAGTACCAATACGTTAGTCAGAGAGTGGTCAAAAGGGCAACACAAGTAATCCAAAAATACATGAACAGGAACACAGCTAGTAAGTCAGAGACTATCACTGGCAAAGGTGTATTGCCAGGAGGGAATTTAAAATAGAGTGCTGAGTTCCTAAATCAGAACCTGATAGGTCCATTGGACAGTATACAATATTTACAGCAACTGGGCAGCTGGCACTTAGCCTGCCACCAATCTCCCCAAGCGCACACACACTGCAGGGAGAAACAGAGCTATACTCTCTGTTTCTAAGGACGCAACCACGTCACTGGAGGGTGTGGCCTGGCAGCCTGCCTTCTGCGGACACACTGAAGCCAGATACCGCAGCCCTGGAGCCCGGACTGGTAAGTTCTTGACAAGAGGAATATCTTGAAGGTGTAGAGGCACAGAGAATCCCAAGTAGGTGTCAAAAGAAATCCTTTATTGACTCAGATAAAATCCAAATTATAACAGTGGCAACTGCTTGCGCATCTCAACCCCTTTAGAATTTTTAAAGTTAGCAAGCTTCAAGCATCAAGCTTGTTGCTCCACTTGAGAGCAGGCTGCATTCCCTCTGCCATGCTAGAGTGGGAAGCTATGCATGTCACTCAAGGACCTGAAACATCTTTAGTAAGGTCTGACCCACTTAAATATGGAATGAGCCTTCCTCATCAAATATGTTAGTAACAAGAGTAATAAATAAACCTGCCCCAAAACTAAGTCCTCAGCTGTAGTTTTTAGGCACCACGCAACATATGGCAAAATATACTGTAGGACATGTCCCATCTTTTGCGGTACAGAGGCAAGGACCAAAAAGCCCACAGAAGCACTTCTAAGTGCATCTGTGGGTTTCCAATCTGTTCCTCCGCTCCGCACCGCGCTGTGTCTTGCAGTTTGTGGACTCATTCAAGTCAATGGATCTGCATCCGTGATATGGGATTCAAACGGCCGGTGCCCTTATATTTGCGGTCCGCGATACGGGCATATAATTTATTTCGACTTGTATTATGGGGTAATGCAAACAAAAGGCAATTGCACCATTTTATTTACACACAGGGGTGCTCGTAGGGTTAGGGTGGGCCATGCACATCTTGTTCAAGCTGACAACAGCACTATCACCTTATTCGCATACATTCTGCATCTAGGCCAAGAAGTCCAACTTTGGTCTCATCTCAGAGCACCTTCTTCCACATGTTTGCTGTGTCCCCTACATGGCTTGTGGCAAACTGCAAACAGGACTTCTTATGGTTGCTTTCAAAAATGACTGAAGTACATGACTAATAGTTGTCCTGTGGACAGATTCTCCCACCTGAGCTGTGGATCTCTGCAGCTCATCCAGAGTGACCATGGCCCTCTTGGATGCTTCTCTAATTAGTACTCTTCTTCCCTGGGCTGTCAGTTTAGGTGGACGGCCGTGTCTTGTTAGGTTTGCAGTTGTGCCATGCTCCTTCTATTTTCAGATGATGAATAGAACAGTGCTCCTTGAGATGTTCAGAGTTTGGGATAATTTTTTTATAACCTAACCCTGCTTTACATTTCTTCACAACTTTATCCCTGACCAATCTGGAAGGTGTTCCTTAGTTTTCATGATGCTGTTTGATCACTAATGTTCACTAACAAACCTCTGAGACCTTCATAGAACAGCTGTAGAATAAATACGGAGAATAAATTACACCCAGGTGGACTCTATTTACTAATAAGATGACGTCTGAAGGCAATTGGTCACACTGGATTTTTTTTTATTTAAAATTTGGAAAAACATGTATCATTTTCATTTCACTTTACACTTCCATGCTACTTTGTATTGGTCTATCACATAAAATCACAATAAATTACATTTAAGTTTGTGGGTGTAATGTGATAAAATGTAGTAAAGTCCAAGGGGTACAGTATAAATACCTTTTCAAGGCACTATATATATATATATATATATATATATATATATATGTATATACAGTACAGACCAAAAGTTTGGACACACCTTCTCATTCAAAGAGTTTTCTTTATTTTCATGACTATGAAGGCATCAAAACTATGAATTAACACATGTGGAATTATATACATAACAAACAAGTGTGAAACAACTGAAAATATGTCATATTCTAGGTTCTTCAAAGTAGCCACCTTTTGCTTTGATTACTGCTTTGCACACTCTTGGCATTCTCTTGATGAGCTTCAATAGGTAGTCCCCTGAAATGGTCTTCCAACAGTCTTGAAGGAGTTTCCAGAGATGCTTAGCACTTGTTGGCCCTTTTTCCTTCACTCTGCAGTCCAGCTCACCCCAAACCATCTCGATTGGGTTCAGGTCCGGTTGAATGTGGAGGCCAGGTTATCTGGCGCAGCACCCCATCACTCTCCTTCATGGTCAAATAGCCCTTACTTTCAAAGTTTTCCCAATTGTTCGGCTGACTGACTGACCTTCATTTCTTAAAGTAATGATGGCCACTCGTTTTTCTTTACTGAGCTGCTTTTTTCCTGCCATAATACAAATTCTAACAGTCTATTCAGTAGGACTATCAGCTGTGTATCCACCTGACTTCTCCTCAACGCAACTAATGCTCCCAACCCCATTTATAAGGCAAGAAATCCCACTTATTAAACCTGACAGGGCACACCTGTGAAGTGAAAACCATTTCAGGGGACTACCACTTGAAGCTCATCAAGAGAATGCCAAGAGTGTGCAAAGCAGTAATCAAAGCAAAAGGTGGCTACTTTGAAGAACCTAGAATATGACATATTTTCAGTTGTTTCACACTTGTTTGTTATGTATATAATTCCACATGTGTTAATTCATAGTTTTGATGCCTTCATAGTCATGAAAATAAAGAAAACTCTTTGAATGAGAAGGTGTGTCCAAACTTTTGGTCTGTACTGTATATATATATATATATATATATATATATATATTTACACATCTCTCACAAAAGTGAGTACACCCCAAATATTTTATTTTATCTTTTCATGGGACAACACTGAAACAATGATACAATGTAAAGTAGTCAGTGTACAGCTTGGATAACAGTGTAAATTTGGTGTGCCCTTAAAATAACTCAACACACAGCCATTAATGTCTAAACCACTGGCAACAAAAGTTAGTACACCCCTAAGTGAAAATGGCCAAATTGTGACCAATTGGCCATTTTCCCTCCCCGGTGTCATATGACTCATTAGGGTTACAAGGTACACAGGACACCTTAGTATAGTTTTGTAATACTTTATGTTCCTCTTATAAATGTATTAGATATTAGTAACAAACCTGTTCTATAAGTAGGTGGTAAAGCTGCTATTCCTACATTTGACAACTTCAATACTTTTGTATTTGTTTTTTCCATTGGATTCTTATCAGATGATTCCCTTCTGTGGCTTCTCTGCTGTTGCTAGGCAACCTTTGTTCCTATTGATTCATTGTAACTGATCTCTACACACCTCCTAAATCATGTTCATGTTCCAATAGCGTCCTGCACAGTAGCAGACATTGATACATTAATATTCTGTTCACTGGAATCATTCCGATCATTGAATGTGTATATGAAATGTGTCCTATACACATGAGGATGAATAACACTGAGATTTGACATGGACGTGGACAATGTTCATTGTGATTATAATGATAATAGTCAACACTTACAAAATGGTAATATTGTCAAAAGTATTTACGCTATTGCATCCAGGACATCCACACCTCAATATCTGAATCTTTATAGAAATATCATGCCTTTTTTTCATTAATTCAAACTGACTGTAGTCATATTTCTGTCTATCTTGCCTGAGCTGTTGCTTTGAGTAGGGAACATCGATTTGGAGATTTATGTTAGCTCTCCTTCACACTTGTAAAAAAAAAAAAATAATACATTTGTGTGTTTTTCATAGTATTTTTCAGGAACATGTCTTTTTCACATCTTATAAAAAAAAAAGTCTTTGGGAAAATGCCAGAAATAAAAATGTCCTGGCCATGCTGTGCTTTAAAATAAAAAAAAAACAAGAAAAAAATAAAAAATAAAAACATAACTGACCTGAAAAATGCTACAAACCATAATGCTGTGTATGTAGCCATTTCAAGAGTTTTCTATAGAAATTAAATGAACATTTTGATTAAAGGGGTTATCCAATTTTTCAAAACTCCCCCACATTTGCCGGGCCCCTCACTGGTAATATACTTACCCTGCTCCCCGCACCGCTCCTAGTCCCCGCACCACCGCTGCTGCTTCTCCCTGTACACGGATGGCAGGCGGGGACGGGAACGAGACTCTGTAGCATCACCCGTGTTGCTAGGGAGGCTCGTCTCCATCCCCACCTGACATTGGCTGCTCCCCCCCAACACCGGATGTTTTCATCCGTGTATAGGAAGAAGCAGCAGCGGGGGACCCCGGGAGCTGGGTAAGTATATTACTGGTGAGGGGCCCGGCACATGTTTTTTTTTTTTTTTGAGAAATTGGATAACCCCTTTAATATATATTTAAAGAAACATTAATTCCAGGCCGCTGTACATATAAGAATGGTTTACATACAGTACATAATACAAAACAAGTACAATAAGCATGAACTAACTGACTGATAATTCTACTTCCTTAGGCTGAGTTCACATCAGCGTTCAGCCTTTCCTTTCTCCTGCTCCATTATAGGAGCAGAAAAACGGAAAGAACGGATTCGGCACATAAATGAGCCGAATGGAGGCCAAAAATCCTGCATGCACGACATTTGTCTCCACTTTAAAAATCTTCCTCCGAGCAGAAACCTAACGGACCCCATTATAGTTTATTGGGTCCGTGGGCTCCGTTCGGCTCCTATAACTGAGCAGGAGAATGTAAAGGCTGAACACTGATGTGAACTCAGCCTAAGGAAATAGGATTATAAAGTTTAGATTCATAAACCACCAATGTGACAAAGATTTCCAGGTAGCATCTATCTATCTATCTATCTATCTATCTATCTATCTATCTATCTATCTATCTATCTATCTATCTATCTATCCTAGGTCCAAGGTGGACATTGTGGCACCAAAAGAGGTATAATACAGTGTGGGCTCAGCATGCATGTGGAACCTGCATTCCCTGAATTTAATGGAGGCCAGTATAGCACCAGCGGAGGTAGTATTTAGTGTAGGCTCCTGTCCTAAAAAGATTGCCTTGTTGTTGGCGGACAGGCACAAATTTGCCAAGAATCTCACATTTTTACAGTAACAGTGAGTATGGCACTATTGTATTTACCTGATTATTTGTGTTTGCAGAGTGTTGTTGCATTGTGTTTGTTTTTGCTCTTGTGCTTTCAGCCATGGCGATGTGCACCTGCTAACCCCTATTTTTCTTCTTTACAGACTGCATTGGAGTTGTGGCTGACTCCATTGGTCATGCAGTCCTAACTAACATGTCTGTCCTATAGGCTGATTTTAATTAGTGCAAGTATAAAGCTGTAGCCTGCTCTCTGTATTTAATGGAGGCTATTTGGCACCAGGAGAGGTAAAATATAGAGCTGTCTCAGCATGCATGTTGGACCTGCATTCCCTGAATTTAATGGAGGCCATTATGGCACCAAAAGAGGTATAATACAGTGTGGGCTCAGCATCCAAGTGGAACCTGCATTCCCTAAATTTAATGGAGGCCAGTATGGCACCAGCGGAGGTAATATTTAGTGTAGGTTCCTGTTCTAAAGAGATCGTCTTGTCGTTGGTGGACAGGCAGAAATTATTTTGTACAAAATGTATTTTCCAAGAATCTCACATTTATTATGTAGAATTAGTACATTTTCTATAGTGAGTATGGCACTATTGTATTTGCTTGATTATTTGTGTTTGCAGAGATCTGTTGCGTTGAGTTTGTTTTTGTGCTTTCAGCCATGGCGATGTGATCTTCTGACAGTGTTTTGTCATTTATTCAGACACATTTCCATTATAACTTGACTCTTTTACTGACATCCTCAAATATAAATGGGTATTGAAAATTCAGCACAAACAACGTGCAGTTCTAATATTTAATGGATTTGTGCAGCAAATTGTTATCACTGTCGGCGTGGCTATCACATACGTGACACAGAGGGAGGGAACGAGGAAGGCCCTGCCCAAGTGAGAGGGAAGATGGTGACCCCTGACTCACCTGGCACCTGGCTGCCCTGACGTCCCTAGACGGGTTCCTCACCCGTACGCCGATCACGTGCCTAAAGCCCTGGCTTTCCCTGAGCTGAGCCCTAGGTAGTGAACAGGGCGATGGGAACACTAGTCCGCACCACTAACTCTAAGGGAAAACACCAAGGGGAGGACAGACAACACAGACTCAACATATATTCCCAGGTGGGCGACAACAGGAGACAACAATAAGCCAAACAGGGATCCGGAGGGTAGCACACAGGAACAACAACCAGGATTAACCACTCCAGTGGGTCAGTATAGATGTCCAGGCAGGAAGCTCTATAACTGGCAACTAGAGAAGTGTGAGGGGAGAATATAAGGAGGTAGGGAGTGGCAGACAAGAAACAGCTGAGGAGGAGAAGCTACGGATCCCTGAGAGAGACAAAAAGGATAGCAAGGCAAACACAGAAAACAATAACTAAGAAACACCGTGATCTTTAGATATAGAGCGCGCAGCCACCCGCTGCGACTTCCTGACCCCGGGTATAACGGAGTCAGACGTGGCTCTTGATACCCTCGTGACAGTACCCCCCCTTTCACGAGGGGCCTCCGGACACTCAGGACCAGGTCTCTCCGGATGAGAGGCATGGAAAGTCTGAATTAACCTGTTGGCGTTTACCTCTGACGCTGGAACCCACATTCTTTCCTCGGGACCGTAACCCCTCCAATGCACAAGATACTGAAGAGAGCGGCGGACCCGACGAGAATCAACAATTCTGGCTATTTGAAACTCCAGATTACCATCCACAATAACAGGAGGAGGTGGCAGCGGCGATGGTTCTAGAGGTGGAACATACTTCTTGAGTAACGATTTATGGAAGACGTTATGGATCTTAAAAGTCTGAGGTAGCTCCAGGCGAAAAGCCACAGGGTTAATGACGGCTACTATTTTATAGGGACCAATGAACCTAGGACCCAGTTTCCAAGAAGGAACCTTCAACTTAATATTCCTAGTAGACAACCACACATAGTCATTCACTCCTAGGTCCGGACCTGGCGACCGTTTCTTACCGGCCATGCATTTATATTTACCACTCATCTTTTTCAAGTTAACTTGCACCTTCTGCCATACCGATGAAAGAGATGAAGAAAACCTTTCCTCTTCGGGATGAAAACCGAATGCACCAAGGAATGGTGACTTGCCAGTGGACTCCTGATAATGATTATTTATGGCAAACTCAGCTAACGGTAAATATGATGACCACAACTCTTGGTTTTCAGACACAAAACACCTTAAATATGTTTCTAGGTTTTGGTTGGTACGCTCAGTCTGTCCATTCGACTGAGGATGGAAAGCTGAGGAAAAGGACAAGTGAACCCCCAAACGGGAACAAAAAGCTTTCCAAAACTTAGAAATAAACTGGGTTCCCCGATCCGAAACCACATCGGAAGGGACCCCGTGAAGCTTCACGATTTCACTGATAAACACCTGAGCGAGAGTTTTAGCATTAGGAAGTGCGGGTAGCGCAATAAAGTGTACCATTTTGCTAAACCTGTCTACTACTACCAAGATAACTGTTTTACCCGCCGACAACGGTAAGTCAGTGATGAAATCCATTGACAGATGTGTCCATGGCCTATTGGGGATGAAAAGTGGCAATAAAGACCCTGCTGGACGTGTATGAGAGACTTTCGCGCGTGCACAAGTAGAACAAGTAGACACGAAATCCATTACATCCTGACGCAACCTTGGCCACCAAAAACGACGAGATAAAAGCTCCAAGGTTGCTTTACTACCCGGGTGTCCAGCAAGTGCCGAATTATGATGTTCTTTTAATAATTCAAGACGCAGGTTTAACGGTACAAACAATTTCTCTGAGGGGCAAGAGGCCGGGGCGTCCCCCTGAGCCTCTAACACCTTTCCCTCTAGAACAGAGTGTACAGCAGAGACAACCACTCCTCTTTGTAAAATAGGTACCGGATCACAAACATTACCCCCTCCAGGGAAACTACGAGATAATGCGTCTGCCTTGGTATTTTTTGCCCCAGGACGATAGGTGATTACAAAGTTAAATCTGGTAAAGAATAGCGACCACCTAGCTTGTCTAGGGGTGAGACGTTTAGCCGATTCTAGGTACAGAAGGTTCTTGTGATCCGTAATCACCGTGACGGGGTGGATTGCTCCCTCTAAGAAGTGACGCCACTCTTCAAGCGCCAGTTTAATCGCCAACAGTTCCCTATTTCCAATATCATAATTCTTCTCCGCAGAAGATAATTTTTTGGAAAAGAAAGCGCAAGGACGCCATTTGCCAGGAGACGGACCCTGAGACAATACAGCTCCCACTCCCACCTCTGACGCATCTACCTCGACAATAAAAGGCTGGGAGACATCAGGTTAAATTAGAACAGGTGCCGAGGTAAACCTCTCCTTTAGAGAGGAAAATGCATCTTTAGCGGCGTCAGACCATTTGGAAAAATCCGTCCCCTTCCTAGTCATGTCGGTAAGGGGTTTAACGATCACTGAATAATTTTTAATGAACTTTCTATAGAAATTAGCGAAACCCAAAAACCGTTGTAGGGCTTTAAGGTTCTCAGGAAGATCCCAATCTAAAATTGCCTGGACCTTCCCAGCATCCATGCGGAAACCTGAAGCAGATAATAGATATCCCAGGAACTGTAATTCCTGAACAGCGAAGACACATTTTTCAATTTTCGCATATAATTTATTCGTCCGTAGGACCTGCAGTACTTGCCTGACATGCACCTCATGTGTTTTCAGATCAGCCGAATAAATTAAGATATCATCTAGGTATATGACTACAAACCTGCCGATGAGATGACTAAAAATATCATTAACGAAATGTTGGAAGACAGCAGGGGCATTGGTCAGACCGAAAGGCATAACTAGATTTTCGTAATGCCCCTCAGGGGTGTTAAAAGCTGTCTTCCACTCATCCCCTTCCCTGATACGAATCAGATTGTAGGCCCCCCTAAGATCAAGTTTGGAGAACCACTTAGCACCCGCAATCTGATTAAAAAGGTCAGGAATGAGAGGAAGAGGGTATGGGTCACGGATGGTTATCTGGTTTAACTCACGGAAATCTAAGCAAGGACGCAGGCCCCCATCTTTCTTTTTAACAAAGAAAAACCCTGCAGCCACGGGTGAAGAAGAGGGTCTGATGTGTCCCTTAGCCAGACTCTCGGAGATATAATCTTTCATGGCTTGTCTCTCGGGACCCGAAAGATTATACAACCTGGACTTGGGTAATTTTGCCCCGGGAATCAGGTTAACCGGGCAATCATAAGGACGATGAGGTGGTAGTTTCTGACAACCCTTTTCAGAAAAAACGTCCTCAAAGTCCGAAATAAATGTAGGTAGGGAAGCTATGGAGGCGATTAAGCAATTGTTATTTAAGCAATTCTCTCACTCCACTCCAATATCTCCCTGGCCTGCCAATCCACCACTGGATTGTGCGCTACCAACCAGGGAAGACCCAATACCACCGGAGAGGGAAGGCCCTCCAGAACGTAACATGAAAGACACTCATTATGGTGGTCCCCTACCCGAAGGTGTAAATTACGAACAATGTGGGTGAGGTTTCTCTGAGACAGAGGAGCAGAATCTATAGCGAATACGGGAATAGGTCTCTGCAGCGTACAGAGAGACAAACCCATAGTGCGGGCAAAATGGGCATCAATCAAGTTTACCCCTGCTCCACTGTCTAGAAAAACAGAAATAGACTCCGTCTTAACACCAAAAACAATGACCGCTGGTAACACAAATTGAGATGTTCGTATGGAGGAAACGTATACCCCCCGGCTGACATCCTCCGCACAGCCCGGGGTTAGTAGTTTTCCGACGGTCTTTTGTTTTTGAGAAAGGAGGGACAGACATTAATGAAATGACCCCTCCCCCCACAGAAAAAACAAGCCCCCCCCTACGGCGAACCTCGGGAGGACGGACCTGACGAGAAGTTCCACCTAGCTGCATAGGCTCATCTAAGTCAGTACAGGCTGACTGTTGCTTGGGAGAGGTAACCAATTGCTCCGGAATTTTCGATCTCTCCCTAAGACGTCTATCTATTCTGATAGAGAGGGACATAACAGCATCAAGGGAAAGGGGGGTCTCAAACAGCGCCAGTGCATCCTTAACCCTTTCAGATAACCCAGAGCAGAACTGACTCCTGAGAGCCGGGTCGTTCCACTGAGTATCCGTAGCCCACCTACGGAACTCTGAGCAATATTCCTCTGCTGACCGATCTCCCTGTAGGAGTCTCCGTAACTTCGACTCAGCCAGGGCGACTCGGTCAGGGTCATCATATATGAGACCCAAAGCCCCAAAAAATCCCTCCACTGACCGAAGAGCCTGAGAACCAGGGGGTAACGAGAACGCCCAGGATTGTGGATCCCCCTGAAGCAGGGAAATGACAATCCCTACCCGCTGTTCTTCATGACCTGAGGAGTAAGGGCGCAACTTAAAATATAATTTGCAGGCCTCACGGAACGTCGCAAATTTGTCCCTTCCCCCAGAAAATCTGTCGGGAAGAGCAACCTTGGGTTCAGTGACAACCTGGTTACCCATAGCAACCGCTGGGGGTGCGGTCTGCTGCATTTGCTGCTGTTGTTGGAGAACAGACGCCTTCAATCCTGCCACCTCCAAAGACAGGCTTTGAAGCTGTTCTGCCAAGGCATCAATAGGATCCATATTGGATTCTAAGTAGAGAGAGAAAAAAAAACAACAAACAAAAAATTTTAAAAAATTATTTATTATTTTTTTTTTCTCAAAAAGTAAGGGCCAGTTATAATATCACGGTCGGCGTGGCTATCACATACGTGACACAGAGGGAGGGAACGAGGAAGGCCCTGCCCAAGTGAGAGGGAAGATGGTGACCCCTGACTCACCTGGCGGCTGGCACCTGGCTGCCCTGACGTCCCTAGACGGGTTCCTCACCCGTACGCCGATCACGTGCCTAAAGCCCTGGCTTTCCCTGAGCTGAGCCCTAGGTAGTGAACAGGGCGATGGGAACACTAGTCCGCACCACTAACTCTAAGGGAAAACACCAAGGGGAGGACAGACAACACAGACTCAACATATATTCCCAGGTGGGCGACAACAGGAGACAACAATAAGCCAAACAGGGATCCGGAGGGTAGCACACAGGAACAACAACCAGGATTAACCACTCCAGTGGGTCAGTATAGATGTCCAGGCAGGAAGCTCTATAACTGGCAACTAGAGAAGTGTGAGGGGAGAATATAAGGAGGTAGGGAGTGGCAGACAAGAAACAGCTGAGGAGGAGAAGCTACGGATCCCTGAGAGAGACAAAAAGGATAGCAAGGCAAACACAGAAAACAATAACTAAGAAACACCGTGATCTATAGATATAGAGCGCGCAGCCACCCGCTGCGACTTCCTGACCCCGGGTATAACGGAGTCAGACGTGGCTCTTGATACCCTCGTGACAATTGTGGTCACAATACCACCGTTTCCAGAGCCAGAGTTCTCCTTTTGGTAAAGGCCTCAAAAGCTAAAACCTGGCTTAATAATACAAACATTTTAATAGCTTATTTCTGGTTGAGGAAAGGCAGTGACACATTCCAGCCATTAGATGGCACAAGTGTTATGCATTGCTTGTTAGCCTCCTGTCAAAGTCTTGTATCTTGTATTCTATGATTATTTTGATATTTAGATCTGTGTATTACGATTTTTCTGCATTAGATTATTAGATACACTATGCTATATTAACTCTTATCTCTGCGAACTACAATCTACAGTAAGTGACAGTAAGTGACATACATCCTTACTCTTGTTGCGCAAGCCATAGAACATAATGCAACTTCTTTCTGTCCCTAATACAGACAAAGTGTCAGATTGAAACACGTTTCGCTCCTATTCATCTACGTCATTGACACTTCCTTCTCATCACCTCTAAATTTACACACATCACAATGAATAACCTTGAAGATTTTTTTTTATAAAGCTGTGCTTTTCTGAAGGTTGTATATAAATATATGTAATATATGTTTGAAAAAAACTCCAGGTATGAGCTGAAACGTTGCATTTTTATGTACACTTGAGAATAAATCAACGGTTTTTCAGTATTGCGGATGGAGTGCTGTGAGCTCTTCTAGAATTTTTGACCTGTGGATTGGGGTCTGGATTGTGGGCACAATTTTTGCACTTTGTCAGCTCCAGTGCTGCTGCTACATCTATCTATCTATCTATCTATCTATCTATCTATCTATCTATCTATCTATCTATCTATCTATCTATCTATCTATCTATCTATCTATCTATCTATCTTCTATATCAGGGATCAGCAACCTTCGGCACTCCAGCTGTTGTGAAACTAAAATTCCCAGCATGCTCCATTCATTTCTATGTGAGTTTTTAGAAGAGCAGAGCAAGTATGCATGCTGGGAGTTGTAGTTTCACAACAGCTGGAGTGCCGGAGGTTGCCTACCCCTGTTCTATATATATGTTAAAAGCTTTAGGCTTGTTTTTATCAATGAACCAAATTCAGTGAATGAACAAAAGATAAATCAGATCAATACTTGCTGTGACCACCCTTTGCCTTCAAAACAACATCAGTTCTTCTAGGTACACTACAGTTTTTGAAGGAACTCGGCAGGGAGGTTGTTCAAAACATCCTTAGAACTAACCACAGATCTTCTGTGTATGTAGGCTTGCTCAAATCCTTCTGTCTTGTGTTGAGATCAGGGCCCTGCCGGGGCCATATCATCACTTCCAGGACTTCTTATTGTTTATACTGAAGATAGTTCTTATGACATTGGCTGTATGTTGGAGTTTTGTTGTCCTGCTACAGAATAATTTAAAATTTAAACTATTAAGACCTAGTGTTGATCGAGCACTGTAGTGATCGGGTGCTCGGGCCAAACACATTGTGATATTCGGGTGCTTAACTGAGCACCCGAGTATAATGGAAGTCAAAGGGAGAACATGAGCATTAAACCAGGAAGCCCCTGCTCTGAAGAGAGGAAGGGTTCCTGGTTCATAAGAAAATGTCAGAAATTGTTGGTAACACCACCGAAATGGTTCTGTAACAGCATGGGGAGGATGTATGGATGCATCTTGGACTCGCTGATCGCTACTGGGAACTATGTTGTCCAAATAGTACGCCACTTTTACATAATGACAATAATACGCACAAAACCAAGGAAAAAAAATCGATTTTAGAGGAAAAAATTATAGAAAACATTCTTTCCTGAATATTTACTTGTATATAAAGTGCTGCCAAAAATTACAAGGAATAGGCACTCTGATACACCCTTAGTTACACATAAAGGAGGGCATCATCCACACCCTTTAAAAATTATGATTGATGGCCTGCTGGTGACACTAAAAAACATTAGGAGCAAGGGCCTGCTGATCTGACCATCTAAAACATTATGGGCGGTGGCCTGCTGCCGCTTTGCTGACTCTAGTTAACCTGGGGCCGATGGCATGTCCACGTGACGGCGACGATCTATTCGGATGTCTGGCCTATCAACTTTCGATGTAATTGTCAGCTCAAAACCATTGTAAACTACAGGTAACAGGGAATCAGTGTTTGATTCCGGAGAGGGAGCCTGAGAAACGGCTACCACATCCAAGGAAGGCAAGCGGGTGACTCGCAAATCACACACTTCCAACTCATGGAGGTAGTGACGATAAATAACAATACAGGACTCTTAGGCCCCTTGCAGACGATCATGTCCGGATTAGGTCCGGATGCGGCCTGATGCATTGCGGCAAACCCGCGCGAGTAGGAACGCAATTTGGGTGCAATGTGTTTTGCACGCGCGTGATAAAAAACCGACTGTGGTACCCAGACCCGAACTTCTTCACAGAAGTTCAGGTTTGAGTTAGTTGTAGTGTAGATTGTATTATTTCCCCTTATAACATGGTTATAAGGGAAAATAATAGCATTCTGAATACAGAATGCATAGTACAATAAGGCTGGAGGGGTTAAAAAAAAAATAATAAAAAAAATATATATTTAACTCACCTTAATCCACTTGTTCGCGCAGCCGGCATCTCTTCTGTCTTCATATGTGAGCAATAGGACCTTTGATGATGTCACTGCGTTCATCACATGGTCCATCACATGATCCATCACCATGGTGATGGATCATGTGATGAGCGTAGTGACATCATCAAAGGTCCTATTGCTCACAGATGAAGACAGAAGAGATGCCGGCTGCACGAACAAGTGGATTAAGGTGAGTTAAAAATTTTTTTATTTTTTTTTAAACCCCTCCAGCCCTATTTTACTATGCATTCTGTATTCAGAATGCTATTATTTTCCCTTATAACCATGTTATAAGGGGAAATAATAATGATCGGGTCCCCATCCCGATCGTTACCTAGCAACCATGCGTGAAAATCGCACCGCATCCGCACTTGCTTGCGGATGCTTGCAATTTTCACACAACCCCCATTCATTTCTATAGGGCCTGCGTTACGTGAAAAACGCACAAAGAGGAGAATGCTGCGATTTTCACGCAACGCACAAGTGATGCGTGAAAATCACCGCTCGTGTGCACAGCCCCATAGAAATGAATGGGTCAGGATTCAGTGCGGGTGCAATGCGTTCAACTCACGCATCACATCCGCGCGGAATACTCGCCGTGTGAAAGGGGCCTTAAGATGCCCTGTTATTGGAATGAGTAATACAAAATTGCAGGGAATGTCACTGTGGCATTTTGGATGAGGAAACGTTATACAAGAGAGGCCCTTCTGCTGCTTTGTTGACTCTAGATAACTTCTGCCTGATCGCACGTCCCCGTGACATCCACGATCCATTTGGATATCTTCCCTATCAACTTTTGATGTAACAGTCAGCTCAAAACCATTGTAACTACGGGTAACGGGGAATCAGTGTTTGATTGTGGAGAGGCAGCCTGAGAAATGGCTACGGCTACCACATCCAAGCAAGGCAGCATGCGTGCAAATTACCTATTAGGTATAATTAGCTGACCCAGCAGATGAGCTGACCCTTTAAAAGATTTTAGTTGCGGGCCTGCTGGTGAGCTGACCCTGTATTTATTTTAGGTTCGGGCCTGCTGGTGAGCTGACCCTGTAAATCATTATATGCGAGGGCCTGCAGCTGAGCTGACCCAATAAAAGATTTTAGGTGCAGGCCTGCTGGTGAGCTGAGGTGGAACAAACAAACCCAGCTTGATTTTGATGGCTGCTTTAATCTGCAGGTCATACAGCTCTACAGATTTGTTTCCACCTGCATCATTCTCAACAATCTGTGGCCTCAGTCTTTTATCCAGCCTCTGTCATTGTGCCACTATGTGGTCTCCTCATGCTGCCATCTCCATACCATGTCACTTTGCCACTCATTTTTATCACCATGCTGCTGCTGCTGCTGCTGCTTAAAAGGCCTTAAACTGACCAGGCCCACAATTTAATTAAGGTTTTGGAATGGATAAACCCAACTTGCTTTTGTGGACTGCATCAGTGCTTGGCCCCACAGCAAATTTTTGAATGGGGCACCATCCTACAGTAATTTTTTAGCGACCCCTTCCTTTCATGCCACCCCCATTCTTGTGGCTAGTAAACATCGCTCTCTCAGACCAGGGCTGGCAGCGGTTCTATCCATTTTATACACTGTCTATACTGTCACTGTATATAATTTCATTGTGTAATACTGTTAAGGGGGCCCTGACCAAATCCTTTAGTCCTCCTCCTCCTGGATGGGCCCCTTCTGGGTCAGGGCCCCAAAGCTGCAGCTTCCCCTGCTTCCCCTATAGCTACGCCCCTGGTCTGCATTAATCTGCAGGTCACCGTCATACAGCTCCACAGATTGTTTCCATCTGCATCTTTCTAAACAATTTGTGGCCTTAGTCTTTTATCCAGACTCAGTCATTGTGCTACTATGTGGCCTCCTCATGCTGCCATCTCCACACCATGTCACCTTGCCACTCATTTTTATCACCATGTTGCTGCTGATGCTGCTTAAAACGCCTTAAAGTGATCTAATTAAAGTAAAAAATCGATTTTATAAGTAAAATTGATTGAAAACATTCTTTCCTGTATATTACCTTGTATATAAAGTGCAAGTGCTGCCAAAAATTACAAGGAAGAGGCACTCTGATACAACCTGTATATCACATAAAGGAGGGCCTCATTTATATTGAGTTGCGGGCTGGCAGGTGAACTGACCCTGTAAAAGATTTGAGTTGCGGGCCTGTAAGTGAGCTGACCCTGTAAAGGATTTTAGGTTTGGGCCTGCAGGTGAGCTGACCCTGTAAAAAATTTGATGTGAGGACCTGCTGGTGAGTGGACCCTGTAAAAAATTTGATGTAAGGGCCTGCTGGTGAGCGGACCCTGTAAAAAATTAGATGTGAGGGCCTGCTGATGAGCGGACCCTGTAAAAAATTAGATGTAAGGGCCTGCTGGTGAGTGGACCCTGTAAAAAATTAGATGTGAGGGCGTAGTAGTGAGCGGACCCACTAAAAAATTATATGTGAGGGCCTGCTAGTGAGCGGACCCTGTAAAAAATTAGATGTGAAGGCCTGCTGGTAAGCGGACCCTGTAAAAAACAAGATGTGAGGGCCGGCTGGTGAGTGGACCCTCTAAAAAATTATATGTGAGGGCCTGCTGGTAAGCGGACTCTCTAAAACATTATATACAAAGGCCATATATGCGAAGGTATTATATGTGACGAATAAGCAATGCATGTTGATATGACGGAAGAGGAAGAGGAGGATGAGAAAAGGAAGATTCAACCATATACCCTTGTTTGTGGTGGAAGGGGTGCATGGGAATACAGTCTATTAACTACACTCGTGGCCAAAAGTTTTGAGAATTACATAAATATTGGAAATTGGAAAAGTTGCTGCTTAAGTTTTTATAATAGCAATTTGCATATACTCCAGAATGTTATGAAGAGTGATCAGATGAATTGCATAGTCCTTCTTTGGCATTTCATTGCTGTCATTAAAGGACCTGCTGAGATCATTTCAGTAATCGTCTTGTTAACTCAGGTGAGAATGTTGACGAGCACAAGGCTGGAGATCATTATGTCAGGCTGATTGGGTTAAAATGGCAGACTTGACATGTTAAAAGGAGGGTGATGCTTGAAATCATTGTTCTTCCATTGTTAACCATGGTGACCTGCAAAGAAACGCGTGCAGCCACCATTGCGTTGCATAAAAATGGCTTCACAGGCAAGGATATTGTGGCTACTAAGATTGCACCTCAATAAACAATTTATAGGATCATCAAGAACTTCAAGGAAAGAGGTTCAATTCTTGTTAAGAAGGCTTCAGGGCGTCCAAGAAAGTCCAGCAAGCGCCAGGATCGTCTCCTAAAGAGGATTCAGCTGCGGGATCGGAGTGCCACCAGTGCAGAGCTTGCTCAGGAATGGCAGCAGGCAGGTGTGAGCGCATCTGCACGCACAGTGAGGGGAATACTTTTGGAAGATAGCCTGTGTCAAGAAGGGCAGCAAAGAAGCCACTTCTCTCCAAAAAAAACATCAGGGACAGATTGATCTTCTGCAGAAAGTATGGTGAATGGACTGCTGAGGACTGGGGCAAAGTCATATTCTCCGATAAAGCCTCTTTCCGATTGTTTGGGGCATCTGGAAAAAGGCTTGTCTGGAGAAGAAAAGGTGAGTCCTGTGTCATGCCAACAGTAAAGCATCCTGAGACCATTCATGTGTGGGGTTGCTTCTCATTCAAGGGAGTGGGCTCACTCACAATTTTGCCCAAAAACACAGCCATGAATAAAGAATGGTACCAAAACACCCTCCAACAGCAACTTCTTCCAACAATCCAACAACAGTTTGGTGAAGAACAATGCATTTTCCAGCACGATGGAGCACCGTGCCATAAGGCAAAAGTGATAACTAAGTGGCTCTGGGACCAAAACGTTGACATTTTGGGTCCATGGCCTGGAAACTCCCCAGATCTTAATCCCATTGAGAACTTGTGGTCAATCCTCAAGAGGCGGGTGGACAAACAAAAACCCACTAATTCTGACAAACTCCAAGAAGTGATTATGAAAGAATGGGTTGCTATCAGTCAGGAATTGGCCCAGAAGTTGATTGAGAGCATGCCCAGTTGAATTGCAGAGGTCCTGAAAAAGAAGGGCCAACACTGCAAATACTGACTCTTTGCATAAATGTCATGTAATTGTCGATAAAAGCCTTTGAAACGTTTGAAGTGCGTGTAATTATATTTCACTACATCACAGAAACAACTGAAACAAAGATCTAAAAGCAGTTTAGCAGAAAACTTTGTGAAAACTAATATTTTTGTCATTCTCAAAACTTTTGGCCACGACTGTACATTAAAAACAACACATGTAAAAGTGCCTTTATGTTCATCAGCATTCCTCTGGTGGAGTCAAGAAGTCATGGTCAATCCAGGCCTTGTTCATTTTTATACGAGTCAACCTGTCAGCATTTTCAGTTGACAGGTGGATACGCTTAACTGTTTTAATGCCACCAGCAGCACAAAATACACGCTCAGACAAAACGCTGGTGGCAGGGCAGGCCAGCACCTCCAAAGCGTATAGCGCAAGTTAGTGCCACGTGTCCAGCTTGGACACCCAGTAGTTGTAAGTGATCATTTAGGACGTTGACATGGTCTGCTATGTACTCCTTCACCATCTTCCAAAAATTTTCTCTCCTTGTGGCACTAGGCCGAACATCAGGGTGAGGGTGCTGGCAGGGTGTCATGAAACTGTCCCAGGCTTTGGAGAGTGTTGCCCTGTCTCTGTTGGAACTGCTGTGTGTTCCCCTTGTCTCCCCTCCTTGGTTAGCCAAGGAACTACGGACTTTGCCGCCAGCGTTGTCAGATGGAAGATTTGGGAGCAATTTTCCAACAAGGATATTCTGCTATTGCACCATTTTGTTTGTCCTCTGCACCAGAGGAATGAGAGATGAGAAGTTCTCTTTGTAGCGGGGGTCGAGAAGGCTGAACAACCAGTAATCTGTGTTGTTTGAAATGCGTATAACGCGTGGGTCACTGAAAAGGCAGCCTAACATGAAGTGAGCCATGTGTGCCAGAGTACCAACAGGCGAGACTTCGTTGTCGTCATCAGAAGGATCACTCCCAATCTCCTCATCCTTTTCCTCCTCTTCTGCCAACACACTCAGAACAGATGGAATTAAACTTCCATGGGTACTACCCTCTGTAGCTGAGGCAACCATCTCCTGCTCCTCTTCTTCTTCAGCCCCCAATTCGCGCTGAGAAGACGAACTGACAGTGGTCTGGCTATCATCAACCTGTGTAATGTCTTCCCCCATTTCCACCTCTTCCACATGCACAGAGTCGTCCTTAATTGTGAGCAGAGAGCATTTGAGAAGACACAGAAGTGGGATGGTGACGCTGATAATAGCGTTATCGCCGCTCACCATCTGTGTTCATTCCTCAAAGTTGCATAAAACCTCACAGAGATCAGACATCCATGTCCACTCCTCGCTTGTGAATAGCGGAAGCTGACTGGAAAGGCGACGACCATGTTGCAGCTGGTATTCCACAACTGCCCTCTGCTGCTCACAAAGCCTGGCCAACATGTGTAACGTGGAGTTCCAGCACGTCACGTCGCACAACAGCCGGTGAGCTGGCAATTTAAGTGCTGCTGCAGCGTTGACAGACTGGCTGAAGCTGTCGGTGACTTGAGGATTAGGAAATGTGCACACACGCGGCACACCTTCACCAGTAGCTCAGGCAAATTGGGTAGGTTTTTAGAAACCACTGAACCACAAGGTTGAATACGTGGCAAAGGCATGGGATGTGTTTAAGGTTGCCCAGCTCCAGAGCCGCCACCAAGTTACAACCATTATCAGGCACACCCAGGCTCTGTGTCGGTGTGCTGTTTGTCACCTAGGCAGATCAGCTTCATCACAGCCTGTTGACACTTCTCCACTGCAGTGCTACACTGCTTCCAGCTACCGACTGATGACTGACTGGTGCTGCACGCGAATAATCCAGAGGTGGAAGTGGAGGAGGAGGCAGAGGAGGAGAAGTGGGGGTTGGAGCCACTAATGTAGGTGCTGGCACAAACCCTTATGGAAGTAGGGCCCGCAATCCTTGGTGTCGGTAGCACCTGTGCCATCCCAGGGTACGCGTTGCTCCCAGCCTCGAGAACATTCACCCAGTGTGCCATCAGGGAAATGTAGCATCCCTGGCCGAAAGCACTTGTCCATGTGTCCGTGGTTAAGTGGACCTTCCCAGTAGCTGCGTTGGTCAGGGTAGGTGTGATGTTAAGGGACACATGTTGGTGTAAGGCTGGCACGGCACACCTTGAAAAATGGTGGCGGCTAGGGACTGCATAACGAGGGACGGCCACCGACATCAGGCTGCGGAAGGCCTCTGTGTCCACAAGCCTAAATGGCAACATTTCCAGTGCCAGTCATTTGGAAACCTGCGCATTTAGTGCTATGGCCTGTGGGTGAGTGGCTGGGTATTTGCGCTTGCGTATAAATGCCTAGGGTAATGACATTTGGACGCTGCGCTGGGACATGGAAGTGGATGTGGTCGCTTATGGTGCCTACAAAGGTCCAGGTGCAGGGCGGGAGGCATCCGGGCCTGCATCTTGGACAGGGGATTGGCCAGCACATAACACAGGAGACGAGGAGGCAGTGGTGTGACCCGCAGATACAGATTGTGGAGCCAGGCGTTCGGCCCACCTATTAGGGTGCTTTGATGCCATGTGGTGGATCATGCTGGTGGTGTTGAGGTTGCTAGAGTTCATGCCCCGGCTCATTTTGATGTGGCATAGGTTGCAAACTACTATTCTTTTGTAGTCCGCACTTTCCTAAAAAAAGCGCCATACTGCCGAACACCTACCCTTTATCAAGGGAGATTTACGCAAGAGGTGCTCCGTGGAACAGTTGTGGGCCTGTTCGGTGATGCATGCCTTCTACCTTTTGCCACCCCACTGCCTCTTCCAGCCTGTTGCAGTGCTGCAGATCCCTCCCCCTCTGTACTGCTCTCCTCGCTCGGCTTGTTGCCACCTTCCCAGGTTGGGTCAGTGACCTCGTTGTCCAGCACCTCCTCTTCCACTTCATCACTCTGATCATCCTCCTGATTTGTTGACCTAACCACTACCTCAGTGATTAATAACTGTGTGTCATCCTCTTCCTCAACCTCTTGAGACAGTAATTGCGGTTGAGTCATTGGCAACTGTGTCTCATCATCCATCTCATTACACACTAATTGCCATTCCCCAGCGTCATGTTCTTGTGACTCTGGATGCTCAAGAGGTCTGGAATCGGGGCACAAGATTTCAGGTCCCTCTTCTTTTTTTCTTCTAGGTCTTTGCCATGGCAGCGTGCACCTGCGTACTGGGAGGTGCTGACTAACCCCCTTTTTGCAGATTTACTATTGTGTATGTTTCTATGTTTCTATGCTGGAGATGTGGCACTCCAGCGACTCGTGCACTCCTGATTAGCCTGTCTGCCCCATAGGCTGATTTTAATTACTTTCAGTATAAAGCTGTAGCCTGCTCTCACTACATTCATTGGAAGCTGTCTAGCACCAGGAAAGGTATAGAGTGGGCCCGGCATGCATGTTGGTACCTGCATCCCTTGTAATGGAGGCCATTTTGGCACAAAAAATGGAAAAAGGCAGAGTGGATCCAACATGCATGTGGATCCAACACTCCCTGAATTTTATGGCGGCCATTATGGCACATAACAGGTAGTATTTAGTGTTAGGACCCGTCTAACAGAGATCGCCTTGACGTACGGCAGACGGGCTCAGATGGTTTTGTACAAAATGCATTGGCCAAGCATCTCACTTTATAAATAAGCGTAGCATTAGCACCATAATTTTTGTAATCATTATTTTTGTGACTATGGCATTGTTGCACTTTATCTGATTTGCAGGGTGCTGCTGCATTGTCTTTTTTTCTTCTAGGTCTTTGCCATGGCAGCGTGCCCCTGCGCACTGGGAGGTGCTGACTAACCCCCTTTTTTAGTGGCTGTGGATGAGACTGCTGGCTCTGGCTTGTGGCTGAGACTGCTGCCACTGAGTGCTGGCTGTGCCTGAGACTGCTGGCACTGAATGGTGGTGCTGAGACTGCTGGTAGCGACTGGTAGATCAGACTGCTGACAGGGGCTCCTCTCTATATGGCTGATAGTACTGTGACTGACGAACATAAAATGGTGGCGCTCCAACCTGCTTGCCGGCGCGCAGGTGTGGGCGGTGAAGGCAGCATGTGGAGCGCCGCGTCTTAATTGGTCGGCGTGCTGTTGTGAGCGGTGCGAGGGGAGTGTTATTATAAGGGTTATTCCTGCAGCATAGAAATCTTTTGCTAGCGGTAGTTGTGCATTATATATACATACATACATACATACATACAGTGGATATTAAAATTCTACACACCCCTGTTAAAATGTCAGGTTTTTGTGTTTAAAAAAAAAAGGTAAATAATTTCAGAACTTTTTCCACCTTTAATGTGACCTATAAACTGTACAACTCAATTGAAAAACAAACTGAAATCTTTTAGGTGGAGGGAAGAAAAAAAAACTTAAATAATGTGGTTGCATAAGTGTGCACACCCTCTTATAGCTGTGTTCAGAATTAAGCAATCACATTCAAAATCATGTTAAATAGGAGTCAGCATTCACCTGCCATCATTTAAAGTGCCTCTGATTAACCCCAAATAAAGTTCAGCTGATCTAGTTGGTCTTTCCTGAATTTTCTTAGTTGCATCCCACAGCAAAAGCCATGGTCCACAGAGAGCTTCCAAAGCATCAGAGGGATCTCATTGTTAAAAGGTATCAGTCAAGAGAAGGGTACAAAAGAATTTCCAAGGCATTAGATATACCATGGAACACAGTGAAGACAGTCATCCTCAGTCATCCTCAAGTGGAGAAAATATGGCCTAACAGTGACATTGCCAAGAAATGGACGTCCCTCCAAAATTGATGAAAAGACGAGAAGAAAACTGGTCTAGGAGGCTACCAAGAGGCCTACAGCAACATTAAAGGAGCTGCAGGAATTTCGGACAAGTACTGGCTGTCTGGTACATGTGAAAACAATCTCCCGTATTCTTCATATGTCTGAGCTATGGGGTAGATGTCACGGAACCATGAACCAGACGTACAACAAGGGATAAGTGAAAATAAGAAGGCTTTATTGAAAATAAAGCTGTAAAGCAAAAGTCCAAACGGATGGCGAAACCGAAGCAGAGTCTTTGCGAAGCCAGAGGTCAGGAGCCAGAAGGGTAGTCAGACGAAGCCAGGATCAGGAACCAGCAGGGTAGTCAGACGAAGCCAGGATCAGGAACCAGCAGGGTAGTCGGACGAAACCAGGATCAGGAACCAGCAGGGTAGTCGGACGAAACCAGGATCAGGAACCAGAAGCAGCAGCAGTCTAGAAGCATGTGAACACAGGAGGACCAAGCAAGGAACTGAAGCCACAGACCTCCTATATATATGAGCTGGGCATCCAGCTCCTCCCAGTGGGAAGGAGGAGCCGCAGGGGGGGAGGCTACAAGAAACCCAGAAACCAAGATGGCCGCCAGCACATGTCAAACGAAGGAGAACAGCAAGAAGGTAAGACCATGACAGTACCTCCCCCTCAAGGGCCCCTCCTCCGCGGAGTAAAGAACGGTTTCTGAGGGAAGCGTGCGTGGAAGGCTCGGAGCAAGGCAGGAGCATGGACATCTGCGGAGGGAACCCAGGAACGCTCCTCTGGACCATAACCACGCCAATGGACCAAAAACTGCACCCGACCGCGGACCAGGCGTGAGTCCAGGATATTTCTCACCTCATACTCCTCACGATTACCCACTTGGACCGGACGAGGCCGAGGAACCGAGGAAGTGAAACGATTACACACCAGTGGCTTCAACAGGGAGACATGAAACACGTTGGAGATCCGCATGCCAGGAGGAAGCGCAAGGGCATAGGCTACCGGGTTTACCCTGCGAAGCACTAGGAAGGGACCAACAAAGCGAGGCGCCAGCTTGGGAGTGGGCACTCGAAGGTTGAGGTTGCGGGTGGACAACCATACACGGTCTTCGACCTGGTAGGAAGGAGCAGGCGCTCGTCTGCGATCAGCCTGGAGTCTCTGGCGCTGCGCAGAGACCTCAAGGGATTTCTGGATCAGTACCCAAGAAGCACGTAGGACGGAAAGGTGATCCTCCACAGCCGGAATATCCTGGGGAGAGAATACCTCCGGTAACACGGCAGGTTGGAACCCATAATTGGCCATGAAGGGAGACGTCCCAGAGGAAGAGTTCACCGCCGTGTTCCTGGCAAACTCAGCCCAAGGCAGGAGGTCAACCCAATTGTCTTGGTGATCGGAGACATAGCAACGAAGGAATTGCTCCAAGGCCTGATTGGATCGTTCTGCGGCCCCATTGGACTGAGGGTGGTAGGCCGAGGAGAAGGAGAGATGAATCCCCAACTGGGAGCAAAAGGCGCGCCAGAACCTGGACACAAACTGACTCCCCCGATCCGACACAATCTCCTTGGGCAAACCGTGCAACCGGAAGACCTCCCTGGCAAAAATCGTGGCCAACTCTTGTGCAGAGGGTATGTTCTTCTTGAGAGGAACACAGTGGCACATTTTGGAAAACCGATCCACAATCATGAGAATGACCGTATGGCCTCGGGATGCAGGGAGGTCCACAATGAAATCCATCCCCAGGTGTGACCATGGGCCCTCCCCGGTGGCTATGGGTTGCAGAAGGCCCAACGGAAGGTGCCGAGGGGACTTACTCTGGGCACAAACGGAGCATGCCGCTACATATGCGGCGATGTCGGAACGTAGGGAAGGCCACCAGAACAGACGTGAAACAGCCCAGGACAGCTGATTCTTTCCAGGATGCCCCGCGGTCTTGGAGTTATGGTAGTTTCGCAACAACCGAGTGCGCAACTCCTCAGGCACAAAACATCTGCCGTTGGGTCTCCCAGAGGGAGCACCAGATTGAGCCGCCAAAATCTGCTCACCCAGGGGAGAGGTCAGGCTGGTGCGAATGGCGGCCAAGATCTGATTCGGAGGTATGACCGAAGTCGGAATCGACTCCTCCCTGGACAGCTCGGAGTACTGCCGTGATAAGGCATCCGCCCTGATGTTCTTGGAACCGGGTAGGTAGGAGACCACGTAATTAAAACGTGACAAGAACAGAGCCCATCTGGCCTGACGTGGTGTCAATCTCTTGGCCTCAGAAAGGTAGGTCAGATTCTTGTGGTCCGTCAGGATGAGGACCGGAACCACCGAACCCTCGAGCAAGTGCCTCCATTCTTTAAGGGCCTGCACGATGGCCAATAACTCCCTGTCACCAATCTGATAGTTGCACTCCGCGGAAGACAGTTTCCGGGAGTAAAACCCACAAGGAAGCAGAGGACCCTCTGGTGTTCTACGCTGAGACAGAAGGGCGCCTACTCCCGTCTCAGACGCGTCCACCTCGAGGACAAAGGGCAACCCAGGGTTGGGATGCGACAGAATCGGAGCCGACACAAAGGCGGACTTTAGAGCCTCAAAAGCTCGGATGGCCTCGAGCGGCCAGACCTGGGAATTACTGCCCTTCCTGGTCAGATCCGTGAGAGGCTTGACTAGCATGGAAAAGTCCCTGATGAACTTCCGATAATAATTGGCGAAGCCCAAAAAGCGCTGCAGGGAACGAAGACCACTGGGCTGGGGCCACTGTAAGACAGCCGAAACCTTCTCAGGATCCATGGAGAACCCCTCAGCGGAAATGATGTAACCTAAGAAGGTTACCTGGGATCGGTGAAATTCGCATTTCTCAAGCTTACCGAACAGCTTGTTCTCTCGTAACCGTTGCAACACTCGTCTGACATCCAGAATGTGGGCCTCCATGGATTCAGAATATACCAATATGTCATCCAAATAGACCACCACACACTGCTGCAACAGGTCACGGAAAACATCGTTGATGAATTCCTGAAAGACTGCGGGCGCATTGCACAACCCAAAGGGCATAACCAAGGATTCATAATGACCGGTCCTGGTGTTAAACGCGGTCTTCCACTCATCGCCCGCCTTGATCCTTACCAGGTTATATGCCGCCCTCAGGTCGAGTTTGGTAAAGACCGTGGCCCCTTTAAGGCGATCGAACAGCTCGGAAATCAAGGGTATCGGGTAAGCGTTCTTGATCGTGATGCGATTGAGACCCCTGTAATCGATGCAAGGCCTCAACTCACCGCCCTTCTTTTTCACAAAGAAAAATCCAGCCCCTGCCGGGGACGAGGATTTGCGAATGTGTCCGCGTGAAAGCGCCTCCCTCACGTACTCCTCCATGGCCTCATTCTCCGCTACCGACAGTGGATAGACTTTGCCACGAGGAGGAACGGCACCAGATTGTAACTCTATGGCACAATCGTATGGGCGGTGCGGAGGTAGGGCAACCGCGCGCACCTTATCGAATACATCCCGGTACTCCTCGTATTCAGGAGGCAACAGAGAGTCCGAGGAAGTACACAGCAACTTGACAGACCCATGGATGCAACTAGCCCCACACTGCGGTGACCACGAGAGGATCTCGGCCGATCTCCAATCGAAAGTCGGATTATGCTTCCGGAGCCAGGGGTACCCCAAGACCACCGAGTAGTGTGGAGACGAAATAACCTGGAGGCAGACCGACTCTCTGTGAACGGCACCAATGGCTATCCCCACTGCAAGGGTCTCATGAGTCACGTGTGGCGGCAGAAGGGGTCTGCCGTCTATCGCCTCAAGAGCCAGTGGGGAACCTCGAGCCTGCAGAGGAATGGAATTGGCGGCAGCGAACACATTATCAATGAACAAACCACCAGCACCAGAGTCCACCAACGCCTGGGTCGTCACCGAGCCCCCGACCCAGGAGAGGACAACAGTGATCAGTGGTTTGTCAACACGGGAAACCGGGGACGAGGAGACTCCACCCAAGATCTGCCCCCGACAGGATCTCAGGTGCGAGCGTTTCCCGGACGGTTCGGACATGCCAACCGAAAATGCCCACCGAGACCACAGTACATGCATCGGCCCTCGCGTCTCCGGAGTACCCTCTCCCCCTCGGACAGGCGAGCAAACCCCAGCTGCATGGGTTCACCCCCAGACAAGTCATCCCCAGGAGGCATGGAAGGAGAGGGAGGCACGGGTGGGACAGCAAACGTAGGCGCCAATCTGTTAGAAAACCTCCGCAGGCTCTCCTTAAAGGAAGGTCTCTCCCTGAGTCTGGTGTCAATCAAAATCAGGAAAGAAATAAGAGACTCGAGCTCCACTGGTAGGTCCTTAGCTGCAACCTCATCCTTCAAGGCATCCGAGAGACCATGAGAGAAAGCAGCGACCAGAGCCTCATTATTCCAGCCCACCTCTGCTGCCAGGGTACGAAACTCAGTGGCGTATTCAGCTACGGATCGTGAACCCTGTCTGATGGACATAAGGAGCTTCGCAGCAGAGGCAGCACGAGCCGGCACATCGAATACCTTCCGAAGAGAAGCAACAAAACCGGAAAACTCGGCAACCACCGGATTGTTGTTCTCCCATAAAGGGCTGGCCCAGGCCAAGGCCTTGTCCGAGAGCAGCGAGATCAAGAAGCCCACCTTTGATCTCTCAGTGGGAAAGGCATGTGGCAGCAACTCGAAATAAATGCCCACCTGGTTAAGGAAACCTCGGCACTGAGTTGGCTCTCACCCAAAGCGCTGTGGAAGAGGGGCAGAACCGGTCATACCCCGAAACACCGCAGGTGCAACAACAGGTGTCGGGGTAGACTCTGGCGCAACAACCGGAGCGGCAGTAGGAGCGGGCCCAGGAGCGACAACTGACCCATCGGCAACGGGAGCGAAATGAGCCGTGCGTTCAAGCAGGGTTTGCAACGCCACAGCGAACCGACCCAACAGGTGATCCTGCTGATCAAGTCTGGCAACCAGCGTGGGTAGCGAGGATGGCCCTGTACCGTCAGAATTCATGGCTTGGTCCTAATGTCACGGAACCATGAACCAGACGTACAACAAGGGATAAGTGAAAATAAGAAGGCTTTATTGAAAATAAAGCTGTAAAGCAAAAGTCCAAACGGATGGCGAAACCGAAGCAGAGTCTTTGCGAAGCCAGAGGTCAGGAGCCAGAAGGGTAGTCAGACGAAGCCAGGATCAGGAACCAGCAGGGTAGTCAGACGAAGCCAGGATCAGGAACCAGCAGGGTAGTCGGACGAAACCAGGATCAGGAACCAGCAGGGTAGTCGGACGAAACCAGGATCAGGAACCAGAAGCAGCAGCAGTCTAGAAGCATGTGAACACAGGAGGACCAAGCAAGGAACTGAAGCCACAGACCTCCTATATATATGAGCTGGGCATCCAGCTCCTCCCAGTGGGAAGGAGGAGCCGCAGGGTGGGAGGCTACAAGAAACCCAGAAACCAAGATGGCCGCCAGCACATGTCAAACGAAGGAGAACAGCAAGAAGGTAAGACCATGACAGTAGAGTGGCAAGACGAAAGCCTTTTCTTATGAAGATAAACATCCAAGTCAGGCTACATTTTGCAAAAACACATCTGAAGTCTCCCAAAAGCATGTAGGAAAAGGTGTTATGGTCTGATGAAACCAAGGTTGAACTTTTTGGCCATAATTCCAAAAGATATGTTTGGTGCAAAAACAACACTGCACATCACCAAAAGAACACCATACCTACAGTGAAGCATAGTGGTGGCAGCATCATGCTTTGGGGATGTTTTTCTTCAGCTGGAACTGGGGCCTTAGTTAAGCTAGAGGGAATTATGAACATTTCCAAATACCAGTCAATATTGGCACAAAACCTTCAGACTTCTGCTAGAAAGCATTTGGGTCAGCATGACAACGACCCAAAGCATACATCCAAATCAACAAAGGAATGGCTTCACCAGAAAAAGATGAAAGTTTTGGAATGGCCCAACCAGAGCCCAGACCTGAATCTGATTGAAAATCTGTTGGGTGATCTGAAGAGTGCACAGGAGACGCCCTCGCAATCTGACAGATTTGGAGTGTTTTTGCAAAGACGAGTGGGCAAATCTTGCCAATTCAAAATGTGCCATGCTGATAGACTCATACCCAAAAAGACTGAGTGCTGTAATAAAATCAAACGGTTCTTCAACAAAGTATTAGTTTAAGGTTGTGCACACTTATGCAACCATATTATTTTATTTTTATATTTTTTCTTCCCTCTACCTAAAAGATTTCAGTTTGTTGAGTTGTACAGTTTATAGGTCACATTAAAGGTGGAAAAGTTCTGAAATGATTTATCTTTGTCTCATCACAGAAACCTGACATTTTAACAGGGGTATGTAGACTTTTTATATCCACTGTATATTACTCTTTTTATGATGCAAGGTAACAAAAAAAATGGCTGTTCTGGCACAGTTTTTATTATTTATTTTTTTACAATGTTCACCTAACAGAGTAGATAAAGTAATATTTTTAAAGAGAAGGTCCTAATGATGCGGCGATACCTAATAAGTCAATTTTTTTATTTTTTTTTGGATTTACACAAAAACATTTATTTTTTTGGGCGATTGTCTTAGGTAGGGTCTAATTTTTTGCTGGAAGAGATGATGGTTGATTGGTACCACTTTGGGGCACATATGAATTTTTGATCGCTTGGTATTGCACTTTTTGTGATGTAAGGTGATAAATAAAAAAGATTTTGGCACATTTTTTATTTTATTTTTTTACGGCGTTTACCAGACGGATTGGATCACATACTATTTTTATAGAGCAGGTTGTTAGAGACACATTGATGCCTAATATGTGCATTTTTATTTATTTTTTATTCAATAAAAGCAAGTTTGAAAAAAAAAATCATGTTTTTGTGTCTCCATTATCTGAAAGCCATTTTTTATTTTTTTGTCTTAATTTGTCTTTTTATACTATTGGCTATGGCTATGGCTTTCAGAAAATGGAGTCACAAAAACATGATTTTTTTTTCAAACTTGCTTTTATTGAATAAAAAAAAAAAAAAAAATGCACATATTAGGCATTAATGTGTCTGTAACAACCTGCTCTATAAAAATTATGTTGGCCATTTAACCCCTTCCATGCAGTGGTCCTTAGGGATCGCAGTATCGAGGGGCTAACCATCGGGCGCTGCTGTGCTGTGGCTCCTACCTCAACGCCCAGGTTCAGGCTTACCTAAACTCTGGCATGTCTTTGACACATAGTCTGTTCCTTGACCCCATAGACTTCTGGGCAGGCAGACTGGAACAGTGGCCCAAACTGGCACATTACACTCTTTTTCTTCTTTCTTGCCCAGCCTCCAGTGTCATCTTGGAGAGGATTTTCAGCGCCACAGAGGGCATAGTAACACCAAAATGGAACAAGTTATCCTCCGACAGTGTCCAAACCATCACTTTTGTAAAAATGTCCTGTATGGCTGCTGTTGCCTCCATTATGCCACTGCCGCCTTTATACCACTGCTGCTGCCTGCCTACCATCTTCTTCCGTAAGGCTGCTCCTGCCTACATCATGCTGTTGCCTGCCTGCCAACATGTATCATATGGCTGCTGCAGCTGCCTCAGCTACGGTTGCTCCTTGTTGTTAATCCCCTCATTCCACCGCTATTAACGCAAAGCATCTGCCACTACTATTACCACTACTGCTACTATTACTACTTCTACTACTACACATAGACAGCCAACCTAATGCCTTCTATGTTCCTTGCTATGGTGCTTCTGCTTGTGGTCATGTGCCTATTATTATCCTACCCTTTCCGCATCCACACTGCACTGCTGCTGCTCCCAATTAGAAGGGATACATTTTATAGGCTCATTCACAACAAGCCACTTTTTTCTGGCAATTAACATTTGTGTGTGTCGTATGGGCAGGCAGGCATTCTGACCCTGTAAAGGAATAGTTTTGGGTCACTTTGTCCCCCAGCAAGCCACATTTAAAAAAAATGTCTTTATCTCATAACATCATGTTTGTTTAAACATAATTTGCCCCATAATAAAGGGTGTATCTCACACGGCCTGAACCACACTAGGCCTCAATTTAAGATTTCTTTGCCCAAAATGGCTGTATTTCAAATGCCTGAATCAAACCCCTGTATTTAAAGGGTGTATCTCACACGACCTGAACCACACTAGGCCTCAATTAAAGATTTCTTTGCCCAAAATGGCTGTATTTCAAATGCCTGAATCAAACCCCTGTATGTAAAGGGTGTATCTCACATGGCCTGACCCACTGTAGGCCTCAATTAAAGATTTCTTTGCCCAAAATGGCTGTATTTCAAATCTCTGAATCTAACCCAAATGTATTAAGGGTGTATCTCACAATGACATATGCAGCAAAGGCTGCCAAATAAACTTTTTTTGCCCAAACGGGTGTTTGTTTAATAACTCAATATGGCAGCAGTATATAACCCAGGAATTTCAAACGTGCTTATGATGCAAGGCTTGAAATATTGTGTATTTTTCCCCAAAAAGGGTGTTTAATTAATGAAAGAATATAAGCCCTGTATATACAGGGTGTATCTTACACGGCCTGACCCACAGCAGGCCTTAATTAAAGATTTGTGCACCAAATGGCGGTATTTAAAATTTCTGAATCTAACCCAAATGTATTAAGGGTGTATCTCGCAATGACATATGCAGCAAAGGCTGCCAAATAAACTTTTTTTGCCCAAACGGGTGTTTGTTTAATAACTCAATATGGTAGCAGTATATAAGCCTGTAATTTCACACGTGCTGATGTTGCAAGGCCTGAAAATAGTGTTTTTTGTCAAAAAAGTGTGTTTTTAAAACCACTGAAAATGAAGGGTGTATTTTTAGCTTAAATTGCACACTGACTAATCCATTTGTTGTATATTGCCAAAAAAGTGTTTTTTTGGTAACAGAATATAAAAGCTGTATATATTAAAGAGGACCTTTCACCTTGAAAAACATTGTGAACTAAGTATGCTGCCATGGAGAGCGGCGCCCGGGGATCTCACTGCATTTACTATTATCCCTGGGCGCCGCTCCGTTCTCCCGTTATGCCCTCCGGTATCTTCACTCACTAAGTTATAGTAGGCGGTGTCTGCCCTTGTCCTGTGGGCGTCTCCTTCTCCTAGGCTGCAGCGCTGGCCAATCGCAGCGCACAGCTCACAGCCTGGGAGAAAAAAACCTCCCAGGCTGTGAGCTGTGCGCTGGAATTGGCCAGCGCTGCA